>NC_059196.1:16974915-17298129 GCF_020615455.1 Coregonus clupeaformis | reverse complement strand
TATTCCAATGAATAAATAATGATACAATATAATACTGTTGTCTGTCTGTCTGCCTGCCTGCCCATCTGTCTGTATGTCAAGAAAATCCTCAAGGCTTCAGGAACAATCAGCATCCATGCAACCATATTGGTAAACCTGCCAGGGCTGCTCAACCTTCTGAGCATGATGATGAAAAGATGTAAGAAGATTAAGGCTTGATTTGCCTTACTGCCACATGGTTTATACAAGCATTGCACATGCAATATACAGTATATCCCCGCTGAGCCTGTGAATTACGACATACTAAACAGAGTCCTCAAAAAACAAAACAATAAATAACACTTAGATTGAGGAAGATCATCTCCATACCAATGAAACCAGAGGCTTCTTCTCCAAATGAATGAGAGCTGTGCTTTAATATGGAGCTAGTTTCCATAGTTACTAGTGATTGGATACACATTTTGTAACTTACGTGTGCAAACTTAGGATAACAATCCTGCATGAATCTTCACTTGCTAGAATTAGCATAGAGATCGAAATCTGAGGCAGGATCGTTCTGTTCTCAGTTCAACTTGCTCCTTTAGAATTGACAGAGGTGTTTAATTTCCAGTTGTCCATCGTGTCTGCCTTCAAAAAGACATTGAAAATGTGGGCCTTCCTGGCTGAGGACATGCTCCTCAATTATACTCTTTGAGTGCCATGTGGCTACAAATGTCACCAAGAGAAATCAGCTTTTTTTATTGTTCAATCTGCAGAGAGTATTTTTAACAAGGACCAAATCAAAGCATTTGTGCTTATGTTGTACCCCACAATCAGAGACAATTAATTCTAATTTAAGACCCATCTACCAAAACAATTTACAGTGGATCTGTATCGACTCTCCCTTCTCTGAAAACCCACTGAAGTCTCACTTTCCATTTTAAACACGAGGCAAAAATAGAATGAAAATAAAAGATTTTCCGTAAAAGCGATTTGAAAAAAGAGAGAAGGATTCATATCACGTTGATCAAAACTGACAGCTCTGTATTGCGTTTGACTACATTCGGTTGGGTCACTAGCTGGAAGACTGAAATAAGGAATATCACTTGAGTTTCAATCTTTCAATAAAGACAATAGTGACCAAAAACAGATGAGAGCAGACAGAGAGAGAAGCTGATACAAGGTAGCATTAATCGCCCCCTCCAGCCACGTTTATGCCATTTCATTCAATAATAGGCGGTCATTCAGGGGACACTCGCAGACTACTCTCCCATTTATGAGAATTTGGGGGATTATCAAGGTGTTAAAGACAGTCTTTTGGGAGATGCTCTGGGAATTTATCTGTCTGTTGGTAAGCTAGGCTGGTGATTTAAGGCCTGCTACTCCCCAAATGATAATAGGGAAAGCATCAATTCCAGAGTGGAGGGACTGAGAGGGAGGCCGATGACAGCAGGAGAAATGCGTTATTCTGACTCACAGACAGTACTGACACTTCCTCTGGAAAAGACTGGCTGACTGTTAGTCATCAAGCACCCACAATTGGAATATCAGTAATTGTCAGAGAGAGAGAGAGAGAGAGAGAGAGAGAGAGAGATTGAGAGAGAGAATAATACCTTACTTATAGTACTTTTATGGTTACAGTAAACATTACACTACAGTATGTATTGCTAATTTCAATCATATTTGAATTGACAGTTGATTTTTGTGCAACGTCTCTGGTGACCAGTACTCTGTCAGCTACTGAGAGAAAGAAGTATGTTTCTAGACAGCATTTTTATATTATTAAAATGTTATTTTATCATTTTCATTGGTAAATAAACAAACCTTTTCCATAAAATGTGTTCACCTTGTGTTTCAATGCTCAGTCGCCAAGGTCTTAACTACTTTTCAGGCCCGATTTAAAAATAATTGGTTGAATAACAAACATAGAACTAAAAAATGATAGTATATTTCTAAAAATAAAACAACTTTGACAGCACAAATAAGGTATTAAGGTAGCTAGGAGAACAGAAGGCGACTGAGCAGAATTATAAACTGTATTATATCAGAGTTGGTCAACTATTGCAAGCTGTTCTTATCCTACGGCCCATTAACTTCAATAATATAAAAGCAAGATCTGCAGATAAACATTAAATTGCCTCAGCATAACATTAAAGATGGCAGGAGTGGGCTATAGCTGTCCAGTCATCAATTACACTGTGAGGTGATTTGTCATTAAAATGGCTTTTTGGAATGGCTGGTATTGGTTATTCAATTCATGTAAAGTCCATGGGGTTAATAAGAGGCAGTTTATATTGAATTATTACATCCGTTGTATGTTGATCTTGCTAATAAATGGGGAGGGACTTTGCATTCGCAAACATGAGTGCAGTGTCTGTGGTATTAGCACTGTATACAGTACCATAATCATCCATGCCACATAGACTCTCATTAGACAACCTTTATATTGACTACCATGACAAAATAAATATGTTGCTAATTTGAACAAATGATTGGAATAGCTAATCCAACATCGCTAATGGACTAATGGTTATGAATTTTAATACTACACATAGCAGTGTGTGGACACAAGCTCTCCACAAATCTTTTCAGAAGAGAGTGATTGGAATAACAAAAAGTAAAATGGAAAAATTGATGGATGTCCAGTCCTCATTTACTAGCCTATGACCCCAGGTGCCTCGCGCTTATTCCACCTAATGAGTGAGGAGATGAAGGACGTGGAACTGATGCTAATCCACTCCTCACCTGGGGAACAGAAAGAGGGAGAGGTGTCTGGCTGTCTGGCTCAGAGAGGCTGGTGGGCGGAGATATAGGAGGACGGGCTCCTTGTAATGTCTGCCCACCAGCCACCACTGGTCTGGCTGTACACTCAAATGCTGTGATGTAACTCAAAGTTAGAAGGAGCTGATCTCTTTCTATAGCTGGGGAATGGACGAAAAGGGTAACAGGTAATAACAGGTATGCACTAGCAAGAAATACATGCAGTAAGTAAACATGTATTTCTGTATAGCCTCACGTCTGGCTTGATTAGCTATAGCTGAGTGAGTATCTTCTATAGATATTAAAATGGTAATTATTATTTGATAGATATTAGAATAGATCAATAAAACAAAATATAAAACATTAATTTCATACCACCAGCTGAGTGTTCTGACACAGAGCTGCAAACCATACTTAGCACTATTTTTCCTTCAAGACTGAAAACTCCTCAGTTCTTAACCATATCAAGTCCCTTGGTTAAGAAACCCATAGAGACGAGTCAATTAGATGATGGACATAATTTGAGAAGTGGTGTCAGAGCTTGTTAAAAGCTTGGCCCTATCCTTGGTCTATGGACACCCAAAGGCATTTTCACTGATATAATGAGGCCATGTGTCCAAAGCTCTCAATTCGCAGGGAACAGGGGCTTATTCCCCAGCACCTGGAATCGGCAACATCTGCACAAATCCCTAATTCACGTCTAAACACAGCTGCCATATTATATAAGTCAGTGTACCAGGTTATATAAAATAAACGTTTGTATTATTATGACGGTTGACTCATCAGATGACCTGCTATTCAGAGAATCGGTTCAATAATCTCTTACGGTTGCTAAATCCTTTAATTTGTTAGGATCTAACTTACAGTATCCTTGTCTTAATTCACTTATATGACGTTATTTTAATACAGCACATGTATAATTACTCATAATTCTGTAGTTTTAATTATCTCAGGATCATCTTTTGCACAGACGTTACGTCAGATGCAGCTGTTAGCAACACCAGAAAAGCAATAATATTAATTTGTGCTTTGCCATGTACCTACAGGTAACTGACAAAATAAAGGAAATACCAACATAGAGTGTCTTAATAGGGCGTTGGGCCACCATGAGCCAGAACAGCTTCAATACACCTTGGCATAGATTCTACAAGTGTCTGGAACTCTATTGGAAGGATGCGACACCCTTCTTCCATGAGAAATTCCATAATTTGGTGTTTCGTTGATTGTGGTGGAAAATGCTGTCTCAGGCGCCACTCCAGAATCTCCCATAAGTGTTCAATTGGGTTGAGATCTCAAACCATGCTCAAACCATTCAGTGACGACTCGGTTGCCATGGCAGCCACCAAACACCCTCCTATACCCCTGTAACATCCCATCCCCGTCTTTCTCTTCTGTAGCCAATCTGTGTGTGTGCTGGCCCTCCTGGGTACCTGTGAACACAGAGCCCAGGACTGAAAGGGAGTGAGAGTCTGCTCTCTGGTTTCAATCAGCCGCCAATGTTTGCTAACAACTACAGCCCCTCCACCTCATAACAGACCAGCGGCTGAAGGGGTCAATCCTATCGGGGCCTTAGCTTTGGCCTCTTTCAACAAAAAAATAAAATAAGTCAACCTTGCGAATTACAGCTTGACATATCTGAAACATATATATCGCAAACACTGCTGCTGAAATGGCCAACTCTAAGGATATCCCACCTGAGCCAGTCCTTTAGCCAAGGAATAACCAGTGGAAAACCTGAGCTCAACAGCCATAAAATACCCAGTTTCTGCCCTCTCCTGGGCCTAGAGGATTGACCAGAGCAGTGAAGTGGAACCATAATGGTGTCCTAGTTCTCCAGCTTCACACAAAGTATCTTCCACAACATTAAATTAAATCGGTTTCAAAGTGTGACCAAACCTTTGAAATGCCACAGCCGTGGTCACTAGCGGCTTCATCCAGCGGCTAGATTCTCGCCACAACTATACACATCTCCTCGACTCCTCTTCATATACAGTATAGTTGTATGGTACTATCCCTCACCCAATTTATCCTTTACATTTTGCTTCTACCATATAAAAAACCCTGAACACACAACACAACAAGTACACACTCCTCTGAGGTGGCACCCAGAGGCTAGCCTTGCCTTACTTCAACATAAGTCCACCCCTCTGCAAATTGTGCTTGTTCATGCTTAAGTCTTAAAGGTGAGGATATGCCAGGGGAGGACAAGATAAACAGTATGTAGCAGCACTGCCTGAAACATCAGAACTGTTATTACTGATTGTCCAGAGAACAGCTTGCTAAGTCGACAGTCATCGACAGCGTCTATACCTGACACAGTGCCATGAGGAAGACAATTTGCCCCCTGGTGTTAGATCCAGACACAGAGAGTGGCATGGCTGGTTTATGTTGTTTGGTCTACTTGTAATAAGCATCTTCTTTGAGACTACCTCTGGGTTCTATGATAGATACTGTAACATGAAACCTGGGATATGTTATCAGATATACGGATGTTAATTGTTGCAATGTACTGCTTTACTCCATGGCACATTTTCTATGAAAAAAATACCATTAGTTTCTGGTAGTGGATAGTGTCTTAATCCACCACCAAATAAAGAAGTTAGGTCTATTTTTATCAAGTAATTTTAATTATGCAGATTATTATGTAAATCTTCCCTTTAAAAAGGGTGATGCAAATTAAATGCAATACCCCCCAAAAAGGAATTGCTACTTTAGCAAAGATAGTTCACACACCAAAATTCAGTTGCGGTGGTGTTATAATTAGCAAATATCAAAGTAATATTTAGTGAAAATATAGCAATGTTACACCTTCAGTACCTGCAGATAAGGAAAAAGAGAACACAGAGAAAAGAGATAACATCGATATACCCTGATGACTGAATCTGTGTGAATCTTGACTAATAATTTGAAAGGCACACACACCTCCTCTTATGTGGCTTCTTTACATACTAATTGCATAATTAATTTGGTCTGCCACTGAGGGGAGAGAGAGTGTGAGCAAGCAGCTCACGTATGTGCCAATAGTGCAAGCAAATTATCCTCTCAGTCAATTTACCCACCAGCGGATTAAAACTCTGTGTGAGGAGGGAGAGGGAGAAGTCTAAGGTTAGAGTCCCTGAGAACCATACACCCTTAACTCCTACTTATACTGACTGCCGTGAATTACACTGTAACTTCTGTTAAAGTTTTCAGCTCATTCTTTAGTTTAGACTGTGAAAAATACATGAATAACCCAAAAGTTCAACATAAACAAAGCCTTATTCTGGTAATTTGCCATTGTTACCACTAAAGGGCAAAATGAGGAGTTTCATTCGCTACAGTACGACAGTATTGTACTCTTTTCAGACAAATGGAATAAGAATCCCAAAATAATCTTTGCAGCAAAACAATTGTTGAGTGTGCTCGTACAGGAAGGATGGTACAATACTCTGTTTCTTAAGGGTTCTTGTTGTTTCCTTGTCTAGTCCTTCCTTAGCCCTTCCTTCACCTCCATTTTATCAAATGTCAAGAAATTGTTTTCCCCTCATGCTATCTAGGCATGTACTATAATAATAATAATAATATGCCATTTAGCAGACGCTTTTATCCAAAGCGACTTACAGTCATGCCTGCATACATTTTGTACTACTGATGTCCTCCAGTTTTTCTCATCATCACTTCAGTGCGTGACAAGGACACTCATAAAATCGTGAATTATTAGACTTAAACTGGATTAAGCTCTTTGTCATGACATTGCTGAAGGATATTTCACAAATCCAAACATGGACTGATTTGGCAATTGTATGGCAGTGACCTAGGATCAGTTCTCTCTCTTTCGGTTGTGGGATGAAGAAAGGAAGAATGTATTAAAGGTCCTTGTGTTAAGGTCAATCTAAGAACTCATCTAGGCTACTTTGCATATTTGTCAGCGTTTATGTGAGATGGATTGACAAATTTGAAGAGGCTTTATAATTAAATAAATAATTAAATAAATAATAAAAAATTTGAATTACCCCTTAATGTCTTAAACTAAGGATACGGTTGCTACTTCAAGCATTTGTGAAAATGAACAAAATAAGTTGTAAACTTTGGTTTGTCTAAGAATGCCCACAGCCATACTATTAACATGGTTCTGTTCCAGTGCCAGAAAATACATTTTTCTCCCTTATTTCCTGTATATGACGGCTGAGGTCACACACGATTTCACACTGACATTAATTTCTCACAATCAAACAAATGCCGGAGGCTACAGAAACCTTATCATTTGGATTGAAACAGGGGCTAAAATGGTAAAAGAACAACTGACTCCAAAGGAAAGCTCAACTACCATATCATACAGCGAACAGCTGGGTACTTTTCAGTTAACTCAGTGAGATTTTGATTTCAATGAAGTGTCAGGTCTTTCATTCTTGACTTTCAGAGACTGTAACACCCGTTATCATAGTTTAAGGAAAAACCCTCTCATCTTCTCTGATGTTTCAGCACCTCTCCATTCCAGACATACAGTGGGGAGAACAAGTATTTGATACACTGCCGATTTTGCAGGTTTTCCTACTTACAAAGCATGTAGAGGTCTGTAATTTTTATCATAGGTACACTTCAACTGTGAGAGACGGAATCTAAAACAAAAATCCAGAAAATCACATTGTATGATTTTTAAGTAATTAAATTGCATGACATAAGTATTTGATCACCTACCAACCAGTAAGAATTCCGGCTCTCACAGACCTGTTCGTTTTTCTTTAAGAAGCCCTCCTGTTCTACACTCATTACCTGTATTAACTGCACCTGTTTGAACTCGTTACCTGTATAAAAGACACCTGTCCACACACTCAATCAAACAGACTCCAACCTCTCCACAATGGCCAAGACCAGAGAGCTGTGTAAGGACATCAGGGATAAAATTGTAGACCTGCACAAGGCTGGGATGAGCTACAGGACAATAGGCAAGCAGCTTGGTGAGAAGGCAACAACTGTTGGCGCAATTATTAGAAAATGGAAGAAGTTCAAGATGACGGTCAATCACCCCTCGGTCTGGGGCTCCATGCAAGATCTCACCTCGTGGGGCATCAATGATCATGAGGAAGGTGAGGGATCAGCCTAGAACTACACGGCAGGACCTGGTCAATGACCTGAAGAGAGCTGGGACCACAGTCTCAAAGAAAACCATTAGTAACACACTACGCCGTCATGGATTAAAATCCTGCAGTGCACGCAAGGTCCCCCTGCTCAAGCCAGCGCATGTCCAGGCCCGTCTGAAGTTTGCCAATGACCATCTGGATGATCCAGAGGAGGAATGGGAGAAGGTCATGTGGTCTGATGAGACAAAAATATAGCTTTTTGGTCTAAACTCCACTCACCGTGTTTGGAGAAAGAAGAAGGATGAGTACAACCCCAAGAACACCATCCCAACCGTGAAGCATGGAGGTGGAAACATCATTATTTGGGGATGCTTTTCTGCAAAGGGGACAGGACGACTGCACCGTATTGAGGGGAGGATGGATGGGGCCATGTATCGCGAGATCTTGGCCAACAACCTCCTTCCCTCAGTAAGAGCATTGAAGATGGGTCGTGGCTGGGTCTTCCAGCATGACCACGACCCGAAACACACAGCCAGGGCAACTAAGGAGTGGCTCCGTAAGAAGCATCTCAAGGTCCTGGAGTGGCCTAGCCAGTCTCCAGACCTAAACCCAATAGAAAATATTTGGAGGGAGCTGAAAGTCCGTATTGCCCAGCGACAGCCCCAAAACCTGAAGGATCTGGAGAAGGTCTGTATGGAGGAGTGGGCCAAAATCCCTGCTGCAGTGTGTGCAAACCTGGTCAAGACCTACAGGAAACGTATGATCTCTGTAATTGCAAACAAAGGTTTCTGTACCAAATATTAAGTTCTGCTTTTCTGATGTATCAAATACTTATGTCATGCAATAAAATGCAAATTAATTACTTAAAAATCATACAATGTGATTTTCTGGATATTTGTTTTAGATTCTGTCTCTCACAGTTGAAGTGTACCTATGATAAAAAATTACAGACCTCTACATGCTTTGTAAGTAGGAAAACCTGCAAAATCGGCAGTGTATCAAATACTTGTTCTCCCCACTGTAATAGCTGATGCCAATGAGCATGCCTGTCAAGCTCAACTTAGTCATCCTCTGAACCTAACATATGGTCAACTGACATCAAGATGAAGTCAACCAACTTGATCGACATTTCTCTTTATGTGTTGAGCCTTCAAACACAAACCTCTTCCTTTCAACTTTGCTTGGTGCCAACAAGATGAGCAGCAAGTTGAACAGTACCAAGTTCTCTCTGTGGGTATGTTCTCTGTTACTTTGCCTATTCTGTGCCTATGTTTTAATGACCAAAATTATGAATTCAAGTGATAGCAGCTCTGATATTTTGGCCAGAAATGTTGTGTATTCTACCCCCCGCAAGGAGTCTCAAGCTTGGTCCAAAATAGATACAAAGCAATGTAAACTGGAACACAAACATTCAGTATTTATTTCCGGTCATCCCGCTCCAGACGTAAGTCTCAACAGAGCAGTTCACAGAAAATCAACAAGACATACGCGGGAGCTTGAAGAATTCTCTACAAATTCAAATTGCACCCCATCTGAGTGATACTGTAGTTGGTCTATTTGACCCAATTTTGGAAATATGCTAGTGATAGGCCACTTATCCAACTTTAACTAATTTACATTCGCTCCTTGAAGTCTGCTGTCTACAGTAGCAGATGCACCAGAACCAAAGAGACAGCCATTGTGCGGTATTCTTTCAGAGGCAACTGGAATTCTGTTGTTTGCAAGGATGTCATGTAATAAGTAGCACCAAAATGTCACGTTAAACAGAGAAGCTGAGCATATGGAGGCGATAAACCCAGTGTTTAATTCTGCTATCTGCAATTCATCAGATTTGCTTTGTCCCAATGAACAGCATACAGCTTAAGCTCTATTTTTGGAATGGCTTGGATTGCTGTTGTGTGGTGATAGTTTGCAGTAGTCAGGAAATGGAGCGCCTGGCAGAGCAGGCAACGTGCTATGCATTTGTGATAACCACAAGAGATTATTTAGCCTTATGAATTCAACATGATAGCATAATGCTAGCAACTACAATGGAAAAGCTCAGTATGTTGTTCAGACATTCATCTAGGTCTAACATGTACCAACAGCAATGCATTCACTTTTTGTTGAAACAAAGAAGGTTCTTCAATCATAACACCAGTGAATTGACCAGGTGCTTTCTATATTGTTGAAAAAATAAGGTTGACATCACTTCAAGATAATTTAATATTTCTCTAGCAATGTACAATCTCTCTGAACTAAAGTTACAGCAATGTTTATGAATCATCCTTACAACATCAGAATAGAGGAAGGACTACACCATGCTAGAACATCAGAATAGAGGAAGGACTACACCATGCTAAAACATCAGAATAGAGGAAGGACTACACCATGCTAGAACATCAGAATAGAGGAAGGACTACACCATGCTAAAACATCAGGATAGAGGAAGGACTACACCATGCTAAAACATCAGAATAGAGGAAGGACTACACCATGCTAAAACATCAGAATAGAGGAAGGACTACACCATGCTAAAACATCAGAATAGAGGAAGGACTACACCATGCTAAAACATCAGGATAGAGGAAGGACTACACCATGCTAAAACATCAGAATAGAGGAAGGACTACACCATGCTAAAACATCAGAATAGAGGAAGGACTACACCATGCTAAAACATCAGAATAGAGGAAGGACTACACCATGCTAGAACATCAGAATAGAGGAAGGACTACACCATGCTAAAACATCAGAATAGAGGAAGGACTACACCATGCTAAAACATCAGAATAGAGGAAGAACTACACCATGCTAAAAAGTACAATATAGACATATGATCAGACATTCTCTGCCTTACTTGGTCAAGTTGTTGTTTGTGATTAATTAGCTTTACACAGATGTATACTGGACTACTACAGTACATGCAGGTTATCATATCAGTTTTGTTATCATTCGATTGCATGACTTCATACAAGACTAGCAGCTCAGAAGGTGACTGTGTCCAGTGTAACAGGGACATCTGGTGGCAGCCAGGAGTCATCCAATTCAAAGTTCTAAAGCTGCTGAAAGTTTCCCTTCTCAATCAACATACAAATCACTTTGGAAAAGGATACACTGTAGATGGATGCTTGATCTGAGTCCAATTAAAAGTATAGCTCATTCTGAATGACAGCCTTATATATACTATTGTAGGGGCCAATACCTGAAGTCAGTCCAAATTAGTAGGTACCTGTCAAGTGTTAACATCAAATAGGTAGCAAAAGACTATCCTCCATAATGCAGGTCCAAGGCTGCATAAAAGGAGGCATAAAATTCAAAGGAGAGAGTTGGTAGTTTTCCCCACCTCATGTACGGTGTCAGTCAGTGTCAGGCACTCTCACTCTCCTTCCACACTCTGAACAGTGTGTTTTGATCACAGAACATTCACCAGGCAACCCCCTGGGCTCATATGAAGACTTGATATCTGTGCTGGTCACTGCTCTCAAAGATCTCTCCAGAACTATCCAGTTACAGTGCTGCAATGCTGCAACTTCCAACAACACAAACTGAAGAGCTTGCTCTAACTTTTGCAAAAGAGAAGGTGCATTATGCCACTAAAAGCTTCCATGAGCATGTTTTGTGTTTGCAGCCAACAAGGAATCCATCTTTGTGCAGATGGAGTAGAAACACAGTCATGGTTTACTCTAATATGTTCTTACAGAGGTAGTTCTGACTACTGCAACCTTTTCCCACGCTGTTCACTTACTAAAATAATTGGCTGCCTCTCACAGATATTAATTGGGAAAGGTTTCAACATGAAGCACACTCTAGAATAGGCCTATAGTGAATTTGACAGTGGTGTTTTGTGTTAGCAAAATGCAGCCCTTAGGCCCCAATTTAATCAATTACAGATAAAGGGAAACCACACTAAGGGTTCACATGTTTATTTTAAGGACAGGTGTGGTTTCGTGATGTGAGAAGGACAGCTTGGTTAACACCTGTGTGTGTGTGTTAACACCTGTGTGTGTGTGTTTTTGTGTGCATGCGTGCATACATGTGTTTGTGTGAAATTCAATCTAATTAAAGTAGCTCAGTGTGTGCAGTAGTTGCGTCAATGCACAGATTAATCTGCAGATGCTATATTGGTTTAATTCTTTAATCACCTGGCCAATGATCTACATCCAAATATCGAAATATATGTTGCCAACCTATTTCTTGAGAGATGGCCATATTTGAAATGACTGATTGCTGCCAGCGCCAGCACGGTCTGAGTGGAATTAATAAAAAAACACTATGCCTCCCCATCTGCCGAGCGAGCCTTGGCGCTCCTGTGGTACCTGCATTTAGTTTCACACATTGGGGCAATTTGGGAACGAGAGAGTCCACTTCAATGAATGAAGAGTTGTTAGTGCAGATGTAGTCTTGAAGGGACATCTGTTAATCGAAAAGAGATACTCAAATGGGTACAGAGTACAGGGCAAGCAGCTTGTGAGGAATGTCAAAATGAACCCCAAAATTGAATTGGTTTTTTCAAGAGCCATAGAACTGTAGGAAACCCACATACAGTGAAACGTACAAAACAAATATGGTTTTATCAAAGGATAAATAAACCTCTTATTAGCTATCCAAGCGGTCACACATCATTCCTGTCAGTAATTCCAACAATCACACTGTATATTCTAACTAGGCTGTTTAATAAAGGTATGTGACTCTTTATTTCTTACCTACTGTTTATTTCCAACACAAAGGGATGTGTAATTGAAAACAATCCTTTCTTTCCTATGCATGCCTGTTTCTTTCCGACAACGTCAGGCCGCCTGTGTATCCTGAGAGGGCAGTTTCTTTCCTGTTACTGGATGAGGCTGTGGTTGCCACGGTAACGGCATGAGCGAGACACTGGCTGCCTCGGTTGTGTGTGACTTCACACCAGACTGATGAATGGGGGCCTAATGAGCAGCGATGAGCAGCGTGTATGCGAACTCACAACTCAGATGTGCCGCAGCAAGGTAAACCAACACAGTGAGGCCACGTTTGTCTATCGCCTGCCTACACACACGCACAAAACATGCACACACAAACACTTTTTCTTTCTACAAAATTCCCGCTTTTCAAAAGACACAAAGCAATCAACATCAAGTCACTGCTGCCATAGCAATATGTGAGTTTAAATCATCCCACAGAGGTTCACATTACAATGTGATAGGCTATGTATAACGCCATCGGATGCTACATAAACACAAGCTATTTTTACTTGCTAATGACTAGTGTGGTCATGACATTGTTAGTCATTTGTAACTAACTGCTAGAGAATTAACTGTCTAATAATCATGATGAGTTGTGATGTTTTGGTTCCTGTAGAACATGAAGGCCAGGATTCAACCCAAGGCGTGTTGTAGAGCAGTACTTTAAAGTACTACTTAAGTCGTTTTTGGGGTATCTTGTACTTTACCATTTATATTTTTGACTACTTTTACTTTTACTCCACTACATTCCTAAAGAAAATAATGTACTTTTAACTCCATACATTTTCCCTGACACCCAAAAGTATTTGTTACATTTCAAATGCTTAGCAGGGCAGGAAAGTTGTCCAATTCAAACACTTATCAAGAGAACATCCCTGGTCATCCCTACTGCCTCTGATCTGGCAGACTCACTAAATACAACTGTTTCATTTGTAAATGATGTCTGAGTGTTGGAGTAAACACTGGCTATTCGTAAATAAAATAAAAAAACAAGAATATTGTGCTGTCTGGCTTGCTTAATATAAAGAATGTGAAATTATTTATACTTTTACTTTTGTACAGTGCATTCGGAAAGTATTCAGACACCTTCACTTTTTCCACATTTTGTTACGTTACAGCTTTATTCTAAAATGGATTAAATAGTTATTTTCTCTCATAAATTTACACACAATACCCCATAATGACAAAGCAAAAACAGGTTTTTAGACATTTTGGCTAATTTATAAAATAAAATAAACGAAAATGTCACATTTACATAAGTATTCAGACCCTTTACTCAGTACTTTGTTAAAGCACCTTTGGCAGCGATTACAGCCTTGAGTCTTCTTGGGTATGACGCTACAAGCTTGGCACACCTGTATTTGGGGAGTTTCTCCCATTCTTCTCTGCAGATCCTCTCAAGCTCTGACCGGTTGGATGGGGAGCGTCACTGCACAGTTATTTTCAGGTCTCTCCTGAGATGTTTGATCGGGTTCAAGTCCGGGCTCTGGCTGGGCCACTCAAGGACATTCAGAGACTTGTCCCAAAGCCACTCCTGCGTTGCCTTGGCTGTGTGCTTAGGGTCGTTGTCCTGTTGGAAGGTGAACCTTCGCCCCCAGTTTGAGGTCCTGAGCGCTCTGAAGCAATTATCTCTCTGTACTTTGCTCCGTTCATCTTTGCCTTGATCCTGACTAGTCTCCCAATTCCTGCCGCTGAAAAACATCCCCACAGCATGATGCTGCCACCACTATGCTTCACCGTAGGGATGGTATTGGCCAGGTGATGAGCGGTGCCTAGTTTCCTCCAGACGTGATGCTTGGCATTCAGGCCAAAGAGTTCAATCTTGGTTTCATCAGACCAGAGAATCTTGTTTCTCATGGTCTGAGAGTCTTTAGGTGCCTTTTGGCAAACTCCAAGCGGGCTGTCATGTGCCTTTTATTGAGGAGTGGCTTCCGTCTGGCCACTCTACCATAAAGGCCTGATTGGTGGAGTGCTGCAGAGATAGTTGTCCTTCTGTTTCTCGATCACCTCCCAGACCAAGGCCCTTCTCCCCCGATTGCTCAGTTTGGCCGGGCGACCAGCTCTAGGAAGAGTCTTGGTGGTTCCAAACTTCCAGTTAAGAATGATGGCGGCCACTGTGTTCTTGGCGACGTTCAATGCTGCAGACATGTTTTTATACCCTTCCCCAGATCTGTGCCTCGACACAATCCTGTCTCGGAGCTCTACGGACAATTCCTTCGACCTCATGGCTTTGTTTTTGCTCTGACATGCACTGTCAACTGTGGGACCTTATATAGACAGGTGTGTGCCTTTCAAAATCATGTCCAATCAATTGAATTTACCACAGTTGGACTCCAATCAAGTTGAAGAAACATCTCAAGGATGATCAATGGAAACAGGATGCACCTGAGCTCAATTTCGAGTCTCAGAGCAAAGGGTCTGAATACTTATGTAAATAAGGTATTTCTGTTTTTTATTTGTAATAAATGAGCAAAAATGTCTAAAAACCTGTTTTGGCTTTGTCATTATGGGGTATTGTTTGTAGATCGATGAGGAAATTATTATTTAAAAGGCTGTGACGTAACAAAATGTGGAAAAAGTGAAGGGGTCTGAATACTTTCCGAATGCACTGTATATTTTAGCAATTACATTTACTTTTGATACTATTTGACTTTTTTGACTATATACTTTTAGACTTTTATTCAAGTAGTATTTTACTGGGTGACTTTCACTTTTACTTGAGTCATTTTCTATTAAGTTATTTTTACTTTTAATCAAGTATTACAATTGGGTACTTTTCCCACCACCAGAGATCGCACTGCATTTGTCAGCTGAAGCGTAAGTCTGTTACAGTGCACTGCTTAATAATGCACCTTGAATTGAATCCCGCCCTATATTTTCCAAGTAGTCCTATTACAGAGTGAGTGAGTCTTGTATGAGCCATAATGGTAATTTGTTCAACATCATATTGTGATGTTTAGCTACTCTGCACTATTGCAGAGACTGTTGGGGAGGCTTAGTGTTTGTTGATGCATACTAAATGTTTTGGCGCGTAGTTGAGTGGAGTTCTACAGTTTTGATTCTCCCCTCTTCACCCATACTTTACCATGTCACTTAGCAACTTCATAGTAACCCCGCAAGAGATAAAAGAACCTCAGTAATCTTGAGTATGTGTCAACTGATAAAACGCTTTTCAAAAATCATGTAAGGCAAATGCTCAAAGTGTTACTTTTCACCTCACTAAAGTTTTAAACACAAAGACATATGTTGCAGATCTAAATTCAAACACTGTATGAAATGAATGATGAATAAAATCAAAAGAGTTATTGTCTCACTAACATTTCCACTACAGTGTTTCACAGTGCTCCTTGACAGGGTCTAGTATCAGCTGTATCACTCACTATAATTATGGTAACTGACTCACAACATGCTCTAGACACATCCCCTTGAGCGTACATACATAAATCTATCTAGATTAAACATCTCCACGTCATACTAAAACTCACATACTGTATAATTGAGGTATTTTCGGTGTAAATTCTAGTACAATGAATCATGGGATTTCTGCACAGCTCCACTGGATGGCAGTGCTCTCTTACTTTTCAAACAGGAAATGGGAAGATACACTGTTTTTCCCTAATCAGTCTGAAATAAATCAAATCAAATCAAATTGTATTGGCCACATGCGCCGAATACAACAGGTGCAGACATTACAGTGAAATGCTTACTTACAGCCCTTAACCAACAGTGCATTTATTTTTAATAAAAAAGTAGAATAAAACAAAAAAGTGTTGAGAAAAAAAGAGCAGAAGTAAAATAAAATAACAGTAGGGAGGCTATATATACAGGGGGGTACCTGAAATGTGTGAGTGCCTGTGTGTGTGCGTACATGCTTCTCCATGCTATACCATTAAAATCAACTACATCCTAATGTATTTACATGCATTTACAAAACAATTTGAAAATATTATCCTGTCTATGCTCAGACATTATGGTTGCCTTCACTATTCTATAAGCACTTTCATAAACCTATATTGTAATGGCAATAGCAATTACTCTTATCAATCATTAGAATAATTTACATTTTTAACATTCAAAGTGGTACTCAGTCTCTGCTATGTAATGTTACAGCAGGGATATTACACGGTCTGTGGCTGACCGTGGACATATTGCTCTGAGAAGTGGGTTCAGGCCATTGGCTCTGGTGATGGATAAAAAAGCACAGCGTATGTGTCATTTCAATTACTTCCTGTATCCATCCTGCTCACATCCCATTAACTAATGACATTTAAACTATACAGGCCCCTCCATAATGCAGTTGTGATCAGCGTGAATTAACCAACGCTGACGTTTGAACTTGACGAAAGTTGTCCGCCTCCCATGTTAACCCACTGGAACACACTGGGAATGTGGAATGTTCAGCGAGGGTGCTAAAGTTCACCTTTATCAGCTCAGTAATCAGGACCTCAATGATTTCCATTAGGGTAAACTCACTGGTTTATCTAGGGCTTCGTCCCACATGGAATCCCATTCCCTATGTAGTGCCCTGGTCAAAAGTAGTGCACTACACAGGAAATAGGGGTTTTCCTATGTTGTGCACTACTTTTGACCAGTGCACTACATAAGGAATGGGATTCCATTTGGGACGCAGTCAAAATGTGGCATGGACCGTGCAGGCATGGAATATGACATCTACAGCGGGATGGAGTGTTGGGTAAACAGACAACTCGTATCAAACATTGTCACATTATGGTTAAGTACTGTAGAGGGAGAGAAATGCTGGCTGGCGATCCACAAAGAACACCATTGATTTCTTCATATCTATCAGTATATATATGAAGAAATCACCACACAATACATCATTGTTTTGTCAAGTTCTCTCATGCAATGACTCCATTCTATTATACAGTATGCTGACATCCATATCTTAGACAGAGTAGGATAGGCTCCATACTCATAAGAACTAATGCATTCTCCACACTCAGCCTCTAATAGTGACGTTATGTGCTTGATATGAGATGAGATATAATCACAATCTACAAGTAACTCAGAATCGGCATGACAATTTCGGTGACAGATTTCAGTGTGTGTCCCTCAACAGCAGAGTTAAATTCATTCCTGAGCCGTACTAGAGTCTGGACACTCAGTAAAAGCTGGACAGCTGCAAGCACCAGATGGACACCCCCTTTAATTGCACACAACATCATTTCTACTAAATATTACAATTCATGACATCATAGACTCTGGGTCCATTGGTATGTAGATGAACAGTGTGTGAGTGTGAGTGTGTATATATGGTAGCCAGATTTTCATAGGTCTCCATAGATCTCTAAAGTAAAATATTAAGCTGTGAACAACAACAACAACCACAAAAACAGATCAATCCCCCATCAACATGATGCTACCTACAACAAAACCTTCAACAAAACTGCAACAAAAAATGAGTTATCTACAAGAATGAGGAATACACAACTCCCTGACTCCAGTCCACCTGCCCAAATAAATGCCTTGCATCTCTTCTGTCTGTCTAAATGTATTAATGTGTATGCACTCACTAACTGTAAGTCGCTCTGGATAAGAGCGTCTGCTAAATGACGTAAATGTAAATGTGATGTGTCTGCAGTATAAACTATCCTCCCATTACAATCACTTGTCCTCCTCTCACAGTATGTGTGTGTTTGACATTTACGTGGAATCCAACCCTCATTGCTGAATGTGGCAAAACTCTCAGTGAGCCTCTCTAAAGCCTTGTTCACACTGGGAGTTTGAATTAACTAAAATGTAAAAAACTAAAAATGTGTATATTCGATTTGAATCGGTTCTTTTTCCTTCAGTCTGAACAGCCAAAAAGCACATGAAATCGGATATTTCAAGCCACATTTCAAACCACCTATGAAGGTGGATATAAATAGATATAAATCTGATTCCTGGCAATTCAACTCGTGTCTGACTGGTCAAATCTGATTTATTTGCGCTCAAGTGGTTTTTAGACTGTTATTTGGTATATCTTGTTGCTTGGTAGCTACTCTGTTGGCAGTTTGAGAATAACATTTGGTAGCTAACTTGCTTGTTAATTGTTTACAAACAAATAAGTGAATGTGCTAGAAAGCTAAACAGCTAGCTACAGTGAGGGAAAAAAGTAATTGATCCCCTGCTGATTTTGCATGTTTGCCCACTGACAAAGAAATTAAAAGTCTATAATTTTAATAGTAGGTTTATTTGAACAGTGAGAGACAGAATAACAACAAAAAAATCCAGAAAAACGCATGTCAAAAATGTTATGAATTGATTTGCATTTTAATGAGGGAAATAAGTATTTGACCCCCTCTCAATCGGAAAGATTTCTGGCTCCCAGGTGTCTTTTATACAGGTAACGAGCTGAGATTAGGAGCACACTCTTAAAGGGAGTGCTCCTAATCTCAGCTTGTTACCTGTATAAAAGACACCTGTCCACAGAAGCAATCAATCAATTTGATTCCAAACTCTCCACCATGGTCAAGACCAAACAGCTCTCCAAGGATGTCAGGGACAAGATTGTAGACCTACACAAGGCTGGAATGGGCTACAAGACCATCGCCAAGCAGCTTGGTGAGAAGGTGACAACAGTTGGTGCGATTATTCGCAAATGGAAGAAACACAAAATAACTGTCAATCTCCCTCGGCCTGGGGCTCCATGCAAGATCTCACCTCGTGGAGTTGCAATGATCATGAGAACGGTGAGGAATCAGCCCAGAACTACACGGGAGGATCTTGTCAATGATCTCAAGGCAGCTGGGACCATAGACACCAAGAAAACAATTGGTAACACACTACGCCGTGAAGGACTGAAAGGACCCGCAAGGTCCCCCTGCTCAAGAAAGCACATATACAGGGCCGTCTGAAGTTTGCCAATGAACATCTGAATGATTCAGAGGAGAACTGGGTGAAAGTGTTGTGGTCAGATAAGACCAAAATTGAGCTCTTTGGCATCAACTCAACTCACCGTATTTGGAGGAGGAGGAATGCTGCCTATGACCCCAAGAACACCATCCCCACCGTCAAACATGGAGGTGGAAACATTATGCTTTGGGGGTGTTTTTCTGCTAAGGGGACAGGGCAACTTCACCGCATCAAAGGGACGATGGATGGGGCCATGTACCATCAAATCTTGGGTGAGAACCTTCCCTCAGCCAGGGCATTGAAAATGGGTCGTGGATGGGTTTTCCAGCATGACAATAACCCAAAACACACGGCCAAGGCAACAAAGGAGTGGCTCAAGAAGAAGCACATTAAGGTCCTGGAGAGGCCTAGCCAGTCTCCAGACCTTAATCCCATAGAAAATCTGTGGAGGGAGCTGAAGGTTTGAGTTACCAAACGTCAGCCTCGAAACCTTAATGACTTGGAGAAGATCTGCAAAGAGGAGTGTGACAAAATCCCTCCTGAGATGTGTGCAAACCTGGTGGCCAACTACAAGAAACGTCTGACCTCTGTTATTGCCAACAAGGGTTTTGCCACCATGTACTAAGTCATGTTTTGCAGAGGGGTCAAATACTTATTTCCCTCATTAAAATGCAAATCAATTTATAACATTTTTGACATGCGTTTTTCTGGATTTTGTTGTTGTTATTCTGTCTCTCACTGTTCAAATAAACCTACCATTAAAATTATAGAATGATCATTTCTTTGTCAGTGGGCAAACGTACAAAAACAGCAGGGGATCAAATACTTTTTTCCCTCACTGTAGCTGACTGCTGTGGCTTGCCAGAAAGGACTCGTTTTCAAAGTTATTTCAATTTATCCTTTGAGGCTTTAAAAGTGTTCTTACACTATAATTTTGAACATTCAAAGCAACTGGAAATAGCAATGGCAGGCATTGTTGTCACCTTAGCTTGCTACATAACTTGTTAGTGATAGGAAGCACGAGCACCACCACCAATCAACCTACACCACCGCGCACACAACTAGCGTAGCCATGTCAAATCAAATCCAATTCTATTGGTCACATACACATATTTAACAGATGTTATGGCGGGTGTAGCGAAATGCTTGTGTTCCTAACTCCGACAGAGCAGGAATATCTAACAATACACAACAATACACACAAATCTAAAAAAAAGTAAAATAATGGAATTAAGAAGTATAGAAAGCAATGTCGGAGTCCGGAGTATAATATATATATATATATATATATATATATACTGAACAAAAATATAAACGCCACATGTAAAGTGTTGGTCTTATGTTTAAAGAGCTGAAATAAAAGATGTGCAATTTTGTCACACAACACAATGCCACAAGTTTTGAGGGAGCATGCAATTGGCATGCGGACTGCAGGAATGTCCACCAGAGCTGTTGTCAGAGAATTGAATGTTACGTTTTAGAGAATTTGGATTGATTTCCTTATATGAATTGTAACTCAGTAAAATCTTTGAAATTGTTGCATGAAACATTTATATTTTTGTTCAGTGCATATATGATGGGATGTATAGACATTATGGACAGTATATGGATAGAATATGTAGTATATCTGAAGAATATGTAGGATAGAATAGTATATGTACAGCAATAGTTAAATATGATAGGCCTTGACTAGAATACAGTATATACATATGAAGTGGTTAAAATAGTATGTAAACATTATTAAAGTGACCAGTGTTCCATTATTAAAGTGACCAGTGTTCCATTATTAAAGTGACCAGTGTTCCATGTCTATGTACATAGGCAGCAGCCTCTTCACCACACTGTCTGTGTGGGTGGACCATTTCAGATTATCATTGATGTGTATGCCGAGTAACTTGAAGCTTTTCACCTTCTCCACTGCGGCCCCGTCAATGTGGATGGGGGAGTGCTCCCTCTGCTGTCTCCTGAAGTCCACGATCAGCTCCTTCATTTTGGTGACATTGAGGGAGAGATTATTTTCCTGGCACCACTCCGCCAGGGCCCTCACCTCCTCCCTGGAGACTTTCTCGTCGATGCTGGTAATCAGGCCTACTACTGTTGAAATCCAACAGTGGTAGGCCTGATGACAATACAACTGTTGTGTCGTCTGCAAACTTGATGATTGAGCTGGAGACATGCGTGGCCACGCAGTCATGGGTAAACAGGGAGTACAGGAGGGGGCTGAGCAAGCAGCCCTGTGGGGCCCCCGTGTTGAGGATCAGCGGAGTAGAGGTGTTGTTGCCTTCCTTCACCACCTGGGGGCGGCCCGTCAGGAAGTCCAGGAGCTAGTTGCACAGGGCGGGGTTCAGACCCAGGGCCCCAAGCTTAATGATGAGCTTGGAGGGTACTGTTAAAAACTGTCTCTCAAACTCTCTCTCTGGCCCTGGGACACAGAGGTACAAACATTAGAGAGAAACTCTCCAGCCCAGCAGAGGCTACCATCTCCCGGTTTCACACCTATGGCCCTTGGAATCCATTGCTAGTGGCAACTATCTCCTAAACTGCGTCATGTAACCTGGTCAGCCAATCAGTGGCCTAGCCTGGGAGCAGCAGAACCCCACTCTGCCTCTCAACTCTTCAGTTGTTTCCAGGAAGGCAGGTTGAGACAACCTCTGTAAACTCCTGTCCTCCACATCAACTCACATTTGAACCTTTCCACATGGACAATCATTCTTCTGGACTCCCTGACTGGTGTTTAGTGTGTCTTTGACCATAATACCACTATCACTATCAATTTCACTTCCACCTAGTCCACTTCCTGTTTTCTGTGTGTCTGTCTTGAGTGTGGCAATAAATGTGTCTCTTACTGGTCATTTCCGTCCTCTTACCAGTGGGACAGTTGCACCTATATCTAAACTGGCACCTCTATCAGTGTCCACCACCAGTAGGTGGCACTCTTTCAGGTACTATGCTGTTGAAGGCTGAGCTGTAGTCAATGAACAGCATTCTTACATACACTACCAGTCAAAAGTTTGGACACACCTGCTCATTCCAGGATTTTTCTTTATTTTTACTATTTTTTACATTGTAGAATAATAGTGAAGACATCAAAACTATGAATTAACACATATGGAATCATGTAGTAACCACAAAAGTGTTAAACAAATCAAAATATATTTTATATTTGAGATTCTTCAAATAGCCACCCTTTGCCTTGATGACAGCTTTGCACATTCTTGCCATTTTCTCAACCAGTTTCATGAGGTAGTCACCTGGAATGCATTTCAATTAACAGGTGTACCTTCTTAAAAGTTAATTTGTGGAATTTCTTTCCTTCTTAATTCGCTTGAGCCAATCAGTTTTGTTGTGACAAGGTAGGGGGGGTATACAGTAGATAGCCCTATTTGGTAAAAGACCAAGTCCAATATTATGGCAAAAACTGCTCAAATAAGCAAAGAGAAACGACAGTCCATCATTACTTTAAGACATGAAGGTCAGTCAATACGGAAAATGTCAAGAACTTTGAAAGATTCTTCAAGTGCAGTCGCAACAACCATCAAGCGCTATGATGAAACTGGCTCTCATGAGGACCACCACAGGAAAGGAAGACCCAGAGTTACCTCTGCTGCAGAGGATAAGCTCATCTCAACATCCACTGTTCAGATGGGACTGTGTGAATCAGGCCTTCATGTTTGAATTGCTGCAAAGAAACCACTATTAAAGGACACCAATAAGAAGAAGAGACCTGCTTGGGCCAAGAAACATGAGAAATGGCCATTAGACTGGTGGAAATGTGTCCAAATTTGAGATTTTTGGTTCCAACCGCCGTGTTTTTGTGAGATGCGGTGTGGGTGAACGGATGATCTCCGCATATGTAGTTCCCACCATAAAGCAAGGAGCAGGTGGTGTTATGGTGTGGGGGTGCTTTGCTGGTGACACTGTCTGTGATTTATTTAGAATTCAAGGCACACTTAATCAGCATGGCTACCACAGCATTCTGCAGCGATACGCAATCCCATCTGGTTTGGGCTTAGTGGGACTATCATTTGTTTTTCAACAGGATAATGACCCAACACACTTCCAGGCTGTGTAAGGGCTATTCTACCAAGAAGGAGAGCGATGGAGTGCTGCATCAGATGACCTGGCCTCCACAATCCCCCGACCTCAACCCAATTGAGATGGTTTGGGATGAGTCGGACGGCAGAGTGAAGGAAAAGCAGCCAACAAGTGCTAAGCATATGTGGGAACTCCTTCAAGACTGTTGCGAAAAGCATTCCAGGTGAAGCTGGTTGAGAGAATGCCAAGAGTGTGCAAAGCTGTCATCAAGGCAAAGGGTGGCTAATTGAAGAATATAAAATATATTTTTATTTGTTTAACACGTTTTTGGTTACTACATGATTCCATATGTGTTGTTTCATAGTTTTTATGTCTTCACTATTATTCTACAATGTAGAAAATAGTAAAAATTAACAAAAACCCTTGAATGAACACAATAAATTAGTTTTGGTCACTTGTAACTTGCTGTTTGAACAGTCAGTATCCCAAAACGGATTTGAAAAAATCTACTGATTTGAGCATTAAGGCCTGCAGTGTGAACAAGGCTATAGTGTCCCACTGATACAAATATCTGGCTTGGCAAATATACATTGGAAGACTGAGATCGTGACAGTAGTATCTCTTGACACGTCATGATCCATCCAGGTTGAAATATATGGAAAAAACATTGACAGCTTTTGTAAAAATACACAGAGAGACGTGGCATTTCCTATCATTGTGGCGCAGCACAGCAGATGTGAAGCAATAAACCACATATAAGGGCATCCTGCCTGTACCTGGGATTTGGTGACTCAATAGCTGCTCTCCACTGCTTGATGGACATCTTTGATAAGACTGTTGCATAACCAACCCTGGGAATTAAAACATGAAAGGATTTTACATCCCAGAGGATCAACAGCACAGCATCCTGGACTTCCCATAAAGTTCTCAATGTTCAATTCAATGTATCTTAAAAATAATAATATATTGTCTGTTTCTGTTTTTCTTTATACAGGGCTAAAGATTTGTTTGTATCCAGAAAACTCCCTGTGAACAAGTAATGTTTGTGTCATCTGTTCTGTATGTTTTTCTACCACTGCATTCTTGTTAGTTCTTAAGAGTGTCATGTCTGTTGTCCATGGCTGCTCGATCCATGTCTATTCTCTCAGTGTGATTGCACTATCCATGTCCTCTATGCATTGTCTGCGCTGTCAAGAGGCTCTATGATACTGAGTGTGCTGCCAAGCCTACTGTACCGTCAATGAGTGTGATAGCCATGTCTGAACTGTCATGAATGGCTGGTCTCTCATCACAAGTTCAGCCTTTCTGTTCAAGATATTCCTATATCCTCTATGGATCTATGTATGGTGGATGCTTGCCAAACGATTGTATCTACTTTGTGTAGTTACATATCAAGCAGAACACGACAAAGGCGATCCATCAAAAAGACAATCCATATGGTATTCACTGCATGTACTGAAATTGTTTGCAAATATACAGTCACATAAGCAAAATGAAAGGTAATCCATTCCCAGTGCAGTACATTTAGACTAATATGGCATGTGATGCTGTCTCGTGCCACTTTGAGCTAATTGGAAACTGAAGTCGTGACTACTGTCATTAACTTTGGCTTGACTTTGGTGAGCTTGATGCCTAGGACTCCCATGAGATCTGGCTTATTGTAAAGATGTCTTTATCCATCCTATCTTTCCCAGGACTAACGTTTTACTATTCAGACTCCCTCCATGTCAATAATTCAATCATATTAAATTATTAGGAAAGATCAATATTTCATTATGAAAGTGCTCATGTGAGCACAGAGTCGGATGTACTCTGTCTGAAATACAGGAACAGCCAGGAGAGTCACACACCAACAAAGATGGAGGCATGGTTTGGTCCCAGGCTCTTCTCCTCACTACCCTTCAGAGAGGAGGTCAAAGACAATACAAATAGGCTTGGGCGGTATACCGTATATACCGTATACCGGGGTATTTTGAAATAGCCATGGGATGGTTTTTCAATACCATCAAAACTACATTTTCAATACATTTTTATATTTGTAGCTACTGTTTAAGTAAATACCTGCAGTCAACTTGTACAATACCTTAGGAGATAAAGCAGATCATGTTCTTCATTTCACCTGTCACATTATTTTACATTATGAAGCTTACCATAGTTCCCCAGAACAGTTGAGCCAGTCACATGTTTGTTTGTAAATAGCACAATGGGTGAAAGCGGGAGCAGGTGAGTCCAGCTGTGTATTGACAGGGGTTGTGTTTTATACTGAAAGTGAAGTGTTTTATTTGCAACTATAGTTTTCCTTCACAGAAAATACATTAGTGCAACACATTCGTAAAGTAAATTAGCTTAAAATGAAAAAACAAGGTATTTTTTGCAAAATGATGCATGGCCATCATTTCTAATGTTGCTCATAGAAATAATGTAGCCAGCTACATTTCCTAATGTTTTGCTTAAAGTTAATCTTGAATTTTACAGGAGAAAAGTAGAAAAAACTACATATCAGTCAGAGCACTGTATGCTGATAGAATGCCCTTGAATTCTGAGTGGAGAAGTGCAACTGAAGCCCAAAACTATTCTGATGCTGAGCAGAAATTACAATAAGAAGCATTTTAGATCTGCGTTTACAAAAGCAGCAAGAGATTTTACTCATTTTTCAAAAAATGTCCTGTGTGAAAAATGAAGAATTCTGAGTTAACGCGACCCCTAAGTTTAACTTGCTAGTTATCGAAGTAAGTTACTGAATTAATAAGGTGATGGGTTATTATACTGTGTACGCTTTCTGTTGTGTTTGAGAAGTCAAAGCCCTTTGGATGAGTTAGCTGTACAGCCACTGCTTGTAAATGTCCAAACTCACCAAAAATGACATTCGGTAGCTCCTAGCTATATATGTATAACTTCATGAGCTGGATTGCCTGTCTTTGCAATTTGTTTATTTTCGTTAGCTAGCAGCTTCCATGGAAATGTGCTATCACTATTAATTAGCTAATTTTGTTAGCATTCTGGTAACAGGCGCACAATGGTGTTTTTCTGGTGCCCCCTTGTGTACTAAACCGGTAATACCGTAAATCACGGAGTGATAGGACAGTTTGACGATATGAAATTCTGGAAACCGCCCAACCCTAAATGAAAAGTAACCGCAGCAATTGACACAATAAGATGAATGGGTGAAAGCAGGAGGCTACAGATGGCATGACCGAGCTGTAATTACAGGACCATGTGGCTGTAATGGTAGCTTCATCACCCCTTAACGTTTCCCTTTCAATTAGCTTGACCTGTTCTGTCCCAATGCAACGACGGTGCAAGGGCAGTCACTCAGTTAATGCCATCCCATCCACTCGTTATTATCCATCAAACACATTGACATAAATTGCACAATCATATCACCAAGTCAGACCATATCACCCCCCCACCACACACACACACACACACACACACACACACACACACACACACAATCATCATCATAATCATCATCATCATCGTCATTATCAAAACATTTTGTTACCTGTGTATCAAGATTCATTGGTCCAGAATGGAGCAGGCCAACGAACAGGATTCCCCCCCAAAAGAAGAAAACACTAAATTAACAATTACATAACAGAATTTTATCAAATTGACAGTTGATGTAAATATTCTGGATAACTAATTCCTTTTCACTGCTAAAACCAAGCAGTCCTCTGTACAAACTATTGAGTTGATTCCTCTCCTTGGAATGAAGGTTGATAGGAACTTTCCCTTGCCAAGCGTAGCTTCTATGCCAGGCCTGATTCATTTGGCATAGCAAGGCTTGTCCAATTGCCAAGCCTGAAAGGCCCCACAGGACCAATGCTGATTTGGTCCCAGTCTCAATATCACCAGTGCCACTAAACACATGACTAGAAAATATCACGGTTCACAGAGACATCTCACAAATATCTCCTTTTCCATTCATCAGACAGTGAGTGAGTCATGGTTGAGGGGGCATAATCACAGTTTCTGCTTAGGATACAAGGAAGGTCATTCGAAAAAAAGAAACATTATTTCAATGCTCAAATATAAGTAAATCAATAGGTTAATAGTGCTTAACAAAAGCCCTCCGTTGGTCAGAACGATATTCTGTAATAGGTCCAGACAATTTATGAAAAGGCTTGAAGAAATAAACCCAGTCTCAGAGAAGTAAAAATACAGCACAAAACAGTAAAATGTACAGCTCTAAAAAACATGAAATCTGTACTTTTAGTTGAAAGAGACTTCTGCATATTGTTGCAGGTATTACACATTTCACATCTGTCTCACATTAGTATCACTAATTGAAAATTAATAAGCCTAATTTATTGCTAAATATTGCAAAACTGCACGACTAGAGTATCAATATTCCTCAGTCCCTGATATTAATGGCCCTAGTTGTGACTGTCCAGATAATAGACCACCCCACCGTTAGCCCATCTGTAATCTGGGCATCAGTGGGCATCTGTCTGACAGCAGCAGTGGATTATTGGCCTGAAATATCTGGGAGGCGCTCCTCCAGCTCCAGTCCAGCCAGTGTTCCAGAGCAAAGACTGCTGAAGCGCTGGCTTCCTGGGAGAAGGAGAGCAGCATTGCTGAAATGACCTCAGGGCAACACTGTGTGAGTAATGAACCCTAGCTCAGTGGCATGGGGGATGGAGGAGAAACTCCCCATAAAAACCCACTCTGTAGCATCCACTAAATAAAGAGTAGAGAGAGAGGAGAGCGTGCAAGTTACAACTCCCACTAAATAAATCCACCCATCACTGCCACAGAGAGACAGTAAAACCCTCACTAAAAACGGTCCTGAGACTGTTAAAAAAAGAGAGGGAAGGAAAGAGAGAGAGAGGAAAGGTATTCAAAAAAGACACTCTCTCCGACATCATGGGAGGAACGATTTGGTATCTAAAATAAATAGTATGTTGCAGTTGCACACGCCTCCTTCCATCCAGAACTTTCCACCAGACAACCAGTGAAAAGGAATGGGGGCAGTAAACCACTTATCACACCATGTCTCTCAAATTACTGTATGCCCATTGTTGAAGTGTCTCTCTCAAATGCAAGGTAATGTATTTCATTAGAACATTCTGAGACACCAGACTGCACTATGCACAAGCTGACATGGTCACATAATACATGGTCACAGATACACAACAGAATGCAATGACTGTATCAAGACACTAGTCTAATGAATACTGAGCGATTAATTGGGAATTGTCAAGAGACATTCTCAGTGATGAAACTGACAAACTGAGGATTGTCTGTTATTAATGATGAAATAAGACTGTGGCATCTCATTTGTTGCACACAAACACACACACACACACAATAATGCCACAGATGATAAGGTTTATGAACTACACCCGTTATATTCTAGCTGTGAATTCCCTTTAAGTGACCTCTGGAGTGTAATCACCAAAGCGACAGCCGCCATTATGGCGTCCACGTGAACAGAATAGCACCCGTCACCTCAAATAAACCGCCGCCATAAAAAGGGGGAAGTGCTGATTAAAATTCTCCAGCTATAGAGCCCCACAGTGGAGGTGTCATAATACCCATAAAACCTAGCGGTCAAACAGGGAAATGGTTCCAATCGTTTTTCCACCATTCATTTTTCCCATAGGGTTTTTTAGAAACACTTAAAATTAGGGCTGTGTTTCGTGTAGTCTTAACCTGGTGTGATGTTTTGATAGCCGTGTAAATCACTCTAGGACAAGGTGACTTTTATCAATATATTCTGCTCTATCAATGGTGGAAAAAAACGATTGGAACCATTTCCCTGTTTAACCGCTAGGTTTTATGGGAATTATGACTCATACTGTGGTACTCTATTGTTGGTGTTGATGGCTCTTGGTCTGCCTGGTCCCTGTGACTGGACACTGTAGTCGTCTGTCACTGGCAGCCACAGCTCTGATTAGATCTGTCTTTCACCTCATTAACAGTTTTCTGCTCATATGAGCCTGTTTAATGCAACCCTGGCACTGTGATTTACTGCAAAATTAAGTCACAGTTCAATCCAATGCAGCAGGAGTCAATATACCACAATACACTGACCAAACGCCTCTCGAACCAAAATCGATGTGGCAAAATGGTCAATACTGTGAGTAATTACGAAAAGTGTCTATATTTAATTGTGGTGAACTAAAGGGAAAAGTGGGCAGAAGCCAGTTCTGCTGTGATTTATAAGTGAAGAGTTTATATTTATCTGCTGATAACCTGGTCCTATAATGTTGAAAATAATAAACAGATGCTTTGGAAACACGCAGAGTTGTTTCAAGTCCACCTTTTCTTTTGATGAATGTGTGTTAAAATCTAAATATTACAGTATGCACAATTAAACTGATTTTAGTAAATCTGACTTACCGGGAGGAGGAATGACCATCAACTGTATTCATGTTTACAACGATAGCAATAACGAAAAAAAGCTATTTTTACTGACTATGTAGCAAAACAAACGGATGATACTTTTTCAAAGTCACAGGACTATGCCACTCTCTCTCCTCTTGGCATCTTAGCGTTGAAATAGCCTAATTTCACACACACACAAATGCCATCTATACAGGATAGGCTCTATTAAAACCTACTTACACATGTCTGATAGTGTGTCTGAGGGGGTGGAAAACATCTCCATATCCCTGTGTAAATATCTGCTTTAGTTATTTTATATTCCATGGAGGCTCTCACTAGAGTTGCCCTCTGTCTACAGACAGCTTTAATGAGCTGTTTGAAACTGAGATGAAGAGGCAGTTGTGTTTATCAGTCATGTTGATTTCAGGCCAGGGTTGGATAGAAGGGTCACTAGAAACACGTATACTAATACATTTACATGGTACTTATGGCGGGCCGAAATGATGCTGCAACCACTATGTTTGAAATATGATGGTTGTATGGTTTTCTATGTTAACCATTTCCCAGGAAAGACGCCATTTGAACTCAATACACATTTTATGAATGCATAATGCTGCTATCAGAAAGATTATAGTATGGTCCACTGTATATCTAAGTCCACATCCCCATATCACACTATACTATGCGTAATAGCTACATAAATGCCTCCTTGGTTTGATGGAAACCCTAAAAGATCAAAAATATAAATCATAGCCCCTTTTCCTTTGTGTTCAAATGTGTTTAGATTGCAAATATTCTGTCAGATTCTGTTGTTTACCATTTCTTGTCTACAAGCAGAGTATAGTTTCTTAGGAGTGAGAGAAGATTTATTGCCACTGAGCCCGAGAGAGACAAAAAATATCTAAGATCAGGGTCTCTGGGGAGCACAGAGGTCTTGTACAAGTCTCGGAAAGATCTGATAAGGGGGTGCAGCTTGACCAGGTCAAAATGTTATCAATAATGGGATGGACCTCGAGATCGATTCAGAGTGCAACAGGAAGCTCTCTCAAGTGAGGCATAAGATGGACGTTCCTAATTCACAGTAGATGTTTGAATTCATCAAAATGCTTTTTTTTTCTTTTTTTTCCAGAAATGCCTTCTAGAACATGTGAACTTCATATGCCTTAATAACAAACTCATAGGTGATCTGGAAATATAAATAAAAATGTTAAATTATGAGCCTAGTTTATTTCTCAAGGAGAAACAAAGGATTCTTCAAATCAAATCAAATTGTATTTGTAACATGCACAAAATACAACCTGTGTAGACTTTACCATGAAATACTTGCTTACGAGCCCTTCCCAACGATGCAGAGATAAAAAAATTAAAAATAAATAGTAATACAAGAGGAATAAAATAAAATACATAAGAATGGAGCTATATGCCAGTACCAGATCAATGTGCAAAAGCATGAGATTTTTGAGGTAGATAAGTACATGAAGGCAGGGTAAAGTGACTAGGCATCAGGATAGATAATAATAAGGGTAAAATAAAGAACAAGAGTAGCAGCAGCAAATGATGTGTAAAAGTGTGTGTGTGTGTGTGTGTGTGTGTGTGTGTGTGTGTGTGTGAGTGAGTGAGTGAGTGTGCGTGTTTAATGTGTATGTATGTGTGTTGTGTGTTTGCGTGTATGTACTGTGAATGTGTGTGGGTTTTCTGTGGGAGTGTGTATGTAGTGTGTATATATAGTCTAGTGAGTGTGCGTAGGGTCAGTGCAACATAGAGTCAGTGCAGATACAGTGGGGAGAACAAGTATTTGATACACTGTCGATTTTGCAGGTTTTCCTACTTACAAAGCATGTAGAGGTCTGTAATTTTTATCATAGGTACACTACAACTGTGAGAGACGGAATCTAAAACAAAAATCCAGAAAATCACATTGTATAATTTTTAAGTAATTAATTTGCATTTTATTAAATGACATAAGTATTTGATCACCTACCAACCAGTAAGAATTCCGGCTCTCACAGACCTGTAAGTTTTTATTTAAGAAGCCTTCCTGTTCTCCACTCATTACCTGTATTAACTGCACCTGTTTGAACTCATTACCTGTATAAAAGACACCTGTCCACACACTCAATCAAACAGACTCCAACCTCTCCACAATGGCCAAGACCAGAGAGCTGTGTAAGGACATAAGGGATACAATTGTAGACCTGCACAAGGATGGGATGGGCTACAGGACAATAGGCAAGCAACTTGGTGAGAAGGCAACAACTGTTGGCGCAATTATTAGAAAATGGAAGAAGTTCAAGATGACGGTCAATCACCCTCGGTCTGGGGCTCCATGCAAGATATCACCTCGTGGGGCATCAATGATCATGAGGAAGGTGAGGGATCATCCCAGAACTACACGGCAGGACCTGGTCAATGACCTGAAGAGAGCTGGGACCACAGTCTCAAAGAAAACCATTAGTAACACACTACGCCGTCATGGATTAAAATCCTGCAGTGCACGCAAGGTCCCCCCTGCTCAAGCCAGCGCATGTCCAGGCCCGTCTGAAGTTTGCCAATGACCATCTGGATGATCCAGAGGAGGAATGGGAGAAGGTCATGTGGTCTGATGAGACAAAAATAGAGCTTTTTGGTCTAAACTCCACTCGCCGTGTTTGGAGGAAGAAGAAGGATGAGTACAACCCCAAGAACACCATCCCAACCGTGAAGCATGGAGGTGGAAACATCATTCTTTGGGGACGCTTTTCTGCAAAGGGGACAGGACGACTGCACCGTATTCAGGGGAGGATGGATGGGGCCATGTATCGCGAGATCTTGGCCAACAACCTCCTTCCCTCAGTAAGAGCATTGCAGATGGGTCGTGGCTGGGTCTTCCAGCATGACAACGACCCGAAACACACAGCCAGGGCAACTAAGGAGTGGCTCCGTAAGAAGCATCTCAAGGTCCTGGAGTGGCCTAGCCAGTCTCCAGACCTGAACCCAATAGAAAATATTTGGAGGGGAGCTGAAAGTCCGTATTGCCCAGCGACAGCCCCCGAAACCTGAAGGATCTGGAGAAGGTCTGTATGGAGGAGTGGGCCAAAATCCCTGCTGCAGTGTGTGCAAACCTGGTCAAGACCTACAGGAAACGTATGATCTCTGTAATTGCAAACAAAGGTTTCTGTACCAAATATTAAGTTCTGCTTTTCTGATGTATCAAATACTTATGTCATGCAATAAAATGCAAATTAATTACTTAAAAATCATACAATGTGATTTTCTGGATTTTTGTTTTAGATTCCGTCTCTCACAGTTGAAGTGTACCTATGATAAAAATTACAGACCTCTACATGCTTTGTAAGTAGGAAAACCTGCAAAATCGGCAGTGTATCAAATACTTGTTCTCCCCACTGTAGTTCAGGTACTATTAATTGACTATTTAGCAGTCTGGCTATTTAGCAGTGTTATGGCTTGGGGTAGAAGCTGACTCGGAGCTGACGCTCCGGTACCTTTTGCCAGACAGTAGCAGAGTGAACAGTCTATGGCTTGGGTGGCTGGAGTCTGACAATTTTTCGGGCCTTCCTCTGACACCGCCTAATATTAGAGGTCCTGGATGGCAGGGAGCTCAGCCCCAGTGATGTACTGGGCTGTCCGCACCACCCTCTGTAGCACTTTGCGGTCAAGGGTGGTGCATTTGCCATACCAAGCGGTGATGCAGCCAGTCAAGATGCTCTTGATGGAGCAGTTGTATAACTTTTTGAGGATGAGGGCCCATGCCAAATCTTTTCAGCCTCCTGTGGGGGAAGAGGCACTGCCGTGTCCTCTTCACGACTGTGCGGGTGTGTGTGGACCATGTTAAGTCCTTAGTGATGTGGACGCCAAGGAACTTGAAGCTCTCAACCCGCTCCACAATATCTCTGTCGATGTGGATGGGGGCGTGCTCTCAACTCTTTCTCCTATAGTCCACAATCATCTCGTTGGTCTTACTGACATTGAAGGAAGAGGTTGTTGTCCTGGCACCACACTGCTAAGAGAGAGCCAGCCCGTCGACCTCCAGAAAATAGTTATCCGCAGTATGTTATAGACAGTAGCCTGTGGCATAGCAGACCAATCAGGACTCATCTCTCGACATGACCAGCCCTTGCATGACCAGCCTTGATTGGCTCCATGACCAGCCTTGATTGGGTCAGATAATGGAAGGGCTGGTCATGCCAAGAGATGAGTCCTGATTGGTCTGCCATGCCACAGGCTACTGTCTATAACATAATGGGGGCTTCCCTGATCAGTAGTCTACCGCAGAGTTTTTGAAAAGATAATAGCAATGCACAACTGGAAACGTGTTTCTACAGCTCTCAAACACATTGCTAGCAACATTGCTAGCCTGAATTTAAGTGGCGCTATCGACAAAGCTCAGTGGAAGAACGTTGTAATGGACTACTTTCTGGAGTCGACTGAGTTTTGAACTCAGTGGAATGCCCGGTAGAAGCAGCCCAATCAACACGGTGGGATCGGGCCTATTCCATTTGAGACTCGGGGGACTCGGCATCGACTTGGACTCGGGGGGCTTCATATGGGCCGAGCCCTTCCAGAGTGCGGCAGAATCATATTACTCTGGGTTCCGGCTAATGGTACTCGGGTCGAGGCCACTTCAACTTATCTGGCCCGATTCACTTTTTCAGAAGTAGGGCCATATGAGGATTTTATTTGGCAGGTGATGGAAGAATAACAAAACTAATTCATGTAATAATTTCACCTCAAATGTGCTAGGTCATTTGCAAGCTAAAATTCGGCCCACTAGGCTATTAGATGGAGAAGGAACCTAGAGAATCTATGCTATAAATGAATGTGATTTTACTACAGATTTGTTTTTGGAGCCCCACTCACACTAATTCTATTAATTTCAGTCCTTCAGCCAATCCTGGCTTAATATAATGGCATTAGCAATGTTTTGGCATATGCCGGTGGCCACGTTATTTATAGGACAACTTGGGATACATGATCCACGACAGACAGCACATCGCAGTGTCATAGGCTATAGCCTATTTTTCTATGGTAGGCCTATCTGTAAACGCCAATACATCCTGACAAAATAAATCATATTGAGTGGCCTAATGTAATTTTCTGGACCTTGTAAACTGTAGAGAATAAACCCATAACTGATCCAAATGATTGTATAATCAGGGCTTTATTTCGGCATGAAACACAAAAGGATGTTTGAGCGGATATTCAAATTAGCCTACATCACTGCAGTTTACAGCCCAGACAATAATTGTGAACTAACAATAATAAATTCCTCATTGCACTGTGTTGTTGTAGCCTAGGAGGTAGAATCATTTTATTTTCAGAAAAAGTAGGCTTAATGATATCAATAGTGAAGTGTGCCCGGCGACTGCAGAACGCAGCCTGGAGGAACACATAGACCTATATCTTCCATTTGATCATCTGCTACCTAGGCTGAAGGAGGGATGCAGCCTACAACCATGCATGTTGAATTATTGCAATAGCCTACTAAACTGTTACATTTAGTCTATAGCCTATTAAAAAAGGCAAATAACAACCTCTCGAAACATCATGGTTTTGGGTTCGATTCTCGGGGCCACGAACAGAAAATGAAAGCATGCACACTGTCCCTTTGGATAAAATCGTCTGCTTTACATTTACATTTTAGTCATTTAGCAGACGCTCTTATCCAGAGCGACTTACAGTTAGTGAGTGCATACATTATTTTTGACCCCCGTGGGAATCGAACCCACAACCCTGGCATTGCAAACGCCATGCTCTACCAACTGAGCTACATCCCTGTCTTAATGTCTGCTTAATGTCACATGTATTATTTTTGCACACCTCATATTTGTGAGACATCGAACATTTTCCTGCATGGAACTTTTGACAGTAGCTATGGGCTGCCAGCGCATTCTGAGAAGTCAGAAGAAAATAAAACTACGTATCTAAACCAGGTAAATTATGAGTTGTATCACCAACTGTGTAACATTGTCATAGTGTTTCTTTGTCATAACCCAAGGTTGCATGCCAAATTTCTGCTGAACCTATACAATGTTTAATTCAAGATTGAGCCAAATAGGCTACTATTTCTTGTCTGTTTTACAAATCTGTGATTGTAATTTTCAACATAGAAAATAGCGGCATACATGTATCGTCAATTGCCAACATCATTGCTTGTTGAAGTATCCTTAGTAGGGAGCTAGTTTTACCTCTAAAGGTACCAACAACACATGATCCAGCAGTGGTGGCCTCTGCTGCTCGAGCCTTCTGCCCAACTGTTAGAGCAGAGGTAAGTCAATAAGTTTAGGGTCTAGCCTATGTAATATTAGGTAGCTAATTGAGCTAGCTAGTGTTTTTGTTTGTAAAACATTGGTAATCTAGCTAAGACTAGGCAAGAAAGCACCCAGTTAACATAGCTAGCTAACTTTAGCTAGCTATGTCCAGTGAATCAGAAAGGACTCGCGCGACCCCAACTGGTCTTGAGCGGAGATGGCAAAGAGCGCTCCAAGATTCAATGGTGGTGATGATAATGGTTTATTTAATTTTGTTAAAATACATTTGAACTAATAATGACTATAAGTATAATGTAAAACAACATTACAATAATGATTGTGGCAATTAGGCAATGAGGCTTGCGAGTTTGTTGATTCTTGGGCCATAAAATAAAATATTGAATGAACTATTGAAATTACAATGTATGACAATTGGATGGATGTTAGGATTTTAAGGCATAAAACAAAAAGGAAATTTTGTTCTAACAATAAATAGTCTGTACAGCATTTGAACATACTGTATACAGTATATATGAAAAGGCATCAATATAAAGGCAATGGGTTAACATGGTAGGATAAAGGCTAACATTCTGGTTTTCCTTTCGAAACGTTTTGGAATGTTCAGATAGAAATATGCTACCTAGAACAATCAGAATAAGGAATCATGTTGGCTCTATTTGTGGTATTTCTATCTGCAACGTTCTACAACATTCGGCTACTGAACATGGCACATGTATTCTCTCTTTAACAGCTTATCCATCTGCCAAAACTGCCTTCCTCATCCACCAATGCCAATCCGTCTCTAGCAAGTCTCTCAATAATACAGCGTAACTGAAATGAGTGAGACTACAGTCAGTACATCAAAACCTCAAACCTCCGTAGAAGGTCTGCTGCTAGAGCGACAGCTTCTGAGGACCATTCAACAGGAGCAAGGGACAGTGCAAGGGACAGTTTGAACTAATCTTGAGTTTCAAGGTCAATCAAGTGAGACTCCTCCTTTTGAGGAAAACCGTAATGATTGTGATTATGATGATGATTTTTATGATGCAAGGATGGATGTGGAGGAGGGTCAGACAGGAGGGTCAGATGAGAGTGATGTGGAGGGTCAGAGAGAAGGGTCAGATGAAAGTGATGACTCTGAGAATTATATCCGGGAAGATGAAGGACGTCCTTCTGACACAGGTCTTGGAAGTATTTTGGTTGACTGGGCTGTACTGTTTGGTGTTACTTTAGTTTCCCTCTCCGCTCTCCTTGCCATTCTCAGAGTTCATCATCCTCATCTGCCCAAAGATTCTAGGACTTTACTCGGTACTAAGAGAGACCAGATTATTCAAACTAAAGCAGGTGGCTCATGCTACAGTGAGGGAAAAAAGTATTTGATCCCCTGCTGATTTTGTACGTTTGCCCACTGACAAAGAAATGATCAGTCTATAATTTTTTAATGGTAGGTTTATTTGAACAGTGAGAGACAGAATAACAAACAAAAAATCCAGAAAAACGCATGTAAAACATGTTATAAATTGATTTGCATTTTAATGAGGGAAATAAGTATTTGACCCCCTCTCAATCAGTAAGATTTCTGGCTCCCAGGTGTCTTTTATACAGGTAATGAGCTGGGATTAGGAGCACACTCTTAAAGGGAGTGCTCCTAATCTCAGTTTGTTACCTGTATAAAAGACACCTGTCCACAGAAGCAATCAATCAATCAGATTCCAAACTCTCCACCATGGCCAAGACCAAAGAGCTGTCCAAGGATGTCAGGGACAAGATTGTAGACCTACACAAGGCTGGAATGGGCTACAAGACCATCGCCAAGCAGCTTGGTGAGAAGATGACAACAGTTGGTGCGATTATTCGCAAATGGAAGAAACACAAAAGAACTGTCAATCTCCCTCGGCCTGGGGCTCCATGCAAGATATCACCTCGTGGAGTTGCAATGATCATGAGAATGGTGAGGAATCAGTTCAGAACTACACAGGAGGATCTTGTCAATGATCTCAAGGCAGCTGGGACCATAGTCACCAAGAAAACAATTGGTAACACACTACGCCGTGAAGGACTGAAATCCTGCAGCGCCCGCAAGGTCCCCCTGCTCAAGAAAGCACATATACAGGGCCGTCTGAAGTTTGCCAATGAACATCTGAATGATTCAGAGGAGAACTGGGTGAAAGTGTTGTGGTCAGATGAGACCAAAATCGAGCTCTTTGGCATCAACTCGCCGTGTTTGGAGGAGGAGGAATGCTGCCTATGACCCCAAGAACACCATCCCCACCGTCAAACATGCAGGTGGAAACATTATGCTTTGGGGGTATTTTTCTGCTAAGGGGACAGGACAACTTCACCGCATCAAAGGGACGATGGACCGGGCCATGTACCGTCAAATCTTGGATGAGAACCTCCTTTCCTCAGCCAGGGCATTGAAAATGGGTCGTGGATGGGTATTCCAGCATGACAATGACCCAAAACACACGGCCAAGGCAACAAAGGAGTGGCTCAAGAAGAAGCACATTAAGGTCCTGGAGTGGCCTAGCCAATCTCCAGACCTTAATCCCATAGAAAATATGTGGAGGGAGCTCAAGGTTCGAGTTGCCAAACGTCAGGCTCAAAACCTTAATGACTTGCAAAGAGGAGTGGGACAAAATCCCTCCTGAGATGTGTGCAAACCTGGTGGCCAACTACAAGAAACGTCTGACCTCTGATTGCCAACAAGGGTTTTGCCACCAAGTACTAAATCATGTTTTGTAGAGGGGTCAAATACTTATTTCCCTCATTGAAATGCAAATCAATTCATAACATTTTTGACGTGTGTTTTTCTGGATTTTGTTGTTGTTATTCTGTCTCTCACTGTTCAAATAAACCTACCATTAACATTATAGACTGATCATTTCTTTGTCAGTGGGCAAACGTAGAAATCAGCAGGGGATCAAATACATTTTTCCCTCACTGTACTTTGAAGAGGTAGGGTTTCAAATGTTTTTGGAAAATGGGCAGGGACTCTGCTGTCCTAGCTTCAGGGGGAAGCTGGTTCTACCATTGGGGTGCCAGGACAGAGAAGAGCTTGGACTGGGCTGAGGGGGAGCTGCCCTCTCGTAGGGGTGGGAGGGCCAAGACACCAGAGGTGGCAGAACAAGGTGCTCGGGTTGGGGTGTAGGGTTTGAGCATAGCCTGAAGGTAGGGAGGGGCAGTTCCTCTTGCTGCTCCATAGGCAAGTACCATGGTCTTGTAGTGGACGCAAGCTTGACTGAAAGCCAGTGGAGTGTGCAGAGGAGCGGGGTGACATGGGAGAACTTGGGAATGTTGAATACGAGGCGGGCTGCAGCGTTCTGGATAAGTTGCAGGAGTTTGATTGCACAAGTGGGGAGCCCAGCCAACAGCGAGTTGCAGTAGTCCAGATAGGAGATGACAGGTGCCTGGATTAGGACCTTGCACCGCATCCTGTGTGAGGTAGGGTCGTACTCTATGGATGTTGTAGAGCATGAACCTGCAGGAGCGAGTCACTGCTTTGATGTTTGCAGAGAACGACAGGGTGTTGTCCAGGGTCACGCCAAGGTTCTTTACACTCTGGGAGGGGGACACCGTGGAGTTGTCAACCGTGATGAAGAGGTCTTTAGGCGGGCAGGCTTTCCCCGAGAGGAAGAGCAGCTCTGTCTTGTCGAGGTTGAGCTTGAGGTGGTGGGCCGACATCCAAGCTGAGATATCTGCCAGGCACACAGAGATGCATGTTGCCACCTGGGTGTCAGAAAGGGGGAAGGAGAAAAGCACTTGAGTGTCTTTCGCATAGCAATGATAGGAGACACCATGTGAGTATATGACTGAGCCGAGTGATTTGGTGTATAGAGAGAAGAGGAGAGTTCACTGAAAACAAATCAATCCCAAGTTTCCAGGATTTGGTCATGGTTGTAGGTCCGTGGTGGTTAGGTGCAACATGTTGTTATAGTAAATGTTACTTACGTCAACATATACTAAATGTTATAAATGTAAATTATTAACCTTTTCACGCGTGAGTTCCAAATATCTCTAACGGTCACCCCAGCGTGAGTTTGTTTTAATGCGTGTGATGTCAGAATGCACTCACTGTTCCAAAATGTGATTGTTACGCAACAGGACAGTTAACCCGCGCTGCCCTCAAACCAAGACACACAATTATTTGCTAATTCTTTATAGGCTATTTCAATTTGTCAATGTTTTATTACTTTATAAAAAGTTAAATTTTCTAACAACAGTTTGAATTGAGGTGTGTTCCACCTCCTCATTAATTCACATAGAAGTAGCCCATTTCACTGTTGCGGACAATTTATGTTTGAGGCTTTACTGAAACGGACAAACTTCTCTCTTCGATGAGAGCCCAAGCACCACCCCAGTGTTTCCCCAGATCAAGTATGCAGACATTTGCGCAGTCTAGCACAAACTTTTTTCCCCTGGCACATTTTCTGGCTGGTGCTCGCACTGCATTCATTGATGTCCTTAGAAATATTAACTTTGGACATCTGTGTGTTCCAATCAAAGTAAGTGCTTTATTTTCTGTATATCGTCTTGTTGTTTCTATTGTAGCATACCATATGTATTGGTGTACTGGTGACAAATCATGCATAGATTGTAATGGACACATACGATGTGTGTAAAATACTTTTTGGAAGGTTGTACTGATTATGATGAGCTAATGCTAAGCTATTTGCCAGCTATGTGTGGCGCCGTGTTTGTTGACATTATACAATGCATTCTGGGTGTCACGTAAACGTCTGTCAGACCAAAAATGTTATAACAAAATGAGGTGAGGGATGGTTCACTCATCTTTCGAGTAAACTTCCGGAAGTGAATGAAGGGAAGTGAATGATGGTAGACGACACACCCCCTTCAACATGCATATTGCAAACAGACCAAACTCATCTTGTCTCCTCTTCTTATCTTTGGTTGACCCTTAAAAACAAACATGGCGGCGCCCACAACTACCCATCGTCGGATTACTTTAGATCAAGTATTTAGATCAATGGTGAGCTCACCCAAGATGTGAGGATTGTAAATAGTAATTTCTATGATCTAATTCATATTTAGAGTTAGCTAAATATGACCGCTTGTGTTAGGTAAATCTTTCCTCAGTTAGCGCTAGGACTAATGTAGCCTACATCTTTCGGTTTGGATTGTGTTACACTGTCGCCACTTCTGTGAATGTCTGAACATTGCATCCAAAAATAAACTGGACACATTCAGGACATAACATTGTAAGGAATGTGTTTGTGCAAAATGTTTCTGTGAAAAAACAGTGTTGCCAACTCAAACGCTGGCAGTTGCGTCAATCGAAACTGGATGTTCTAAACCAGTGTTCTAATCACACCGGTTTGAGCGTACGCTGCAGGGACCACTGTAGAATGATCACGCCTGTGTGTTGGTACGCGTCAAAGGGTTAAACATCAACATATCTGATTACATCTTGTACATACTGCTCATATTTGAAAATAAACTCACAAAGTCACAATGAAGATTACTTTATAATCTTCTGCAATAATTATAGGGTGAGGAGTACTGCAGTTGTAAGGACTATGTAACAATACCTTCACTGTAATGAAAATGTAGAGGCCTATATAATAACCATGTAAATACATGGTGTAAGCGTCACTTAATTTAAAGTGGGACTGCAAAGTTAGATGACCAACAGCTTTTCTATTCTGTAGATTAAAACACAGGTGTTTATAATAATGCCCACATGCACACTCCAGTTCATGTTCCAAAAAACATTCATTTCACTGAGTAAAATACGCATCAACAATGTCTCTTTCTGCTGCAAATTGTCTGAATACATATCTGTAGGCAGTAGTTTCAGTCCATTATTGATGAGAACATTTCCAATGTCCTGAATCAGCATAACTGAGTGTAATAATTAACACAAAAATGAATGCTTGTTTAAAAACTAAAGGCAATATAATTTCCTGATATCAGGTGATTTAATGTTAATTTCCTCCATTATAAATGGTCATCTGGCCCCATCTGCTCCACTCCAGTGTTTATCAGTGGTGTAGAGGTGGAGCAGTATAATGGGATCAGACAGGCGTGGAGAGAGACAGCCAAAGAAGGGTACATTACTACACCCAAGGTACTAAATTACTGACAAGACATCTGCTTAACTACACAGCTATGTATGTCGAAGTAAACATCCCACCCAACCATCCATATAGACACAAACATACACCAAAAGAAAATGCAAAATAAGTCATTCAATTACTTAGCATGTTTTAGGAGACCTTGATATTTCCTGTGAATCCCTGAGATCTTGATATAATCTTGATATAATCGGTAGTCATTAGACTGCTCACCAGGAAGTTTAGATAGGTAAAGGATATCAGTCTTAAAATTAACACTAAAAACAAATTCTTCATGACCTTAATCATACTGAACTCAATAGAATTCCCTTGTAATGAATAATCCCAACAAAAACACAAGAATACATAATTTAACATAACAGTTTTCCACATACCTTTTTGACCAACAAGTTAACATTTAACCCTTTGAATTCTAAGCAGTGCTGTTAGAAGAACATCAAAACACTTCAAAGTCGTGTTTAAATGTAAGCTTTCTGAGAGATTGATTCCCATGGGTGAGATGGCAGACTTTCTTAAAAGTCGTTTTCTCCTGCAAAGTACAAGGAAAGATCAGCTATGCTACTTTGATGTCTGGCCATAATCTCATTTTAGCTGTCATGGCCAAAAGCATTCAGTACTCAGTTTAGGAGGGGAAATCTTAGTCATACTCTGGATACACCGTGCATACACACTGGCTCTACTAAAGAATTAGAACTAGGAGTGCAGTGTAAATTACAAACTGGGTAACCAGTACTAAGCCAGTACTCTGATTCATTAAAAAAACATTTGTCCATCAAATGAATGGTCATTTGTTCTGTTTTTATAAATTGGCCAGTGCAGTCAAAATTCTGATTTTCCCTGTAAAAGTGTGAAGAAAATGGATCTGTTTTTTCCAGATAGTTGCTGGTTGAAAATACAATCTATGCAGGATCTTCTATTTAGCAGGCTTTTTATGGGAGTTTCCGCTTGCCTCGTGACATCACCAGGTGGTATACGTTAACAGAATGATAATAAGAGAGTTCCAAACCTCTTCGCCAATAACCGCTAGTTTTCAGGTTACATATCCCTCCCATTAGGAGGTCCCTTCCCCACGTCACTCAGACCACTCCCAGACAGTCCTAGCAAAATGTTTGGTTGAAAACTAGTTTTTTGCAAAAAAAAAACATTACGTTTTTTACAATTTATTTTTTTTAATGGGAAAATGACTTTTTGTTATCCAGAAATTGATTGATATTGATATATTATTTTTTTTACGGCTGCACTGGGCTTTTAAGCCTTACTAATTATGAGTTATACAAGACCAGATGTATAAATAACTAACAAAATGGCTACACGGACTATCTGCATTGACCCTTTTATTTTATTTTTTGTGCTGACTCTATGCACACTCACAGTACTCAACACACTCACTCACACAGACTCACACTGTATCCTGTATCAAAAGGTTGGCTGGACTTTGCTAAAGACCCGTAGATCTCTACATTACTCCCTTTTTGTTTACAAGGCCATACTTCATAAATATCTGTCTTATCTAACTTTGCTGTTGAAGTATAGACACTTGAGTTGCCTAACCCGTTCACAAGAATGGTTAACTCTTGAGGTTCCTAGGGTCTCCACCAAGCTAGGTAAATCTGCTTTTAGTTTTAATGCACCGTTTTGCTGGAACAAAATTCAAAATACATTTCCTCTTGATGTTCTGGTGCCGTTCGGGCAATTTAAAGTATTGATTGGGGACTTATTTGTGGAGGAATGTAACTGTTTTTCTGGGAGATTTGTGATGTTTTATTTGTGCTTACCATGACTGTGTTTTTGTATTTTAATGTGTATCCTTAAGAAAGCTATCCTTAAGAAAAATATAGTTTACTTAACTAAAGTTACTTTGAAAAAGTAGTTAACTTCATCTAAACTACTTCGTGAAGGATTATCATATGTAAATCTGAAATGTCATAGACTACAAATTGCAAAAACTGATCACTTTGGGTCATATGCTTTGGGTCATATGCTAGAATCCTTTTGACCCCGACTCTGTTTTGGTAAAAAGCTGAGGGATGGGCCTGGAGAAATATAAACACTCAAATTCATATGCAGAGCTATGGACCATCAATGACATCAAAATGATAGTTTTAAATGTTTTGAGGCTATACAGTGTTTGTTTACATTTACATTGTTTACAAACATTGGAGTAAAACAAGCTTATATTTTGGGTTCTGATTGGGTACGACAGTTGAACTAAGCTCATGAGGCATTTATAAGTCATTCTTCAAGAATCAATGGGTATATCATGTATTTACAAGTCCAAAAATGGATGTAGCAACTAAGGAGTCTAGCTTTAACAGAATGTGTAATTTAGCCTATTAAACACAAAAACAATGTTTTAAGTGAGAATTAGGCAGGTCCGATGACGAAAAATAAAGGAAATTATTGCCTACTTCACCCATATTTTCTTTTTGCAAAATAAGTAGTGTGTAGTTCCAGTTGTAAGCTACACCGCTATATGGCCAAAAAAGTAATTAACTACTGAAAACACCACCTACAGTAGATTTTAATTTAGTTCAACTACCACCAAGCTACTGCAAAATGTAGTTCAATTAATAGTTGAACTATATATAGTTCACTATTCCCAACACTGCTTTCTCATGTTCTTATTTCTATTTCTTGTGTTTTTCTGATCTACTTTACTTTATTTTAGAGTATAATATTTTTACTACTGATATTGATTATTGCATTGTTGGGAAAGAGCATGCAAGAAACGCATTTCACTGTACTTGTGCACGTGACAATAAATCTTGAAACTTGAGATGCACTCCGTAACCAAGTTTCAATCCAACTGTTTCCATATGCATATAATCCTATTGGGGGAAAGGTTCACAACAAAATCATTGGAAACAGCAAATGCGTTGCATTACATTTTGCCTAGAGTGTGTCCTTGAAAGAGTAGCACAAAGACTGTCATGGATGAGAATTCATATTATTCATTCTCTTTATCGAGGATCCCTCCTGACAAGAAAGGTTGATAGGGTTTACAAGTATACTGTCCCTTATAGAGTGCTACAATCAGTGTATACCTGTTGCACTGGATGGGGGACTGACCTGACACCTGTTCAGTGACTCACAGATGAGTAACATTGCACGGGTCAACAAGGGGTCAGAATCCTTTTCGTGAAACACCAGGCTAAATTTCATTTTCAGGGTTTATACTTTTGCATAAAAATGTGTCATTTTGAAAGGAAATGGAAATTGAGCAAGAGGAACACTTTAATGAAGAGACAATTGCTGTTGTATAGTTGTAGGATAACCACGCCTGTTTTCTCACTGCAATGGGAAATTAGGGAACCATCTATTGCTAAATTTTCCTGAACATTATCATTAAGATTGTTAGGTTTACTTTAGTACAGTTTCTTATGAAGAACATTATCAAAAGACAAGATTAATTATAATTAAGTAGGCCTAAGTATTTGGTAAAATACATTTGTAAGAAATCTAATGTGCCCAGCTTGACGCCTTTTGGAAAATCTAAGAGGACAAATTATATTAATTTGCACACACTTAGTAGTTATTACCCCCCACCCCATCCCCCTCTTTTACGCTGATGCTACTCTGTTTATTATTTATGCATAGTCACTTTAACTGTACCCACATGTACATATTACCTCAATTACCTCGACTAGCCGGTGCCCCTGCACATTGACTCTGTACCAGTACCCCCCTGTATATAGCCTCCCTACTGTTATTTTATTTTACTGCTGCTCTTTAGTTATTTGCTTTTATTTTTTTACTTAACACTTTTTCTTTTTTATTTTTTTCTTTAAAAAACTGCATTGTTGGTGAAGGGCTTGTAAGTAAGCATTTCAGTGTAATGTCTACACCTGTTGTGTTCGGCGCATGTGGCAAATAAAATTTGATTTGATTTTACCTTGATAAAGCACGCAGTGTCTTCGACTGGTAGATTCAAACAAACCAACATTGTAAAAGTGAGGGGAACCTATTTTCTTTGGACACACAGAAACCATCCTATTTTCATCTACTTCATAAATGTTGTCATGACTCTCTCCTTGGTGAGGATCAAAAGGTGCCAGATCAGCTTGGCAAATGGCTAACAGATAGCCAGACCCCCCCCTCTCTCCCACAGGAGAGGAAAAGGGGGAGTTGGGCCGGTCATAAATAGTTTGCAGAAAATGACTCTTTTTGGTCTCTAGTATGGGAAGAAATAAATATCTTTGTTACAGAGAGACTCTTGCCGCCTAAAAACTCTAAAGTCAAAAGATTGGACACTGGAACATTATTCCTGAACTCCAAATGTTTGGAATGATCAGTGGGGATCTAAAGAATAATCATGTCATATTGTTTATTATTTTGTGATGTCATTAAGGATGGTATCAAGAAATAACTAACTTGGAAAGTGTACATATTATATCTATCAAGTTTACATCTACGTGTTGTATAAAATATATGATTAACTATGAGAGTATTTTGGTGAAGATAGTAATGTGATTTTAGTCTTCTAATGACATAATCATTTTTCATATAAACTATGCACAGTGACTAGCAATGCCCCAAGTGCCATCAGAGATCGTGTCAGCAAGTAGGAACGCCCCTTTTACCAAGAGGGCATAAAGGCTTGAAAGAAAAAATAACATTAGACCAGGAAGCATGGAGCTGTGGCTACACGGCTTAAATGTGGTCCTCTGTAGCTCAGCTGGTAGAGCACGGCGCTTGGAACGCCAAGGTAGTGGGTTCGATCCCCGGGACCACCCATACACAAAAAATGTATGCACGCATGACTGTAAGTCGCTTTGGATAAAAGCGTCTGCTAAATGGCATATTATATTATTATTATTATTAAAATGGTTAGACCAGAAAGACCAGAAAACGTGAGAGTGGCGACTGCACGTTTAGAATGGTTAGAACTTTGAATGAGAAAGACCAGCCGTTGTGAAGCGTGAGCTCACGTTACAAATGGTTGACACTCTACAGACCTGGAAACGTGAAACGGTAGTCCATATGTTTGAAATGTAGAAACTCTGAAACGCTCAATCTCTACACAAGAAGAAGACCACGCACTAGACCTTATCATATCAGTCTGCAGCTGTACATGTAAAGTAGTCTAGAACTTTCACTAAAGACACGAGTTGGGAAGGACAATCCCTCTCAGACAACCGTTGGTACAGCTGAAGTATCTATTCTAACGAACACTCCATTCGAAGACAAGCCGAGTCTCACCGAAGTTGGGTAGGACACTCAAACCACTTTTGAGAAAGTGGTTCAACAGAGAGATGACGATCAAGGACAGCTACGCGTAAATATGCATTGCATTTCTTATCCGAATGAGCGATGGTTTCCAAATGTAACAACAATAAGTTGAATCTCTGTCTCTCCCTTTCACTCTCTTTATATTGTCCCCTCCTTCCCCTAACCAAGCAGAAATGCTATTGTTAGTCCAGTCCACTAGGGACCTGTTTTCATTGTATTATGTTAGTAATCAATAACCTATACCGTGTGTGTGTGTTTGTATTCTGTGTTATTATTTAGTTAGTTAATAAATTAATATTAAGCCAATTTGTGTATTGTTGGTTCATTAATAAGGTTAGGGTTCTTGCAGGTTCAAGGATTATGAGACGTTCAGAATGAGACTGATAAGGTAATGATTTAATAAGTGACTGTATTCGATATATATCTTCTAAGAGTTTAATTCGGGAGATGGTAACTCGTTAAACAACTTATTCCGTGGTGCCCCAAATTCCTAATTAGTTAATTGTTACATGATTAATTTAATCGAGTGACAATTAAACATAGTTAGTTGATTCAATAAATAACAGTCATCACATTAATGCAAGTCACGTCACAACAATGTTGTATTGGGTCTTTGCTTTGAAGCCTTGGTGGTGGTACAAGATAAGAAGTGCCCACCTTAAAAATAAACATAAGAGTGGTTGCCTCAGATCATACAGCGTTCAACACCAAACATGGCAAACATTGGAGAAGCACCTTGTACTTTGAAGTGAATACCAACTCTGTATGTTGTTATATCACTAAATATGTCTGGAATCAACATCTTGACAGGGGTCTTGTGTAGAAATATTTGATCTAGCCAGATTTATGCAATTGTAGATTTTTAAGGTGACCATAACAAGGATTTCAGACACATTGGGTAGTAAACATAGTGGTTGCTGTTGTGGAAATATCAGGTGGAAAGGGGAAATGGAAATTGACTAGAACCTGGGGATATTTGTAGTTGTGGTTTCTAATGATATGGTTATGTACAAATACGATGTATGACATGGATATTAACTTGCAAAGTTATAATGAACCCAGCATACGGAGCATTATAGTGTGCTGTTGATGGAAACTGATCATCATTTGTCAGATAAATGCCTCAAAATTGAAAAGGCAACACTGTCAATTTAATAATGTGAAAGAAATCAGTGATATCCAAATTTGGAGCAAATTGCATTCGAGGAATCTCTGCCATCTTCATTTAACGTTGCCAATTCCTTGAAATATCAACACTTCTTTTAAAATATCAAATGATGAGTCCTTGGACAGGCAATATATTTAATTGTTTATCGATTTTCACATGCATATCAAGATGTCAAGCCTAGGTTATATTGGTTTATATTACCTGTCTTCTCAATGAATTAAAATATATTTTAAAAAGCTGACACATCTGATATTAAACTTAAGTAAACGTCACCTCATCAGACAATTTCAACCAAGGTATTTTCTTCCATGCAACTGTGCTCCAATTTTTCATTTATCACTTCTCAGTAAGAATAATGGATATTTTCAGCCAACCACCCAAGTGAGTATTTAGCTGCTTGTAGAATAGGCATGTACATACAGTGCCTTCGGAAAGTATTCAGACCCCTTGACTTTTTCCACATTTTATTACGCTCCAGCCTTAATCTAAAACTGATTAAATAACATTTTCTCAGCAATCTACACACAATACCACACTATGACAAAGCGAAAACAGGTTTTTAGAAATGTTCAGAAATGTATTAAAACAAAAAAACTGAAATAATGTATTTACATAAGTATTCAGACCCTTTGCTATGAGACTCAAAATTGAGCTCAGGTGCATCTTGTTTCCATTGATCATCCTTGATCAATCCTTGATTGGAGTCCACCTGTGCTAAATTGAACTGACTGGACATGATTTGGAAAGGCACACACCTGTCTATATAAGGTCCCACAGTTGACAGTGCATGTCAGAGCAAAAACAAAGCCATGAGGTCGAAGGAATTGTCCGTAGAGCTCCGAGACAGGATTGTGTCGAGTCACAGATCTTGGGAAGGGTACCAAAAAACGTCTGCAGCATTGAAGGTCCCCAAGAACACAGTGGCCTCAATCATTCTTAAATGGAATAAGTTTGGAACCACCAAGACTCTTTCTAGAGCTGGCCGCCCGGCCAAACTGAGCAATCGGGGGATAAGGGCCTTGGTCAGGGAGGTGACCAAGAACCGGATGTTCACTCTGACAGAGCTCTAGAGTTCCTCTGTGGAGATGGGAGAACTTTCCAGAAGGACAACCATCTCAGCAGAACTCCAACAATCAGGCCTTTATGGTAGAGTTGCCAGACGGAAGCCACTCCTCAATAAAAGGCACATGACAGCCCGCTTGGAGTTTGCCAAAAGGCACCTAAAGACTCTCAGACCATGAGAAACAAGATTCTCTGGTCTGATGAAACCAAGATTAAACTCTTTGGCCTGAATGCCAAGCGTCACGTCTGGAGGAAACCTGGCACCATCCCTACGGTGAAGGATGGTGGTGGCAGCATCATGCTGTGGGGATGTTTTTCAGCGGCAGGAACTGGGAGACTAGACAGGAATGAGGGAAAGATGAACGGAGCAAGGTACAGAGAGATCCTTGATGAAAACCTGCTCCAGAGTGCTCAGGACCTCAGACTGGGGCAAAGGTTCACCTTCCAACAGGACAACAACCCTAAGCACACAGCTGACAATGTAGAAGTGGCTTTGGGATAAGTGTCTGAATATCCTTGAGTGGCCCAGCCGTCTCACGGACTTGAACCCGATCGAACATCTCTGGAGAGACCTGAAAATAGCTGTGCAGCAACATTCCCCATCCAACCCCATCCAACCTGACAGAGGTTGAGAGAATCTGCAGAGAAGAATGGGAGAAACTCCCCAAATACAGGTGTGCCAAGCTTGTAGTGTCATACCCAAGAAGACCAGAGGCAACAAAGTACTGAGTAAAGGGTCTGAATAATTATGTAAATGTAATATTTCCTTTTTTTTTTTTTGCTTTGTGTGTAGATTGATGAGGGAAAATAAAAATGAGTGGCTATAAACATGCAATATTACATTTTGGTTCTGGTCAAATCCCTTATATTACCTCAGACTGTCCCCTCTCCCCATTGGATGGGTCAAATCAAACATGGTGATGTATCATTGTCCTCTGGGAATGCGCTAAATGGAGGCTAGTCCATTTACCATGACATTCTCCAGTCACACCGGAACCCTCAGAGCTGGTTCACATCAAGGAGAATTACACAATCTGCAAATGCTTCAATAGGCTCGGTGTCTATGAAGAGTGGAGGTGACCCTCAAAATGATTGGCTTTTCTCCCCTTGTTACTTGCGACTATGGGTGCCACGTCAACTCTACAGAATAATGTGTGTTAGAGGTTAGAGATCTATTTACTAAACCTGAAGGGTTGTGCATATGCAGATCATGGCAAACAGTCTGGACTGTGAAATAGCGACGTGAAAAAGTGTAAAAGTCTAAATAAGCAGGAGTGCGTACAGATCTGATTCTTGAACAACACTCAGGTGAATGGTTCCACTGAGTGCTGGCTTTCTACTTGAGTGTATGTCCTTCAAATAGACTATTCCAGTTTGGGTTTAGCGTGGTTGAGAATACCAATTGAGGTTTGAAGGATATGCACAAGCACTTCAGAGCCATTTCTGCTTCAAATCAGGGGATAAACACTCATCAAAAACCTCTCCAACAAAACAGACACTACCCAAGTCAATCAGAGAGGAAAACAAACCGGTTCATGTTTTACTCGTCAGATAATGGAACACACAGCCTCCAACTTTCAGTGGGTTTGGAAAACATCACATGCTAAAACCTAGGTCTCATAAACAAGCACTTCAAATCAACTAGTACATTTTCAAATATTCAATATGCTTCAGGGCTATAAATCATTGTCATTGTAATGCTCATCACAATGTCATTTATTTTTGTATGGCGTTTGACATCCTTATAAAATACACACTCCAAAATGACATGGAATTACTTGAAACAGTCTGGGCTCACCAAACAGTACAAAAGATCAACCTTTTTAAGTAAAAAAATAATTGTGTTTTTATCATTTAAATGTTTCCTTCTTCATTTTTATTTAACCACATGGTATTTTGAGGTGTGGGCTTTTTCTTTAAGAGACCTGGCTAGACAACCAGGATGCTTTACACAATGACACTACATAAACATTGCTTTGGCAGATTTTAATCTAGCGCACTGTGCTTGATATAGTTATGCACAGTAGAGATGTGGTTTACATCAATACTGTGGTCAGACAGCCAAGGAAGTGGATGGGAAAGATCACAGAGGGACCAAAACCAAAGCCAACCACACTTCCCCTGGCAGAGATCCAAGTGAATGATGTAATAGCATGGTTCAAATCAAAGCACCCTGGATTAAACAGTTCTCACATGTTCTGAACGGTCAAATGTGAACCCTGTGAAAATACTAGCCTAGACTCTCATACAGTACATGGTCATAGCAGCAGCGCAGGTTTACTGTACCGTGTGTGTCATGTAAAGCGTGTCATGCTGTGAGAGCAGTTGTCCAGGGCACATTGTACTCATCATGGCAAAGCTCTACACTCCAATGCCTTCATATGACACTGAACAGCTGGGAGCAAGAAGACCGCTATTGAGGGGAGTGAGGAGACTGCTATTGTGAAGCAATGGAGAAAATCATCCTTGAGGATTGATCTCTTCGCTTCCCAAGAACACATAGACAGAGCTACTCTACTGAGTTTCACACACATAGTTGGCCTCTTGATGGGTTAAACCTAAACATGCTGTGTGATGAAATACAGGACAATAGTGAATCCTGTACCACATCATTCAACATGCACTCTGATGGGGATGCTAAACACATGGATGGAATGAGGTTGGAGGTTATTCACTTTACCACCATCGGATTTACCATACTAATTTAAATCAATACAGAAAAACATGCTGTGATGGGTGATTTGAAGGAGTAAGTCGCAGGAGGGTAAATCACAGAATAACAGGATTTATTCCAGAAAACAGAGTTACGCAGTAATGCGTCAAAACAGTCCAGTGCGCAAAACAGGCACACTGGAACCAACAAGGCACACAGGGAAAATAACCCGGTGATACAAAATACAAGGAGCTCCACCGAGCTTCACTATCCTCACAATAAACAATCACACACAAAGACAAGGGGGCAGAGGGAACACTTATACAGGTACTGATGAGGGGATATGAACCAGGTGTGTGTAATGAACAAGACAAAACCAATTGAATGATGAAATGAGGAGCGGCAGTGGCTAGAAGGCCGGTGACGACGAACGCCGAAGCCTGCCCGAACAAGGAGAGGTGGCAGCTTCGGAGGGAGTCGTGACACATGCAAAGATCTGACTGGAATTCAGAATGAACAGCACTCATTTCCTTTTGCCATGTGGTCTCGTTAACACCCTGAGCATGTTGCATACATCAAATCCAATCTATATTGTGTTTGAAACCCCTTTTTTAACACAAGTACTTACATTACATGAATAAATATACTGGCAATCTTTACCCTGACACTGTAGATGCTTCCAGAATGCAGAGAAACAGGGGCTCATCATCGAACACAAGTTAGGTTAATAATGTCTGCCAGACAACCTGCAGAATATTCACACAAGTGAACAAGGTGATTACTCTGACACTGGCAGGGCCCTAGCTAGCATTTGTGCACTGTGAGGTTTTATTGGAGTCTCAAAGCCAGGTCTGCATCCCCTAGATAGCATTTGAGACCCGTTTCAAGAAGCTAGGCGTATGTCGCACGTCACTACTTCACAGGAGAGGCATTTGAAAGTATATTTTTATCAAACCAAACGGAAAATAAACGCTGCCGTGAAGCGTTCCTCCATGCATATGAGTAAGAGGCTAGCTACATTTCCAAATATTTTACGTTTCAAATTTTGTCAGAAAGTCGTTTTCATTGCAAGTTAAAGCGTACTGTTCGCTAGCGAACGTTAGCTTGCAGGCTCGCTGGCTAACGTTACGTGTATCATCTGTGTAGTAATATTATTTGTATCTCGGAAAGCTATTTGCATTGTTAGTTATAGCCTAATATTAGCTGGCTAGCTAACATTGAACCTAGTTGGTTAGTTTTAGCTACCTGCAGATTCATACTCCAGCATTTCATGCATAGTGGCTAGCTATGACAATCCGTTTGTACTGTAGCTATGGATTGTGATTATGGTTCATTGTTTAGCTAGCTAAATGTGTAAACAAAAGACTCCACTTCTCAAGAGAATGATTACATGACCCATCAAGTAAGCCAGTTGTGTCTGGGGGTGATTACGGCCATCTTTTGTATTTCATGAACATGTGTACATGTCTAGACAATAGTGACCCATCCACTTAGCTAGATGTGGCTGGGGGGTGGTTATAGTATTTATTTCACATGACCCATCAATTTATACAAGTGTCGGGGTAAGCATCTTCTAATAAAAAAAAAATATTAACACAATATTTTTATCTGGACACTTTCAAAGTCAGATTCGGATATAGGCGAAGGACTAGATAAAGTGTATTTTTACCTGGCGTTGTTCCTTATTGTAAAGAGATGGGTGGGACTAAGGCTTAAGAGGGTGTGAATGATGCTGAATAGGTGTAGACAAAGAGCTCTCCAGTAGGTGTATCAAAACATTCAAAGGCCATTTTCTCAAAAGTGGGGTTACAAATCAATCAACTTTCAAAAAAGAATGACTTTCCCATTGTTCCTCAACTGCAGTGTATGATACACCATTTTGTAGCTCAGAGTCTCTACTCGCTTACCTGATGTAAAAAACACAATTTCAAATATTGCTACATAAGACCGAATCGAGGCGGTGGGTCACATTTGTGCTCTGTGAGGTTTTATTGGAGTCTCAAAGCCAGACAAGCTAAATGATCTCTGTTACTTTGTCTAGTAAATTTGAGGCCTTGTGTATTTTTGGTAAGACAGGTAATCATGATTTTCTTTTATTTCTTTGACATTGCATAGTAATGGTTGCATCATGCTTCATTGCACAGTTTCATAAAACTAGGGTTCCGCATGAGTTCAAAAGTAATTATCTTCCAGAGTTAATGGGATATCTGGGGGGGGACAGAGACATGAGGAGAGAAACTCTCTTTTGTGGTTGTTTTTTAAGAAAAAGGTAGAACTCGTCTAGATTGAAAGGTAGTGCCCAGAGTCTTGGTGATGTTTTAAGTAGAAAAATGTTTCTGGGATAATGGTGTTGATGTGAGCCATGACCAGCCTTTCAAAGCACTTCATGGCTACAGACGTGAGTGCTACGGGTCGGTAATCATTTAGGCAGGTTATCTTAGTGTTCTTGGGCACAGGGACTATGGTGGTCTGCTTGAAAACATGTTGGTATTACAGACTCAGTCAGGGACATGTTGAAAATGTCAGTGAAGACACTTGCCAGTTGGTCAGCGCAGGCTCGGAGTACACGTCCTGGTAATCCGTCTGGCCCTGCGGCCTTGTGAATGTTGACCTGCTTAAAAGTCTTACTCACATCGGCTACGGAGAGCGTGATCACATAGTCATCCGGAACAGCTGATGCTCTCATGCATGCTTCAGTGTTGCTTGCCTCGAAGCGAGCATAGAAGTGAATTAGCGCGTCTGGTAGGCTCCTGTCACTGGGCAGCTCACAGCTGTGCTTCCCTTTGTAGTCTGTAATAGTTTGCAAGCCCTGCCACATCTGACAAGCGTCGGCGCCGGTGTAGTATGATTTAATATTAGTCCTGTATTGACTCTTTGCCTATTTGATGGTTTGTCGGAGGGCATAGCGGGATTTCTTATAAGCGTCCGGGTTAGAGTCCCGCTCCTTGAAAGTGGCAGTTCTACCCTTTAGCTCAGTGCGGATGTTGCCTGTAATCCATGGCTTCTGGTTGGGGTACGTACGGTCACTATGGAGATGACGTCATCGATGCACTTATTGATGAAGCCAGTGACTGATGTGGTGTACTCCTCAATACCATCGGAAGAATCCCGGAACATATTCTAGTCTGTACTAGCAAAACAGTCCTGTAGTTTAGCATCTGCATCATCTGACCACTTCCTTATTAACCGAATCACTGGTGCTTCCTGCTTTAGTTTTTGCTTATAAGCAGGAATCAGGAGGAAAGAATCATGGTCAGTTTTTTTTTCTTCCTCTGGTTGCACATTTTACATGCTGGTAGAAATTAGGTAGAACAGATTTAAGTTTCCCTGCATTAAAGTCCCCGGCCACTAGAAGCGCTGCCTCTAGATGAGCATTTTCCTGTTTGCTTATGGCCTTATACAGCTCATTGAGTGCAATCTTAGTGCCAGCATCGGTTTGTTGTGATACCCCCAACAGTACAGTTTTATTGTAACACCGGACAAACACACCTAATTCAACTTGTCAACTAATCAGCTATGTTTGTCCGGACTGGAGTTGGGAACCATTGCTGTAGGTCTATGGGTGAATTGGCGTTGCATGCCATTATCAGCTGCAAAATAGGTTCACATGGCTGATATCCTGAAAAAAATGTGACAATCAAATAAAACTAATTGTAGAACTTATGACTGAATAAAAATGTAATGTTCATTTGAGAATACAAAAAAAGAACACAGACAAATTAGAGACAGATTCCCTTCCCCTCTTTATTGCAGGATTGTGATCTGTGATTAATCAACATCGACACTAGTTCATCTTGAATAATAGTTAAGTTAACAATTAAAACCAGTTTAAACACTTAACTTTAAAGAATCAACACTTCATATAATTTCAAAGTGTACATGTAAGGTAACTCATGTAAAAGCTAGACATTTTAGTAACAAGTAAGCAGAATTTCAGGTGAACAGAAAAATGTCAATCCCAGAGGTGGCCAATCTCGGTCCACTGATCCCTGATCTACTGGGTGATCAGACTTCTGTTCCAGCCCAGCAATAGCGCACTAGATTATTAATTAATTAGGTTTGATACATTGAATCAGGTGTTTTAGAGCAGGGTTGTGGTCCTCTGTAGCTCAATTAGTATGAGCATGGCGCTTGTAATGCCAGGGTAGTGGGTTCGAACCCCGGGACCACCCATACGTAAAAATGTATGTACACATGACTGTAAGTCGCTTTGGATAAAAGTGTCTGCTAAATGGCATATTATTGGAACAAAAGCGTGCACACCCAGCAGGGTTGGCCTGCTCCAGTTGTAATAGGTTTATACATTGTGTGAATTTCAAATTGTATTTTTGTTTACAACATTTGCTAACATAGGTATACATATAATCAAATCAAATGTTATTGGTCACATACACATATTTAGCAGATGTTATTGCGGGTGTAGCGAAATGCTTGGTATACAAGGATGTACCCTTATTCTCTTGGGACATTCATTGGGACCTCTTCATCTGCAGATAGGGTTTCACAGCTCTCTGTATCTGAGGACAGAAAACATCACAAAGAAACAGGCTGCATTATACTAAAATTAGACAGCACTGAATATTATGTTGCTATATCTCTGTCCCCAGTTTTTCTTGCTAGCGACTGGAACTGGATAATCTTTTCATAATGTCATCCCACAAATATACCTGCCCTATCCAGAGTAGCCTGCTCTCTGACAGCTAGCTAATCCTTTCACCCTGTTCCATTGCTGTTAGCTAGCTACAAATGCATTTGGAGTTACAACGATAAATACATCAAGATAAGAAACTAGCTAATATGAAGTTAGCAAGCTGGTGATATTTAATTCCCTTAGCAAGCTATACTATACATATGTAAAGTTAGCTAGCTAACTAGCAAACATTACATTAGCAGCTCATTTGAGTTAGCCTGCACACTAAGTTCTGTAGCAAGCTAGCTAGCTAATAATACATAGTTAAAAAAAAAAATATCCAAATATATTTACTTACTTGAATAGGTTCTCCCACTGCCTCAGTTTTCTGGGTCCTTAGAAAAATCAAAGAATGGACAATCTTCCAGAAGTTTCCGGTGGTAGCAAAACGCAGCCAGCCATGTGGACGATTGGAGGACTTTCACCAGACTGACTGGTCTTCCAAAATTAAGAGGTAATGATATTACAACCAAATAGTTTACATTTATTAAACAATCCCTTGAAAACGGCACGCAGTTGTCACTGGTTTTGAGGAGCTGTGGGTCTCCTTGCCCCCCAGCAGGCAAATCGAACACTCCTTACCTAACTCTGACGTTTTATTGATAACGACCTAAAGGCGCTGCAGGGGCAGAGTTGTTGTTATGACAACCAGCTACATTCAGCTGCACTTTTCAGATGTTCTATCTGAAACATTTACAGCTAAAACCCAACTCAAGTCCCTGAGTGCCACTTGGGGTTTCAGTTTATCTTTCGTATACGATAGAATGTGATATCATGGAAGTACAGACACTTAAGGCTCGTTAGTATTTGATATGAGATGGTTAAATATTAATTCCTTTCACGTGTACCAATGACTGCCTTACAGTATTTGTATGTGTTTTAAGGGGTGTGATTGTGCGAATCAAACCCTACACCCTGTTCAAGGAATGATGTAGGCCTTTTGAAACTGATATGATATAATTCATGAATCTGGTCGGGGTATATTATCTTATCTAGCCACAGTACACATCCCTGCTGCACTCCATACTCAGCCTGTATGGGTTGCAGTATAGAGGCATCACATAAATTAGACATTAGAGTGAATGTAGACTGACTTGGGCCCAGTCTAGGGCTCTCTGTGGACTTCTTTATCAGACAGGTCTGAGGAGGATTTCATGGCACTCTGGCTTAGCATGGCACCGATGGAGAAAGAGAGGGAGAGCTCTCACAAAGCCAGAACTGCCGGGCCCAGAGAGCAGAGAGAGAAGCGGCAGCTTCGGGTCAGCCTGGCTCCAATGACGGACGCACCTTATCTGCTTTTCCTCAATAGCCACTACATCAGTTTAGACAGCCCTCCGAAAGTACTTCCATTGTTGTCTACAGATGTAAGGAAGAGCCTCTACAGGGGCTTTGTCATAAAATATTCAATAATATTAGCCAGACAGATTCAGTGAGAGGAACACTGAACTCCTCTGGTAAGTGACTTCAATGGGTGGAGGAATTATTGAGATGACAGACAGGGAATGACAGCAACATTATTACTGTGTGAGTGTCACATTGTTTTACTATGAGAAAAACTATTATATTTTGATTGCAATTGACAGGAAGACTAGATCAAAATGCCTTGGAGATGGGATGATACAAACATGATTATTATTTCTCCATTGGAGAGAATAGCTGTCCAAGGCCCTATATATTGGCAAGAGATAAAAATCCATTAATCCTGCTAACAAAGGCAAATAAAGTTTGATGTTTGGGTAGAAATTAGAGCAGTGTTGAATCAGATGATCAGTTAAAGTGTGAAAGTACACATTATCTCTTTGCCCAAAGACAGTCAAGGCTTAATCTCAGATATGTGAAGCAGGTTTTAAAATTAGGCTATGCTTGTTATGTCTGCCACATATACCTTTCCATGCTGAGCTTCCCATGGGAAAAGTGGGTCAAAAATCTGTCAATCAAGAGCGTTTCTAAAGAAGAGACGCTCACAGCTTTTTTTAATCTATGGAGATCTAAGGGGCATGAAACGCAGATGTCGTCTGACACCTCCAAATCCAAGGTACACTAGAAGTTGAAAAGAGAGAGATAAGGGTAGAGGGTAAAGGTATAAAGAACAAAACTTATGAGATAAAAAGTCTAGTGTGTCAGGAAAAGGTTACTGTCATGCTTTGTTATCTGGCAGAATATAGCTGGTTACACTAGACACGCTCTCTGTTCTCCCAGAGTCAACATGCAGTGTCATGTTATACTGCTCCCATCCACCCAGAGAGGAACATTAGCGTTAGGACAAAAAACTCCCCTAAATCCACCATGATTGCCTTTCTCCAACTGGAAACATGGCTGATGCCAGCAAACCTGTTAATCTCACTCACAGTACCAAACAATACCCTTAAATTATTAACAGGTCTTACGGTTCCTGCTAAGCAGTAGATATAAAATCTCATAGTTAGAGGAGTTCATCCATGAGAATGATTAAAACCCTCCAAAGGAAGATGCACATGATGGAGTTTATGATATCAACATGATGTATTTTGCTCAAGGGTACGTGGAATATTGCGGATCCAGAAAACTCATAATCTCGCCGCTGTTTTGAGTTTGATGGTAGTTCCAAAGCCACTGTATCCTTCATAATATCCACTGTTAATGGTTATGAGGCTATAACAGTGAGCTGCTACTCAAAAGAGAATAACTTGTGATATAATGACTGCTGAAGCACAGGTGACATTCTTCTTGTGACTTGATTGGTACACTCCTACAATGCCCTCTATAACCTGTAATACAGAATAGCCTCACAGTAAATCATACATTTCAGCTAGACACAATGGAGCCAAGTCCAAAAAGTGGAGGTGATCGATCATTTATTGTAATGGACGCTACTAAGTAATGTCAGACCAGTGCAAAGATTTTGCTCAGACTATTTTGGGTTGCTGTGGGGCTCCAAGATAGGGACGTATGGATGAGATGCTTTGTGTGTGTGTGTGTGTGTGTGTGTGACCTGCCTCACTATAAGATGACCTGTGTGTCTCTTCTCTCTCAATAGGATGTGATTGGTGGGATGGCTGGATGAGAGGTACCATTTCTCTGACAGCTGAACAGAGAAACCATGGTTTATTAAAGGATTGTCAATCTGTCTCTTCTATCTAATACAATGTACCCTCGTATGAGTGAACAGGTTTTGAAAAGTTGGGACTTGGGCTAGGGCATTGACGTTTTTCCACTTGTGCTCAGAATCTGTATGATTAATCAATGTGATATATGCCTTTATTAATGTACAGTGCATTCGGAAAGTATTCAGACCCCATCACTTTTTCCACATTTTAATACGTTACAGCCTTATTCTAAAATTGATTAAATTGTTGTTTTCATAATTTAGCCAAAAAAAAAATATGGCACATCTGTATTTGGGGAGTTTCTCCCACTCTTCTCTGCAGAAGAGGATCGGAGCGTTGTTGCACAGCTATTTTCAGGTCTCTCCAGAGATGTTTGATCGGGTTCAAGTTCGGGCTCTGGCTATGCCATTCAAATACATTCAGAGACTTGTCCCGAAGCCACTCCTGCGTTGTCTTGGCTGTGTGCTTAGAGTCGTTGTCCTGTTGGAAGGTGAACCTTCGCCCCAGTCTGAGGTCCTGAGCGCTCTGGAGCAGGTTTTCATCAAGGATCTCTCTGTACTTTGCTCCGTTCATCTTTCCCTCAATCCTGATTAGTCTCCTAGTCCCTGCCGCTGAAAAACATCCCCACTGCATGATTCTGCCACCACCATGCTTCACCGTAGGGATGGTATTGGCCAAGTGATGAGCAGTGCCTGGTTTTTTCCAGATGTGACGCTTGGCATTCAGGCCATAGAGTTCAATCTTGGTTTCATCAGACCAGAGAATCTTGTTTCTCATGGTCTGAGAGTCCTTTAGGTGCCTTTTGGCAAACTCCAAGCAGGCTGTCATGTGCCTTTTACTGAGGACTGGCTTCCGACTGGCCACTCTACCATAAAGGCCTGATTGGTGGAGTGCTACAGAGATCGTTGTCCTTCTAGAAGGTTCTCCCATCTCCACAGAGGAACTCTAGAGCTCTGTCAGAGTGACCATTGGGTTCTTGGTCACCTCCCTGACCAAGGCCCTTCTCCCCCGATTGCTGAGTTTGGCCGGGAGGACAGCTCTAGAAAGAGTCTTGGTGGTTCTTCAATTTAAGAATGATGGAGGTCACTGTGTTCTTGGGGACCTTCAATGCTGCAGACATTTTTTGGTCCCTTTCCCCAGAATTGTCTCGGAGCACTACAGACAATTCATTCGACTTCATGGCTTGGTTTTTGGTCTGACATGCACTGACATGCACTGTCAACTGTGGGACCTTATATGGACAGGTGTGTGCCTTTCCAAATCATATCCAATCAATTGAATTTACCACAGGTGGCCGCCAAGTTGTAGAAACATCTCAAGGATGATCAATGGAAACAAGGATGCACCTGAGCTCAATTTTGAGTCTCATAGCGAGGGGTATTTGAGGGAAAAAACTAATTTGGTCCATTTTGGAATGGGGCTGTGGCGTAGCAAAATGTGGAAAAAGTCAAGGGGTCTGAATACTTTCTGAATGCACTGTACACACATATATATATATATATATATATATATATATATACACACACATAGTGAGGGTAAAAATTATTTGATCCCCTGCTGATTTTGTACGTTTGCCCAAAGACATGATCAGTCTATAATTTTAATGGTAGGTTTATTTTAACAGTGAGAGACAGAATAACAACAAAAAAATGCAGAAAAACACATGTCAAATATTTTATCAATTGATTTGCATTTCAATGAGGGAAATAAGTATTTGACCCCTCTGCAAAACATGACTTAGTACTTGGTGGCAAAACCCTTGATGGCAATCACAGAGGTCAGACGTTTCTTGTAGTTGGCCACCAGGTTCGCACACATCTCAGGAGGGATTTTGTCCCACTCCTCTTTGCAGATCTTCTGCAAGTCATTAAGCTTTTGAGGCTGACGTTTGGCAACTCAAACCTTCAGCTCCCTCCACAGATTTTCTATGGGATTAAGGTCTGGAGACTGGCTAGGCCACTCCAGGACCTTAATGTGCTTCTTCTTGAGCCACTCCTTTGTTGCCTTGGCCGAGTGTTTTTGGTCATTGTCGTGCTGGAATACCCATCCACAACCCATTTTCAATGCCCTGGCTGAGGGAAGGAGGTTCTCACCCAAGATTTGATGGTACATGGCCCCGTCCATCGTCCCTTTGATGCGGTGAAGTTGTCCTGTCCCCTTAGCAGAAAAACACCCCAAAACATAATGTTTCCACCTCCATGTTTGACGGTGGGGATGGTGTTCTTGGGGTCATAGGCAGCATTCCTCCTCCTCCAAATACGGCGAGTTGAGTTGATGCCAAAGAGCTCCATTTTGGTCTCATCTGACCACAACACTTTCACCCAGTTCTCCTCTGAATCATTCAGATGTTCATTGGCAAACTTCAGACAGCCCTGTATATGTGCTTTCTTGAGCAGGGGGACCTTGCGGGCGCTGCAGGATTTCAGTCCTTCACGGCGTAGTGTGTTACCAGTTTTTTTCTAGGTGACTATGGTCCCAGCTGCCTTGAGATCATTGACAAGATCCTCCCGTGTAGTTCTGGGCTGATTCCTCACCGTTCCCATGATAATTGCAACTCCACGAGGTGAGATCTTGCATGGAGCCCCAGGCCGAGGGAGATTGACAGTTATTTTGTGTTTCTTCCATTTGCGGATAATCGCATCAACTGTTGTCACCTTCTCACCAAGCTGCTTGGCGATGGTCTTGTAGCCCATTCCAGCCTTGTGTAGGTCTACAATCTTGTCCCTGACATCCTTGGAGAGCTCTTTGGTCTTGGCCATGGTGGAGAGTTTGGAATCTGATTGATTGATTGCTTCTGTGGACAGGTGTCTTTTATACAGGTAACAAGCTGAGATTAGGAGCACTCCCTTTAAGAGTGTGCTCCTAATTTCAGCTCGTTACCTGTATAAAAGACACCTGGGAGCCAGAAATCTTTCTGATTGAGAGGGGGTCAAATACTTATTTCCCTCATTAAAATGCAAATCAATTTATAACATTTTTGACATGCGTTTTTCTGGATTTTTTTGTTGTTATTCTGTCTCTCACTGTTCAAATAAAACTACCATTAAAATTATAGACTGATAATTTCTTTGTCAGTGGGCAAACGTACAAAATCAGCAGGGGATCAAATACTTTTTTCCCTCACTGTATATATAGCCTATAGGGAGGAGGTCAGAGACCTGGCCGTGTAGTGCCAGGATAACAACCTCTCCCTCAACGTGATCAAGACAATAGAGATGATTGTGGACTACAGGAAAAAAATAAAACTGAGCACGCCCCCATTCTAATCTACGGGGCTGTAGTGGAACAGGTTGAGAGCTTCAAGTTCCTTAGTGTCCACATCACCAACAAACTATCATGGTCCAAACACACCAAGACAGTTGTGAAGAGGGCACGACAAAGCCTATTCCCCCTCAGGAGACTGAAAAGATTTGGCATGGGTCCTCAGATCCTCAAAAAGTTATACAGCTGCACCATTGAGAGCATCTTAACTGGTTGCATCACTGCCTGGTATGGCAACTGCTCGGCCTCCGACCGCAAGGCACTATCTATGCATAGTCACTTTAACTCTACCCACATGTACATATTACTTCAATTACCTCGACTACCAGTGCCCCCTCACATTGACTCTGTACCGGTACCCCTATATATAGCCACATTTTTTACTTATCTATTTTTGTACACTTTTTTTTCTTCTTAAAACTGCATTGTTGGTCAAGGGCTTGTAAGTAAGCACTTCGCTGTTGTATTTGGTGCATGTGGCAAATAACATTTGATTTGATTTGATTTTAATTTGAGATATGGGACCTCACGATATCTCTCCATATTGGCCACCATTAATTGGATATTTGAGTAATATAAAATGAAAGTGAACTATACCTGACAAGCATGAGTGATTTAGGTTAACCTCCTATTTGGGGTTTGCCTGTCAAGCAGCAGAAGCACGCATTTGCCGATGTAACGTTACTGTTAGCTGATCATGTTTACTTTGCAAGCTACCGGTAGAAACTTTGTACAGTTGGCTTAACATAGTGGTAAGAAGACCAACGTAGGCCTATCTAGTACAGTTAGCTAACATTAACCCCTTTTCAACATTGCTTTTAAATAGTGTTTAATCGCGATTGCTTCTGACAGACATGATAGGCTATAACTAATAACAGATCACGTCAATATAGCTAGTTAACAAGCTAACTTTCAGGGGATAAACTAGATGGCTATATCCAAATATGGTTTGATTTGCTTGCCATTTAAAGTTGTGATGACAGTAGTCCGACTGACAACTTAACCAGGACGATGTCAAGATCTTTCCAAAAGCCTTATCTCGGATGAAGCAAGCTAAATGAGATATGCTGTTTGCTTACCTAGCTAGATATATGCCAAATGGATCTGGCTAACCTCACGTATCTGAAAATACATGATCAATTGATGTTTACTGATTGCTGTATAAGTCTGATGATAGAGTTAAATGTGGAATAATCTGAAATGTGTAGTTCTGACTATGCTCTTCAAGAGGTGATGGTATTAAAACCAAATGGTTATAACATTTATTTAACAATCCCTTGAAAATGGCACATAGTTGTCAATGGTTTTAGCGGAGCTGGGGGTTTCCTTGCCCACAGCAGCCAAATCGAACGCTATTGTGACATTTTATTGATAACGACCTATAGGAAGAGTGTGTCCTTCAACACAGGAGGTCCTCCTATAGCTGGTCACAGTCAGAATACAGAACACAGCCCCAGTAAGCAGCAGGACCTGCCAGTTAGCCACCACTTCCCAAAGAGCTAACTGCTATCAAGGGTGATCTAGCTATCTAGGCTATAAACCTGCTTTCATTTTGGTCTGAGACGGATCCACTGGAAAATATCTGGACATGTTGCATTTTCGATAAATTCAATTCAAGCCCATTCAACAGATCTCATAAGAATTAGAATGTACGTTATTTCACAATGTAATCATCATTCTTCGAGATACATCATTTTTATATAAAAAGTGACTAAACATGTGTTACAGGAGGGGGTCGCAGTTCCGGAGCGATCCACTAGGTGTCATCTGATGGATACACAGTCATCCTGGTCGTTGTGGACCGGTTCTCGAAGGCTGCCCACTTCATTCCCTTTCCCAAATTCCCGTTGGCCCGGGAAACGGCTAAATTGGTGGTGCAGCACGTTTTCAGGGTCCATGGCCTTCCCCAAGATGTGGTGTCGGATTAGGGCCCTCAGTTCGCCTTCAGGTTCTGGAAGGCGTTCGCCACCTGCCTCGGCGCCTCCGTCAGCTTGTCTTCCGGCTTCCATCCCCAGTCGAACAGGCAGACGGAGCACGTCAACCAGGATCTGGAGGGGGTGCTGAGGTGCCAATACGGGTACCAACCCCCCCTATTCCCCGAGCAAGAGGAGGAGGTGGCGGTCCCGTCGGTCCAGGCCCACATCAGTCGCTGTCGCCGCACCTGGAGGCAGGTACGGGCGGCGCTTAAGCGGGCCTCGGTCAGGTCTCAACATCAGGCCAACCGCAGGCATCGCCCGGCCCTGGTTTTTCGCCCGGAACAGAGGGTGTAGCTCTCCATGGGGATCTTCCCCTCCGCGTGGAGTCCAGGAAGCTGTCCCCCCGGTTCGTCGGGCCATTCAGAGTGGTCCGGAGAGTCAACCCAGTGGCCAACCGCCTGCAACTTCCCCCCACCATGCGGGTGCATCCCACATTCCATGTGTCCCTCCTCAAGCCTGTCGCCACCTGTCCCCTGGCTCCCCCTCCTCGTCCTGTTCCCCCGCTGCGCCTCGTCAGAGGACAGCCGGCTTTTACTGTGGACCGGATCCTGGACTGCTGGCGGGTGGGGAGGGGTCTCCAATTTCTGGTGGACTGGCAGGGTTATGGGCAGGAGGAGCGGTCCTGGGTGCCCAGGAATGACATTGTGGACCCAAGGCTGATAACAACATTCCGTCGAGGTGAACAGCTCGGGCCGTTCGTCGGGGGTTGCAGTTCCAGAGCGACCCACTAGGTGTCGTCTTCCGACAACCTTAGGCACCTCCTCACTCACAGTCTGGACTAATCAGTATCCTATTGGTGTCACCTGTGTCTACCTGTTCACCTGTGTATTTATGCCCTCACTTCCCTGTGTTCCCTTGCTCAGTTTTCTCTGTTAGTTTCTCTATGTCCAGCAGTACTACTCAGTGTCTGATCGGAGACCTATGTACAGGTACTTGAGAAGTGTTCTCCCTGTTTCGTTATTTGTTTCAGTCGTAGGTAGTATTTCGTATTTTGGCTGTCAGACGGTTTTTGGAGACTTATTTGCTCCTCCTTTCTTTTATCGTGATAAGTCCGTTATTTTGTATTCTGGCTTCGGGACCACCAGTAAAGATCCTTGTTTCACCATCTCTGCCTACTTCCTACTGTATATCCTGCACCGCACCTGGGTCACACCTCACATCAACCCTTACAAACATGATTAAATGTCAGAATGTTATTAAACTCTACATGGATAGACTATTCAAAAGTTAAACAGTTTTGCTTTTTCTCGGTCACTGAGGCTACAGGACATCAGTAGAGTCGTGTAGCATATATTTATCATTCCCTCACAGGAATGATCTCCGTCGCTCAAGTAGTCATTTTCAATGCTTGGTGATGCATGGAACTTCGAGACACTCACAGCTGAACTTAATCAATTGTGTGGCGCTGAGCAAGGGGCTGCTCTGAGCTTCCATTGAGGGGAACTATTTCCACTGGATACAGAATGACTAGTTTCAATCATCGCTTGCAGACCCAACACATCTTTCCAAATGTACAAATGGACCTTGAGCTCTTACACTACCTACCTCCAGTTAAATCAAATAGATCAGTCTAAATTTAAGACTCTGATCGGTTTGATTTAGCTTGGGGTAGTCTTGCTGAAATTCTGGTATGACTGGACAATTTTGTATCAGATTGTATCAGATTTCAGCATCTAAATCTGCATTTCTAATCGATGGTTCTTGCAAGGAGGTTGTAATAGGCTTTATACTTCCCAGAGGAAACAACAATATTCAGAACAGTTTGCTCAGCTCATGACCTGCCTTAGCCAGAGGGGTACCAGTAGCACAACTGCCTTCCCAGGCATTAGCAATTCTATTAGCTATTTTATTTTGTGGAATTGTTTTGTGCTGAAAATCCAAGTAAATCAGACAGAAGTTTACTGAGGAGCATTGAAATATTCAACCCACTGCATGACCAATGATAACCAATGCATGGTGGGTTTGCCATGTTCTATTTATACATCTATGGTCCTCTGTAGCTCAGTTGGTAGAGCATGGCGCTTGCAACGCCAGGATAGTGGATTAGATTCCCGGGACCACCAGTACGTAAAATGTATACACCCGACTGTAAGTTGCTTTGGAAAAAAGCATCTTCTAAATGGCATATATTATATTATATATTACAGACAAATCTACAGGCCCTCATTGACTGTTGGTTAACACTCTGAGTACCATTGAGAGTGATTAACTGAAAGGTGAAGTCTCTATTCTGCATTTGCTTAATAGGAGAGGAGTTTGAGGGGGAAGATACTTCAACACGTTCAAAAGAAAGAAGAAGAATAGCCGAAGCATTTAAAACACAAGATGAACACGATCCTCAAGGGTACAGATAAGACTAGCGGCAGTCCGTCTCTAACTGCTTATCTACGTTAGTCAGCCGGAACGCTTCCCTGCTACAGCCACAACGCATCACAGGGAAAGAACAACCCAACAGCAACTACAGCTCAGTGATCATAGGGTGAGCTATGGGGCCAGTGATCCTACTCTAGGGCCACAACACATGCACACACACACACACACACACACACACACACACACACACACACACAAAGCTCGCACACACAGGTTCGCACACACACACAGAAGTCTCAAAGCACAGTGAATGGGTTTTATGCCATCAAAAAACAGCACACCTCCATACAACCGATGAACAACTGGCTCATCATATACACAAACAGTGCAACTACACCTGATGTGGCCCTACATCCCTCACATCCTCCCTGCTTCTGCTTTCGGCATAAGCATACCTCTGTAGGCATACGCAGATAAATGAGAAGAAACCCATTCAGGAGTGAATAATGCTAATCAAGTTGAGGTGTTTTGTGTTCGTGTGTGACACCACGGAGGGGGACTAATGCTGTGATTACATCGGCTCTCCAACCCTGTTGATAGCATATACACAGGTACAACTGTACCCACAAGCAACACACACAGGAAAGAGAGGAGCCTGGAAGTTCAATCAGGAAGTGTGTCTCAGCAAGGGTGTTAGGACCGACGGTAACTCACTCATTCGCAACGTTCACCTTTTGATAGATAGGAAGCCATTGAGAGCTTTACAGAGGCCTCCGCCCTAAACGACAGCAAAGCCATTCCTCACTGTCTTCTCCTTAAAGGTTGTTAGCAGCACTGACTTACCTGAAAGCAAAGAGAAAGAAAAGGAAGTGGCATTAGGTGGTGAAGTTCACACAGTCATACAATATTTGGGTCATTTGAACCAAATTGTTCAACATCATGTTTTCCATTTATTTTAAACAAGAGAACAAGACGAGCGATGCATTAGCTCTGCCCCTGTCCATAAACTGTCTAATTACTTTTTATACATACTCTCTCACTTCTCCCAATTTCACATCCCACAAAGGTAGTGAAAGGTGACATATATATGTCCTTGACAACAGGTCTCCATTTGTGGCATAATTAGTTTCAAATATCGCTGTTGAACGTCTATAAAGCTGTATTCCCTCAGAGAACATCGATGATCTGTCAAATCACCATCTGGTCTCGTGTGCAATAAAAAAATCTACTTGAATATATTTGCAAAAAGCAACAAGGATCTCAAAACTGAGTTGACATCCTATTTGAAGAGGGAAATGATCCCGGTTGGTGTATGACAGTTAAAATACAGCTAAGAAGACAAGTCTGCTGTTTAGGACACTATAAGGGTATATTTTAGTAACTTTAATGTTTTTCCTATGACACTCTAGGTGAAAAAGCGTTGGTGCATCAAACTGATTTGAATCTAGTCAGATATGAAATAATTCAACACACTTTCTATTATCGCTCATAGAAATGGCAGACAGAGCATTCATTTCACAGTTCATATTCCAAATAGCCTTTCTTTACAGGGTGAGGCATACTTCGTCAGCTTCGAGACAGATACATTACCTTCCTTGAGGGGCCACATGCACTGTTAATCAGAATGTAATAGGCCCATACATTCTCTTTTATATACCTATGTATCATGCAGGTGAAAGGACTGTATTTGTCATTTTGCCAAACCTGATAACTGAAGAATGATGCTAAGCGTCTAGTCCGACAACATCAAAATACATGAAATTACTTAATAAATGATTGTTCTAATGAATCCTACGAGTTAAAAAGTAATCCTAACCTGAATCCTATTTATGTTCAGAATCTACAATTTTATTGAGTAATTGACCAGAAGCAGTTAAGAGACAGTGTATTCAGGCAGTTACTCTTTCTGAAAGAGCTCAGTCTGCCAGACATAACTAAAATGTAATGTAAATGTATGTACAAATCTGTCTGAACGTAATTCTTTTCATCATATTCATTTAACAAAGAGATCCATTGGGTGCTATGTTGAGCTTAAGAGCAAGTACGGACAGCTCGGTGCCACATTTGTTTGAAGCGGTACATGAAGATATTAGCCAAAGAAACTACAGTTTCAGCAGAAGATTACTTCCCCCACTCATAAACGGTCAGTGCTGCCACATAAAAAGAGCCTAGTAGTCCAATTTGCATTTAGAGTGCAGCTCTGGCCACGTTTCTTTGGCAAAAAAACTCCTGACTCCTTTGACTAAGGGGTCATGAATCGGTCCAGAGGGTTTTGGTGGAGTGACATGAGGTCAGCATTGTACAACTAAATTGCTGTCAAGCATCTCAACAGAAGTGCCATGGATGAAACATTTTTCACCTCCTACTCTCAAAGGTAATTACACATAATTAATGGCTAGAGTGCTTAAAATCTTGAAAATATGAAAGTGTTTCAACGAGAATGAGACAGGGTTAAGAGAGGTTGAGGGACACATCTCTGACAAATATATGCATCAGGTTGAAAAAATGAAAAAACTATAATGAATCATATTGAACAGGGGTTGGAACCGGTTCAGGGAACAGAACCGGAAACCGGAAAATAACTAATCAAAATCAGGTACGAAAGTGATCTATACTGTTCTGGAACATGGGAACCAGTTAATAACGTTATTTTATGTTCAGTTTTTTCTTTTTATTTAGTTGGACAAAAAAAGCAATGCAAAGCCCTCAATCTTATTCCAGTGTCTGCCTGCCAGCTGAAAATCTTCGCCACTGTATGTGTGTAGGCTACCTGCCCCTCCCCTTCCGAAGCGTAGCCTACTACTGACGTTACAAGCGTGATTCAAAAAAATTAGGGAGAGATTTTTAATTAGAGAATGCATTAACTTTTTAAACGCTAGTTAAGGATTCTATAGTTATCATGTTTCTCATTGGATATATTAACTACAAAAATGTTTTAATTTTAATTCTGGTGCTGCTTTGCACACACAAACTTGCTAGCTAGCAAGATAGCTAGCTAGCTATTTTTGGTCCAACAATAAACCAACTCTCTGAAGTTCAAATACATTAAAGGTTCCTTCATAGAAGCCGGTCCTCCGTAGGTATAATTATGTGGGTCTAATTCAGATAATGCATGTCATAACAACAAGATGCCCAGAGTGTCAAAGCAAGCCTCCTCCTCCACCCTCTGTCGCTCTCTCCCCACCCGCAAAATTTCAGTTTAATCTCGCACCCTATACTTGCATGTAAACAACTATAGCTTTCCCCCTCTCCATAGCAAGCTGCTTTATCCAGAGTGATTGGTGAAGTAATTTAATGTCGAGCTAAATGTAAAAAAAAAAAAAAATTTCAGAGGTTTAAAAAGGAACAGAAAGGAACACTATAAACTGTTACTTATTTTTGGGTCGAACCGGTTCATAACTTTATTCAGCTGGTCGGAACAGTGGAACGGAACGAAAAAAATAATGGTTCTGTTCAGAATGAAATGATTGGGAAATAATTTCAGTTCCAACCCGATCTTGAATTACATCCTCATTCTTATTACAGCTGTGAAGTGAGTCAAAAACATCAGTCTTATGTATTGTAAAGTGGTTATCCCACTGGCTATAGGGTGAATGCACCAATTTGTAAGTCGCTCTGGATAAGAGCGTCTGCTAAATGACGTAAATGTAAATGTAATGATAATCTCTGACAGTGATTGATTCATGAACACAAACCAACTGTATGCTATAGTAAATCAACTGTTGCTGTAGTTGTTTACATCAGATCTATAACATCATAATACTCCTCTCAATTGCAGTTGTAAGACCTATCACTTTTGTCGAACGATCCCCAACATTACATGGTTCCCTGTGTGAGGACAACCTCCTACACTTATGACATTCAAGTTTAATTGAGGTCTGATACAATTCAAGACAAAATATAAAAACAATGATAAAAAAAAAAGACTGGATTATCTAAGTAAGCTGAGAGAGATGCTGGAGAAAACTATTTTGTTAACTCATTAGTGAAAGTGGTCCCACTCCTGCTGTCAACTGTTCAGAGATGCAATTTGCTGATCAGTGTGCAATTAACAGCTCCTAGAGGCCTAATTAATTGGTCATGTGGGAAGGGAACTAGTGGATCAGTCCCCAGGGACAAGACCTAAGAGACACTTTTCTGATAAATTATGTTTGGCTCAAACTCCAAAGAACAAGGGCTCGCCATTTTGAATACAAATAACAGACAGACAATTGGAATCAAAAAATGTGCTAGCATTTGCAAAGGACTTCCAGAACAATGCTCTATTTTACTTTTAGACAAGTCCAAAATTCCTTTCTTCTTTTGACAAAACCATAAAGAAAAAACGCAAACTTTCAACTTATGTTGGAACAAAGATCAGTATAATGTTAGTGAATTTTGATTATGACAGCATTTTAGTCTGTGTGTAAAGTCTTTGTTCATGACCATGAGGGTGCTGTACTAGAATGATACTCTTATCAGACAAAGCCAGTACGTCTCTTTATTCACCTCTTTTCCAGTGAACACTTGGGCAAGAGGATGTTCACATTCTCTCTGTGCAAACCCCTCGAAGGGCTGGTTGGCAGAAGACTTGTATAAATAGTCAGGTTTAAAGCTAAGTCTCTCATAACTACTTGTGAATCTGGGCTTAAGTGTCCCATGTCTCTCTGACCAGCCATCAATGTGCTTTAGCCCAGCCTTTTGAAGCAGCCCAACACATTTGCTGTTATCTGTTCCGTGTTATCATCCTATCCTCCAGTTTTCATCTCTGTCACACCTTAGCAGACATCACAGGGATTTTATGTTCCACTATTTATGGTGAAACATCAAACCTGAAGGGATGGAGTGAGACATAACCGCATTTCATGGTGCATCGATTCCAAAAGTGGGACTAATGCAATGCCTTTGGTATGAAGATATTGTGATATCTGCTATAGACCACAATAATATGGCTCACTTTAACCCAATGTATGCCAGACCCCTAAAGAAATGTTCCATGTCATAATTATTCCAAACTAGCAGACAGCAGCTGGATTTCAATTTAACCCACTAATATTTGTTCACAAATGACTGTCTGCACACTTATACAAAATTAATTGAGTAGGTGTTTGAGTAGGTGTTTACAGTACCCAAAATCATTATGTCCTTTTATGTGATCATGGTTAAAAAAAGCTACTGAATAAAAAGCAGGTTTGAATTAATTGAGCACCAACTAATTTTGCAAGCACAAACATGCGTAATGAACTGAAAATTGTTTTTGGATTTAGAAAAAAACAGTAACAGTTGTTTTGAGTTTCTGCAATGGATGACTGCACCTGTGTATGACGGAGTGGTTTTTAATAACAATTATTTAAATGATCATATGTGCTTTTTCCATGATAGGAATATCAGCTAAACAAATCTCTTAGTGCTAAAATATGCATATTCATTGACACGTTCTGAAATGTGCCAGCTAGGCCTGTGCCAGCCTTTCATCAAACCGTGACTTAAAGTTTGAGTGAGGTCTAATGAATTCAAGGAATCCTCATCCAGCACTAAGCATAAGGGCTTCTGTCTTTGCTGCAGTGCCGAGCAACAAGCTGGTGGATTATGGTATGCTGACTAACAAGTGGATTGCATATCCAGAAGATATAGACCATCAGCATCATCACATCCTTTCAGGATTCAATATTGTTGTTATTGTTGAGGCCCACCAGATTTTGAGAAATGTGCAGTGCATCTCCTTCAATGTTTCAGTACCACACATTTGGGCCTAACTAGACGCTGTCAAATGCACTTAAAAACAGAAACTCCTCCGTGTTACTGGAAAGGGATAATTATAATAATAGTCACCGATAACAGTAGGAGAGGAGATAGCAAGACAGAGGTAATTTAATTGTGTTTTTATTTGGTGGTTTATCACTGGCAAATACACAGTCTGTGTGTTTTAAATTGAGTGGGGAAAATTGATAAAGAATGTGAAAATAAATGTCTATACCCAAATAAAATGAGTGGTTAAAGTAAGTATGACGTGATTGTGTAATAAATGCATATCCCTTAGAGCAAGGCAAATCATTAACTGTGGAAAGGGACTAATCAGACATCCTCCAAGATAGTTTGTTTACAAGAAAGAAAGACAAAACAGAGACAAAATTCATTCCTCTTGATTCAGTTGAGCGATAGTGTAGGCCTATATACTGTATAGGCTTTAGTTTTTTTCCACAACCAAACAAGGTGAAAAATATGACAATCCATTTGCAAATGTACACATACCATGTGTTTTTTTGCCTGGTGAGGGTTTTCCGCAGGAAATATGTTTTCCTTGTCAAATTTCTGTCACTCGCAAGACACAAGAAATCAATGTAAGTTCAAACTCATTAGTAAACATTGCTGACAGCCCGTGTTCTTGAAAAATACAGTACCAGTCAAAAGTTTGGACACACCTACTCATTCCAGGGTTTTTCTTTATTTTGACTATTTTCTACATTGCAGAATAATAGTGAAGACATCAAAACTATGAAATAACACATATGGAATCATGTAGTAACCAAAGAAGTTTTAAACAAATCAAAATATATTTTATATTTGAGATTCTTTAAAGTAGCCACCGTTTGCCTTGATGACAGCTTTGCACACATTCTCTCAAACAGCTTCATGAGGTAGTCACATGGAATGCATTTCAATTAACAGGTGTGCCTTGTTAAAAGTTAATTTGTGGAATGTATTTCCTTCTTAATGCATTTGAGCCAATCAGTTGTGTTGTGACAAGGTAGGGGAGGTATACAGAAGATAGCCCTATTTGGTAAAAGACCAAGTCCATATTATGGCAAGAACAGCTCAAATAAGCAAAGAGAAATGACAGTCCATTACTTTAAGACATGAAGGTCAGTCAATATGGAACATTTTAAGAATTTTGAAAGTTTCTTCAAGTGCAATCGCAAAAACCATCAAGCGCTTTGATGAAACTGGCTCTCATGAGGACTGCCACAGGAAAGGAAGACCCAGAGTTACCTCTGCTGCAGAGGATAAGTTCATTAGAGTTACCAGCCTCAGAAATGGCAGCCCAAATAAATGCTTCACAGAGTTCAGTAACTGACACATCTCAACATCAACTGTTCAGAGGAGACCGCGTGAATCAGGCCTTCATTGTCGAATTGCTGCAAAGAAACCACTACTAAAGGACACCAATAGGAAGAAGAGACTTGTTTGGGCCAAGAAACACGAGCAATGGACATTAGACTGGTGGAAATCTGTCCTTTGGTCTGATGAGTCCAAATTGGAGATTTTTGGTTCCAACCACTTTGTCTTTGTGAGACGCAGAGTAGGTGAATGGATGATCTCCGCATGTGTGGTTCCACCGTGAAGCATGGATGAGGAGGTGTGATGGTGTGGGGGTGCTTTGCTGGTGACACTGTTTGATTTTTTAGAATTCAAGGCACACTTAACCAGCACGGCTACCACAGCATTCTGCAGCGATATGCCATCCCATCTGGTTTGCGCTTAGTGGGACTATAATTTATTTTTCAACAGGACAATCACCCAACACACCTCCAGGCTGTGTAAGGGCTATTTTTACCAAGAAGGAGAGTGATGGAGTGCTGCATCAGATGACCTGGCCTCCACAATCACCCGACCTCAACCCAACTGAGATGGTTTGGGATGAGTTGGTCCACAGAGTGAAGGAAAAGCTGCCAACAAGGGCTCAACATATGTGGGAACTCCTTCAAGACTGTTGGAAAAGCATTCCAGGTGAAGCTGGTTGATATATATATATATATACAGTGGGGAAAAAAAGTATTTAGTCAGCCACCAATTGTGCAAGTTCTCCCACTTAAAAAGATGAGAGAGGCCTGTAATTTTCATCATAGGTACACGTCAACTATGACAGACGAATTGAGATTTTTTTTCTCCAGAAAATCACTTTGTAGGATTTGTAATGATTTTTTTTGCAAATTATGGTGGAAAATATGTATTTGGTCACCTACAAACAAGCAAGATTTCTGGCTCTCACAGACCTGTAACTTCTTCTTTAAGAGGCTCCTCTGTCCTCCACTCATTACCTGTATTAATGGCACCTGTTTGAACTTGTTATCAGTATAAAAGACACCTGTCCACAACCTCAAACAGTCACACTCCAAACTCCACTATGGCCAAGACCAAAGAGCTGTCAAAGGACACCAGAAACAAAATTGTAGACCTGCACCAGGCTGGGAAGACTGAATATGCAATAGGTAAGCAGCTTGGTTTGAAGAAATCAACAGTGGGAGCAATTATTAGGAAATGGAAGACATACAAGACCACTGATAATCTCCCTCGATCTGGGGCTCCACGCAAGATCTCACCCCGTGGGGTCAAAATGATCACAAGAACGGTGAGCAAAAATCCCAGAACCACACGGGGGGACCTAGTGAATGACCTGCAGAGAGCTGGGACCAAAGTAACAAAGCCTACCATCAGTAACACACTACGCCGCCAGGGACTCAAATCCTGCAATGCCAGACGTGTCCCCCTGCTTAAGCCAGTACATGTCCAGGCCCGTCTGAAGTTTGCTAGAGTGCCTTTGGATGATCCAGAAGAGGATTGGGAGAATGTCATATGGTCAGATGAAACCAAAATATAACTTTTTGGTAAAAACTCAACTCGTCTGTTTGGAGGACAAAGAATGCTGAGTTGCATCCAAAGAACACCATACCTACTGTGAAGCATGGGGGTGGAAACATCATGCTTTGGGGCTGTTTTTCTGCAAAGGGACCAGGACGACTGATCCGTGTAAAGGAAAGAATGAATGGGGACATGTATCGTGAGATTTTGAGTGAAAACCTCCTTCCATCAGCAAGGGCATTGAAGATGAAACGTGGCTGGGTCTTTCAGCATGACAATGATCCCAAACACACCGCCCGGGCAACGAAGGAGTGGCTTCGTAAGAAGCATTTCAAGGTCCTGGAGTGGCCTAGCCAGTCTCCAGATCTCAACCCCATAGAAAATCTTTGGAGGGAGTTGAAAGTCCGTGTTGCCCAGCGACAGCCCCAAAACATCACTGCTCTAGAGGAGATCTGCATGGAGGAATGGGCCAAAATACCAGCAACAGTGTGTGAAAACCTTGTGAAGACTTACAGAAAACGTTTGACCTGTGTCATTGCCAACAAAGGGTATATAACAAAGTATTGAGAAACTTTTGTTATTGACCAAATACTTATTTTCCACCATAATTTGCAAATAAATTCATTAAAAATCCTACAATGTGATTTTCTGGATTTTTTTTCTCATTTTGTCTGTCATAGTTGACGTGTACCTATGATGAAAATTACAGGCCTCTCTCATATTTTTAAGTGGGAGAACTTGCACAATTGGTGGCTGACTAAATACTTTTTTCCCCCATTGTATATAAAATATATTTAGATTTGTTTAACACTTTTTTGATTACTACATGATTCCATATGTGTTATTTCATGGTTTTGATGTCTTCACTATTATTCTACAATGTAGAAAATAGTCAAAATAAAGAAAAACCCTGGAATGAGTAGGTGTGTCCAAACTTTTGACTGGTACTGTAGTTTCCAAAACCATTTGTGACCCCCACAGTGTAAGAGGTTTATCTCCAATTCACTGCTCAGATGCAGTATCTGTGCAGCTAGGGGCTTTCCCCAGGGGACCCCTTGGAGCCTGGGAGAGTTTATACACTAACGCAACTGACAAAATAGTAGTCCAGAGCCTTGTGCCTCAACAACAATGCACCTATTCCTGTAGCATTCACAACAGTAATTTGGCTACAAACTTTTGGTCACAATATTTTGATGTCTACATGGAAGGGTTCTTCAAGGTATATTTGGCAATTCACTTTGTATTTGTTCTTTAGACATGTCATTTTCTGATAACCCTCCACCAGGGATATAAACACAGCATTTCAGTTTAACTCATCGTTCTATTTGCTTCATGTATCACTCTGTGCAAACGAGCGACGAGAGACTGAACGAGAGGTGATTGGCATATTTCCAATGAAAGCATCACCGGGTGGATCTGCATAAGATAAGGCATCAAGGACTCAATGTACTGTATCTATTATATAAATGAGGGGTTGCAATATCCTGTCTCCTCATGTGTTCTTCACAGAATGTGCCTTTGTCATGCAATTTTGATTATTACAATCACAACACCAACTAGAAAACAGGGAGACGTATGAAAAGTACTCGTGGCAGAATAAGCTCAGTGTTAATTCAATGATCACTTTCTACAAGTAAATATATGTTACAAACAACAAGCCTGAAGGTCAAAGTATTCACCGGAGTACGCACGCGCACACACACAGTGAGTATGATTAATACGTGATTTATAACTGCTAACATAATTGTGGAAATAATGGAATAAATCATCAATTTCAACAACAGGAAAACACCTTCAGTTGATTTCTCCAGATGAATTGATTTTAATGAGAGGAAATGGCTTCCTCCTTCAGAGAAAGTGAAAGGAGAAAGAGGGAGCGGAAAGGACCCTAAGAATTTATATTAAAGATCAGGCCTTCAGAACACCAACTTAGAAACACTCAGACTGAAAAAAAAACATCAGTCTTACAATGATCAACATGCACCCAGTTTCATAATCAAAATGTGAAATTAATTGAATACAATGAATTGGCAATATGTGTGTAACTACATGCTGTGGTCTGTGCCGTATAGTGTCTGAAGTTTAATCTGATGAAGTCCAGAGAGTTATCATCTGGTGGAATTGGACTATATACAGTGGGGAGAACAAGTATTTGATACACTGCCGATTTTGCAGGTTTTCCTACTTACAAAGCATGTAGAGGTCTGTAATTTTTATCACAGGTAGACTTCAACTGTGAGAGACGGAATCTAAAACAAAAATCCAGAAAATCACATTGTATGATTTTTAAGTAATTAATTTGCATTTTATTGCATGACATAAGTATTTGATCACCTACCAACCAGTAAGAATTCCGGCTCTCACAGACCTGTTCGTATTTCTTTAAGAAGCCCTCCTGTTCTCCACTCATTACCTGTATTAACTGCACCTGTTTGAACTCGTTACCTGTATAACAGACACCTGTCCACACACTCAATCAAACAGACTCCAACCTCTCCACAATGGCCAAGACCAGAGAGCTGTGTAAGGACATCAGGGATAAAATTGTAGACCTGCACAAGGCTGGGATGGGCTACAGGACAATAGGCAAGCAGCTTGGTGAGAAGGCAACAACTGTTGACGCAGTTTTTTGAAAATGGAAGAAGTTCAAGATGACGGTCAATCACCCTCGGTCTGGGGCTCCATGCAAGATCTCACCTCGTGGGGCATCAATGATCATGAGGAAGGTGAGGGATCAGCCCAGAACTACACGGCAGGACCTGGTCAATGACCTGAAGAGAGCTGGGACCACAGTCTCAAAGAAAACCATTAGTAACACACTACGCCGTCATGGATTAAAATCCTGCAGCGCACGCAAGGTCCCCCTGCTCAAGCCAGCGCATGTCCAGGCCCGTCTGAAGTTTGCCAATGACCATCTGGATGATCCAGAGGAGGAATGGGAGAAGGTCATGTGGTCTGATGAGACAAAAATAGAGCTTTTTGGTCTAAACTCCACTCTCCGTGTTTGGAGGAAGAAGAAGGATGAGTACAACCCAAAGAACACCATCCCAACCGTGAAGCATGGAGGTGGAAATATCATTGTTTGGGGATGCTTTTCTGCAAAGGGGACAGGACAACTGCACCGTATTGAGGGGAGGATGGATGGGGCTATGTATCGCGAGATCTTGGCCAACAACCTCCTTCCCTCAGTAAGAGCATTGAAGATGGGTCGTGGCTGGGTCTTCCAGCATGACAACGACCCGAAACACACAGCCAGGGCAACTAAGGAGTGGCTCCGTAAGAAGCATCTCAAGGTCCTGGAGTGGCCTAGCCAGTCTCCAGACCTGAACCCAATAGAAAATCTTTGGAGGGAGCTGAAAGTCCGTATTGCCCAGTGACAGCCCCGAAACCTGAAGGATCTGGAGAAGGTCTGTATGGAGGAGTGGGCCAAAATCCCTGCTGCAGTGTGTGCAAACCTGGTGAAGACCTACAGGAAACGTATGATCTCTGTAATTGCAAACAAAGGTTTCTGTACCAAATATTACGTTCTGCTTTTCTGATGTATCAAATACTTATGTCATGCAATAACATGCAAATTAATTACTTAAAAATCATACAATGTGATTTTCTGGATTTTTGTTTTAGATCCCGTCTCTCACAGTTGAAGTGTACCTATGATAAAAATTACAGACCTCTACATGCTTTGTAAGTAGGAAAACCTGCAAAATTGGCAGTGTATCAAATACTTGTTCTCCCCACTGTATATTTAATCCAACGGAGCCCAGAGGCAGCCATATTATTAGAGTGAGATTAAATAAAGCCGGAGCGTACACCAAGATGAGACCACTTGTCATTAATGAAACAGTCTGAATAAGCCTTTTGTGCGTATTGAAGGATAACAAACAACTTTGAATTATCTTGAACAGTTTTCACAATCCGCTAGCAAGTATCAACACAGACGTGACTGAATATAATAGTCCAAAACGAATAACAAAACTTCTTAAACTTATCACACTGAAAACTAATACTTAGAAAGTACATTACCCAAATAACCTACAACCAATGCCGTAATTCACCCGAGCCCATGGTAAAAGCAAAGACAAACATGTCGTCATAGCAATAATCTGTGCCAGATGCTAACCATCTAAGAGAAACTACTACTGTACAAGTATGAATTGAATAGAGGAGGTTAGTACATGTGACATGGATGGTTAATAACCCTGATTCTAATGATCACCCTATTTGAGTGATCAATCTGAATGATTTACACCAGTGGTCCCCAAACTATTTTGCATTGTGACCCAAAAAAACTCTTTAATTTTCTGTTGACGCAGATAAAGCCATGTTTCTAACCACAACCCAGGCTTCAGCTGTGGCCCAATAGGGACTGGCTGTGAGCCAGTATTTGTCAACCACCCATGTTTACATACCAACGTAAAATTATTCACTAGTACTTTATTTACTTGTACATAATACAGCCTACTGTAGTTAGTGGATATCGTTAAATGGCTAGGTAATTACATGGGTATTATTGCTCATATCTCAAATGTTCTTTTAGATATAGCCAATATTGCTTTCCATTAGAGAATGCAACCACTACCATTGTGACTGTGGCTTGAAGGTCGCTGAGCTACAGTAGCAAAGGCCAAACAACAACAACAGTGTTCCAACCGTGCTCAAGCTGCTATGAATCAGTCTCCTCATGCGTAAATATGTTTGGCATATCTACCAGCAGCCCACATAAATCAGTAGTCTGAAACACTGCATCTAGAGGGTAGTGTTATAAAAATATAATTATTAGAACATGCATCCTCATTCAAATCAATGCCTTATTTTTTGTGTTTAGAGAGGAAATGTTGCATGGGTTAAAGCTGGAATCCGTAGCGGTGAAACTGCCACCTCAGTTTGTGATATTACAACAACAAAGATGTTACTTCAAACAACGAACACTGTTTTTGTCCCTCAGACATTTTACATTTACATTTAAGTCATTTAGCAGATGCTCTTATCCAGAACGACTTACAAATTGACATCATTGCATATCATTGCACACGCGATAGAGCAGCAGAGTATGCACTATGATTTTTCCCCCCACAATGCAGGATGCTCCTCCGCCCCGTTTCAAAAACAAAACAAAAACAAATGCTTTTGAAGAGTTCCTCTGGAAATGGATTTGGCTCCAAGCGGTGATATTATTTTTCTGAATTAAAATCTACCGTCTGGTTGAGGCCCGTACCCTGAATCAGGCAAACCACCACACTATCTCTGCCTCTGTTTGCCTAGCTCTTGTTTTATTAACTTAATCAGGACCAAACCACATTTACAGGTCACGCATTAGCATTTATTAATTAACACAATTTCTCACTTGAGACGAAAGGCTTAGGTCTTAGAAAAATGTCTGTTCAAAGTCCCTTCCCACTTTTTTCTTCTGTTATTTTTCAAATGATTATTTTCAGCCCGGTGTGATAAAGAGAAACAGACTGAGCTCCCTTTATATAGGAGGTAGAGAGAAATATTCTCCAACACTGTAGATTAGACTGAGTTCATCCTGGTGGGGATCCAACTAGACCCATGTTCTCAACACACCTGGCCCTCATCTGACCAACACCAGAGCAGTTTGTGTCCTCTGAATAGATCATCCTTTAATCATAACTCAAATCACCCTCCTAGCCCATGTCTTCAATTTAACAGAATCCAACTGACAGTAAAATGATGATCACAACATCCCATCCCCTAAACAAATGTGTATGATGCATCAACAGAATACAGAGCTAAAGTAGCCTCTTTCACAAAGCAGTAAGAATTTGGGTGCTACTTCCTCCATGTTACACAATTTCTTGTCTATTTCAGCCGTAGTTTGAAACACCTACCTACTGAGAAATAGAAGAATATGCAGTAAGAAATCATGTATTTTATGGACACAATGTTCACCCCTCATGGTCATGATCTTTTTCATTGACGAATGCCTGGTAGCTTGTTCACAGGGTGATTTCTGTGGTAATTTGCAGTTAGGTATTAATGATTGAGTTTGTTGCATTCACAGTACAGTATGCATAGGGATGCCAGCTAGTTTGGAAAAAACACCATTACTATCACTTCTTTACAAGCACCATTATATGGGCCATTGACTTCCCCCTATGTAGGTCCAACCGAACACTCCCAGTGGTTTCATTTTCACAAGCTAATGCTAATCAGCCAAGAGACAGATATGCCTTTGAACCCCACCAATGTTAGTATTGATTATTTTCAAATAACTCCCCGTAGGACTATATGAGTTATCATTTACAACACTAGAGGAATAAAAATGGGACTTGTTTCATAATGGCTTCACACCAGTCAACTAAACCAGATATCAGCTCTGGAAGAAGAAGAATTAAACAGAAAGGAAACTTGCTTGAAGTAAATGGTGAGATGTCTGTTGAAGATAACTGCATGGTGGAGAATGCATAAAGAGACAGGAGATTGACACTCAAGAGTATATCAGATGAGACACAACCACAGGTCTTAAAGATATCCTGATCAGTAAAGTGGAATCAATGAAAGACGGAAAATAAATAATCCACTTCCCAAATGTATTTGACAATGATTGCCATCACTAGATGATGCCTGGTGGATCGCCCCCACCCCCCAAAAAAATCCTACATCTGTATGTCAAATAAAGTTAAAGTACTACAACAGGATACTTTTGTTTTGATGCATTATCTCCCATCAAACAGCTTGGTATAATTATAAATTATGGTTGTGTCACGTTCGTTTAAGGACGGGGCAGACCAAGGCGCAGCGTGAAAGGCATACATGTTTATTTCACCGATAAACACACGAACAAAACAACAAACCAACGAAACGTGAAGTCCTAAAGCTAAACACAATACAAGCCTCTGACACGGAACAAGATCCCACCACTAACGAGTGCCAATAAGTATAATTGTGAAACTCATGATTGATTTAATTGCAGAAAGCCTGTAATTAGAGAAAAAGTCTAATGGGATTTTTTTCTGTCGTGGTTGTTATACACTCAGTGTACCAAACATTAAGAACATCTGATCTTTCCATGACATAGACTGACCTGGTGAATCCAGGTGAAAGCTATGATCCCTTATTGATGTCACTCAAATCAGTGTAGATGAAGGGGAGAAGACAAGTTAAAGAAGGATTTTTAAGCCTTGAGACAACTGAGACATGGATTGTGTATCTGTGCCATTCAGAGGGTGAATGGGCAAGACAAAAAATGTAAGTGCCTTTGAACGGGGTATGGTAGTAGGTGCCAGGCGCACCAGTTTGTGTCAAGAACTGCAACGCTGCAGGGTTTTTCACCCTTAACAGTTTCCCGTGTGTATCAAGATTGGTCCGCTACCCAAAGGACATCCAGTCAACTTGACACAACTGTGGGAAGCATTAGAGCCAACATGGGCCAGCATCCTTCTGGAATGCTTTCAAAACCTTGTAAAGTCCATTCCCAATTAATTGAGGCTGTTCAGAGGGCAAAGGGGGGGGTTCCTAATGCAGGGTTCCCCAACTGGCAGCCCGCGAGCCGAATTTCGCCCGTGGGTAGTTTTATTTGGCCTCAAGTTTTCTGAGCAAAAAAATAAATTAATAATAATAATATATATTGGACATAAAATACTGTAAAAACACCAGGAAATCAACTCTTAAGTGATTTTAATTTTGGAAATATGTTCCAAGTATTCCCACGCATAATAGAGAGACACGTTTGAAATGATCATGTTTTAGTCAAAAATTATATCTGGTTGGGATTCTTGCGTTGAAATTGCAGTCTACAAATGATTTGTAAGATATGTTCCGGCCGCCGACCATCTGATGCTGAATCTAGTTGATGATCCCTGTCCGAATGTTTGGTATACTCAGTGTAGAAAAGCCACTCCAGTTATTGCAACACAGATGTCTCTTCTGTTCTCTGATAGAAGTAAACACATTTAACCCTTTATGTGATGAATGACATAAATTGCATCATTTTAACAAATACCATACAATCCTGCCGGGTCTCCTGTGAAGCTAAGTATGGTTCAGCTTGGTTAGGACTTTGCTCTTCCCCTCGCCATCTTCTCACAAGATAATTGCAATGTTCTTCCTTTTTGAGGAAATGTGTTTTGACTAGACCAGACAGCTCATCGAGAGCCCTCATTCATCTCCTGTAGTCTTCCATCGGAGAGCAGCAGATAAACCTTGAGCTGTACAAAACAGATAAACGCCGCAATTTCACCTCTACCTTCCTGAATCGACTTGGCACACAGCAGAAATTGAGGCTGTGCTTTTTTCCCACCTGTAAAACAACCTAAGATCCAATTCAAAAGAATGGCTTTTGTGACAGAGTGTTCTGTACTGTAGTTGTGTGGTATTAAGGTGAAACATGGAGGAAATGAAGTCAAGTAAGAGAGGACAAGATCTTTCACTTAAGTCAATTTCTATTAAGGTATCTTTACTTTTACTCAAGTATGACAATTGAGTACTTTTCCACCACTGCAGCTGAGTAATTAAAAGCATTAGATTTAATTTTACTTTTTAAAGGCGTAGTTAACTTTTTTAGCTAGGGTGTGGATGAAACGACAACACAATAGGTAAATAGAAAATTAGCTCAAACGTAATACAAGTGAAATTTGCCTATTAGCTTTTTTTTTAATGAGTGTTAGCAGTGAAGACAAGAGTATGACTAGTGTGCAGGGCGAGGTGCAGCCTCTATGATGAACTCTTCATTTACATTAACATTTTAGTCTCTTATCCAGAGCGATTTACAGTTGAAGGGGAGAGTGCACCCTCTGATTTTCTCCTTCCTTAGAGTGTGCATAACACCACCATGCTACAGCAGATTCAAGTCATCATCAAGCACAAGGCAGAAAATGTTCACTCTAAAATTATTAAACATTTAATGGTACTCCAGATTCCTTCAAATGTAATAGCTCAGCTGGGTGTCAACATGCATCCATGTTCTTGACTGGCGTGCTTGTATCAGACTTTTCTAAAGAGGGTCTTAGACACACCTGCTAACCATGGTCCTTACTGTGATATGAATGTAGAATTAAATATGTCTGGGAAAAGGAAATTATAGGTTGTGGTAAAATCTACTTGATAGCTTCGTAGAAATATTTAGCACTTTGGTAACACTATTTGGGGGGATACAGTACATAAGTATTAATGTACACAAAACAACCATGCAAGAGCATTTATTCAACTTCTATGTCATTCTCTGCACTCCTGTGGAATCGTATGCAATTTACTTAATTACACATTCTCACGTGGAAACAATTTTTCTAACTGAACATGTATTTTATTTTCTCAACCGGATCTCTCTATTTGATATTGCTAACACCAGGTACATTTTCTGAGATAACATACATTTACTTTGCTAAACTACAGGTTATCTTTAAACAAATACACAACCTAACACTTTGTAGGGAGAAATGCATTGCCAGGAACAAAACCTTGAATATAATAGATGGTTGGGGAAACTACTACTGACTACTACCACTTCAGATCCTTCTTTATTTTACCTGTTATGACCATTCATTCAACACATTTTGTTGTCAACCATAGGAATGTTTTCTCATTCACTAAATCATGCCTATGAAGAGGGCTAAAAGCCTGAACAACATTAATGAAGAGATATGTGTATGACAAGTGTAATTCCTCAGGACAACATAAAATGGGTGACCGTGACGAGGGTTCAGTCCTTGAAATGGAACTGTTTTGATGCAAGGAGGGTCAGGTAATGCCATCTTGAGGCGTTTCTTTGTGCTAGCACAATGCACAATGTTTACATTCCCTCTCAGCTATCACATATCCACTGGATAAAGAACGCTTTCTATTTGTCGGCCCAGGAAAAGCCATGTCACTAGATAAGGCTGTGTAGAGAGGAGGGTGGGCTGCCACATTTTGCAGTCCACTGCATAAAAGACAGGCTCTCTTCTCCTGACAAGGCATACGTCTCCCCCAAATGTAGCATAAGTCTCTCCCAAATGTAGCTGTCTGTGGAAATTATTTCAGTTTCACAAAGCTGTATTTCTTGAGGATGCCATAATTCTTGGGCACAATTGTGTCAGCAGATCTGACAGTGTGGCCGTGGTTTATTGCGTTTAAACATTGCAAAGGGAACCAACGCGCTTGGTGCTAACCGCATCCACTTAACAATTACACTCAATTTATTACACTGACAATGCAAAGACCTCCTTTTAGCAGAAAATTAATGCCAATAATTCCTTCTGACATAAAGCCATTTGTAAGTTATCTGTTCTCTCTGGTAATATAATAATTAGTAACACCAGGTGTTCCTCTGTAGCTCAACTGGTAGAGCATGGTGCTTGTCACGCCAGGGTAGTGGGTTCGATCCCCGGGACCACCCATACGTAAAAATGTAAGCACACATGACTGTAAGTCGGTTTGGATAAAAGTATATGCTAAATGGCATATTATTATAGTAAGAGACAGAAACCTAATACTTTGTGCCTCCTAAATGGACTCAATAGCCATTTAGATCCAGCTGTTTCATGGCTGGAGAAATCCTGTAGAACTAGTTTTTCCACACATTTTTCAATAATTGTTTCTTACAGGTCACTATTTAAATTACGCTTACTTGCTTGTTGGAAGAAAACGTGTTTCTGTCTTCCCATGCTGTTACATACTTTTTAGGCCAGAGAGTCAAACTGTGAGATGTACTTACACGATCCTGGCTGTTGTAATGTATGATTCATTTTCTCTTGGAAGCAGAAGAAATTGAATTTCGGGCACTAGTAGCTCTAATCATTGTGGCTTATAAGAGGCTCATTGTGTGAATATTGCATATTGATTTGCATGACCTGCTTGATTATCTCATGATTACCCATGGATTGATAAAACATTTGTGGTATCCATTTGAGTTAACCCTTAAGCCATATAAACACCAGAGATTCATTCACATGTATTAATATTACTCTCAGACTCAAAATATTTGCAGAAGGTGCAGAACACTCCTACTCTTTGATAAATATATTTTTACTTATTATTTCAGCATTCCAAAATATTTTCTGTTTTAGGTATTCTGAACTATACACAATGCACATTTTCACCATTGGGTGAAGTATGAATCCCATATATCATGTATTTAAGTAGAGATGCACATGTTTGTATGTGAATAGCAAAGTCCTTCAAACTATAAATTATTGTTTTCCACACCATTTCCTAAATGCGCAATAATATGAACATTGTAATTAATGTTGAATTTAGTAAATTAACCTAAGGCTGACCCCATTTAAATGACTGGTCGATTGCTGGGTCGATAGGCTGTTGGTCGACCGAGATTTCTTTAGACACCTGTTTGATTCGTGCCTGTCTCAATGGACTAATCCTTTGGAGGCCACAGGGATGGCACAGTCAATCACTCTAAGACATGAGATATCGAAATTGTATATGGTTACATTATGTAAAAATAATGGTGCAACACTAATAAATCAAATATTACTTTATAACAAATGCACTTTCTCCAGCGTTGGATACGGTCGCTGTCCGCGGTTCTGAAACATAATCTTCAGCGCGCTGCAGGATTTGTGCCTTTCTCTATGTTGCTATGTGCATAATAGCAAAGTTAACCAACACATTGGGATTGAGAACAATGCGGCGGAGGCAGCAGCAGCAGCAGAGACGAGGAAACAGCCCTTGCCTTAGCCTAATTGTCTAAGAAAATTGAGGAGAGAGGAAATCCCAATTTAATTAAGTCTATAATCAATAGCCTAACTGTTCAATGTGCCTGGCTTTATAAATCATCCATATGCAGTCCCAGTCAAACGTTTGGACACACCTACTCATTCAAGGGTTTTTCTTTATTTTTACTATTTTTTTGAATAATAGTGAAGACATCAAAACTATGAAATAACACATATAGAATCATGTAGTAACCAAAAAAAGTGTTAAACATATCAAAATATATTTTATATTTGAGATTCTTCAAAGTAGCCACCCTTTGCCTTGATGACAACTTTGCACACTCTTGACCGGTAGTGTACATACACACAGTTGAAGTCGGAAGTTTACATACACCTTAACCAAATACATTTAAACTCAGTTTTTCACAATTCCTGACATTTAATCCTACTACATATTCCCTGTCTTAGGTCAGTTAGGATCACCACTTTACTTTAAGAATGTGAAATTTCAGAATAATAGTAGAGAGAATGATTTATTTCAGATTTTATTTATTTCATCACATTCCCAGTGGGTCAGAAATTTACATACACTCAATTAGTATTTGGTAGCATTGCCTTTAAATTGTTTAACTTGGGTCAAACATTTCGGGTAGCCTTCCACAAGCTTCCCACAATAAGTTGGGTGAATTTTGGCCCATTCCTCCTGACAGAGCTGGTGTAACTGAGTCAGGTTTGTAGGCCTCCTTGCTCGCACATGCTTTTTCAGTTCTGCCCACAAATCTTCTATAGGATTGAGGTCAGGGTTTGTGATGGCCACTCCAATACCTTGACTTTGTTGTCCTTAAGCCATTTTGCCACAACTTTGGAAGTATGCTTGGGGTCATTGTCCATTTGGAAGACCCATTTGCAACCAAGCTTTAAATTCCTGACAGATTTCCTGAGATGTTGCTTCAATATATCCCACAAAATGTTCCTTCCTCATAATGCCATCTATTTTGTGAAGTGCACCAGTCCCTCCTGCAGCAAAGCACCCCCACAGCATGATGCTGCCACCGCCGTGCTTCACGGTTGGGATGGTGTTCTTCGGCCTGCAAGCAACCCCTTTTTCCTCCAAACATAACGATGGTCATTATGGCCAAACAGTTATATTTTTGTTTCATCAGACCAGAGGCCATTTCTCCAAAAAGTACGATCTTTGTCCCCATGTGCAGTTGCAAAACGTAGTCTGGCTTTTTTTATGGTGGTTTTGGAGCAGTGGCTTCTTTCTTGCTGAGCGGCCTTTCAGGTTATGCCGATATAGGACTCGTTTTACTGTGTATATAGATACTTTTGTACCTGTTTCCTCCAGCATCTTCACAAGGTCCTTTGCTGTTGTTCTGGGATTGATTTGCACTTTTCGCACCAAAGTACGGTCATCTCTAGGAGACAGAACGCGTCTCCTTCCTGAGCGGTATGATGGCTGCGTGGTCCCATGGTGTTTATACTTCCGTACTATTGTTTGTACAGATGAACGTGGTACCTTCAGGTGTTTGGAAATTGCTCCCAAGGATGAACCCGACTTGTGGAGGTCTACACATTTTTTTCTGAGGTCTTGGCTGATTTCTTTTGATTTTCCCATGATGTCAAGCAAAGAAGCACTGAGCTTGAAGGTAGGCCTTGAAATACATCCACAGGTACACCTCCAATTGACTCAAATTATTTCAATTAGCCTAGCAGAAGCTTCTAAAGACATTTACATTTACATTTACGTCATTTAGCAGACGCTCTTATCCAGAGCGACTTACAGTTAGTGAATACCTATATATATATATATATATATACAGTGGGGAAAAAAAGTATTTAGTCAGCCACCAATTGTGCAAGTTCTCCCACTTAAAAATATGAGAGAGGCCTGTAATTTTCATCATAGGTACACGTCAACTATGACAGGCAAAATGAGAAAAAATAATCCAGAAAATCACATTGTAGGATTTTTAATGAATTTATTTGCAAATGATGGTGGAAAATAAGTATTTGGTCAATAACAAAAGTTTCTCAATACTTTGTTACATACCCTTTGTTGGCAATGACACAGGTCAAACGTTTTCTGTAAGTCTTCACAAGGTTTTCACACACTGTTTCTGGTATTTTGGCCCATTCCTCCATGCAGATCTCCTCTAGAGCAGTGATGTTTTGAGGCTGTCGCTGGGCAACACGGACTTTCAACTCCCTCCAAAGATTTTCTATGGGGTTGAGATCTGGAGACTGGCTAGGCCACTCCAGGACCTTGAAATGCTTCTTACGAAGCCACTCCTTCGTTGCCCGGGCGGTGTGTTTGGGATCATTGTCATGCTGAAAGACTCAGCCATGTTTCATCTTCAATGCCCTTGCTGATGGAAGGAGGTTTTCACTCAAACTCTCACGATACATGGCCCCATTCATTCTTTCCTTTACACGGATCAGTCGTCCTGGTCCCTTTGCAGAAAAACAGCCCCAAAGCATGATGTTTCCACCCCCATGCTTCACAGTAGGTATGGTGTTCTTTGGATGCAACTCAGCATTCTTTGTCCTCCAAACATGACGAGTTGAGTTTTTACCAAAAAGTTATATTTTGGTTTCATCTGACTATATGACATTCTCCCAATCCTCTTCTGGATCATCCAAATGCACTTCAGACGGGCCTGGACATGTACTGGCTTAAGCAGGGGGACACGTCTTTCACTGCAGGATTTGAGTCCCTGGCGGCGTAGTGTGTTACTGATGGTAGGCTTTGTTACTTTGGTCCCAGCTCTCTGCAGGTCATTCACTAGGTCCCCCCGTGTGGTTCTGGGATTTTTGCTCACTGTTCTTGTGATCATTTTGACCCCACGGGGTGAGATCTTGCGTGGAGCCCCAGATCGAGGGAGATTATCAGTGGTCTTGTATGTCTTCCATTTCCTAATAATTGCTCCCACAGTTGATTTCTTCAAACCAAGCTGCTTACCTATTGCAGATTCAGTCTTCCCAGCCTGGTGCAGGTCTACAATTTTGTTTCTGGTGTCCTTTGACAGCTCTTTGGTCTTGGCCATAGTGGAGTTTGGAGTGTGACTGTTTGAGGTTGTGGACAGGTGTCTTTTATACTGATAACAAGTTCAAACAGGTGCCATTAATACAGGTAACGAGTGGAGGACAGAGGAGCCTCTTAAAGAAGAAGTTACAGGTCTGTGAGAGCCAGAAATCTTGCTTGTTTGTAGGTGACCAAATACTTATTTTCCACCATAATTTGCAAATAAATTCATTAAAAATCCTACGATGTGATTTTCTGGATTTTTTTCCCTCAATTTGTCTGTCATAGTTGACGTGTACCTATGATGAAAATTACAGGCATCTCTCATCTTTTTAAGTGGGAGAACTTGCACAATTGGTGGCTGACTAAATACTTTTTTTCCCCACTGTATATATATTTTTTATACTGGCCCCCCGTGGGAATCGAACCCACAACCCTGGCGTTGCAAACGCCATGCTCTATCAACTGAGCTACATCCCTGCCGGCCATTCCCTCCCCTACCCTGGACAACGCTGGGCCAATTGTGCGCCGCCCATGAGTCTCCCGGTCGCGGCCGGCTGCGACAGAGCCTGGATTCGAACCAGGATCTCTAGTGGCACAGTTAGCACTGCGATGCAGTGCCTTAGACCACTGCGCCACTCAGGAGACAGACATTATTTAAAGCCATGACATTATTTTCTGGAATTTTCCAAGCTGTTTAAAGGCACAGTCAACTTAGTGTATGTAAACTTCTGACCCACTGGAATGTTGATACAATGAATTATAAGTGAAATAATCTGTCTGTAAACAATTGTTGGAAAAATTACTTGTGTCATGCACAAAGTAGATGTCCTAACCGGCTTGCCAAAACTATAGTTTGTTAAAAAGTGGTTGTGGAGTGGTTGAAAAATGAGTTTTAATGACTCCAACCTAAGTGTATGTAAACTTCCGACTTCAACTGTACATACACACACACACACACACACACACACACACACACACACACACACACACATAAGGTGTGCTACAGTAGAAACGACAACACGATATACAGAAACTATAATGATTGCGTAAAAAGGCACTTACTTTGATAGGAACGCACAAAGTTATTATTAGTAGTGAAAGCAATGTTGGCGCCAGCCGGAAAATATGTTTGTTTAATAGCCTACTGCATGCGTGAGCATCAAGCCTCATGCAACGGCAAAATGTCGGATAAAGCATTTTTACAGATTCGGTTGTTTTTAATTTTTGCTATGCTGTAATAAAGGCTATACCATTTTTGTTTTGTTAGAACAGACTGATATTACTTATAATTTATTCAGTGTTGTTTACACTGTTCCAAACAGGCAGAAAAATAATATTGTAATCTAACAGCACCTGTTTGTCACACATAACATGCACGCAGCTCTCGCTCCTATACCCTCATTTTTCTTGATCTCCTTCCTATTGTTATTATTACAATTATTATTATGATCATCATTATAATAATAACTAATGTCGTTATCATTAGTAGGCTTTGTATAGTAGCCTTGTATAACCACCATCGAGCTGTAGGCCTAAGGGCATGTCCTGTTTAGTCTTAATACCGTAACTTACTTAGGCCTATATTTCAATATATAGGCTACTGTATCAATCAATAATTCATTCGTTCATGCCATCACACAGCATAGGAGACATTCATGCTTCGAATTTTCTAGTTTCTTTTTCACGTCCTCCACATCCATTTTGCTGTCGACATTACTGTGTCCAGAGTTTGTTATGATAGGCTATAGGTTATTGGTCACATGCATGCGATGCTTACATGTTTCATGTAAAGAGAGTAAGTGTTGAGGGAATAGGGAATGTTTTTCGAAAACAAATTAGGGATTTCGGTAACAGAACTTTTCAGTCAGAAACAAGTAAGAAACTAAATGGCTGAAATGATGTTGCAGCTTCAGCGCGGACAGCACAATAAACACTTGCTGTGCTGTGGTGCCTTTTCGCTGCAGTAGGGAGGAGATCGAGACAACGTGAGCCAGTCACACAGGCAGTAGCTGTCTTTTTTTAACACAGGGCTCTTTCTTGAGTCATTTGTGTGTCTTAATTATTTAATCAAACAGTGTGCTTAAAGCATCAGACAAGCTCAGTGCATATGCAGTTGATTTTCTTCAAAGACATAGGGTGTCTGTCTATATATGGAAAAATACGTTTAAACATTTTGACCAATCGATTGGTCGAAAGAACAGGATGACTCTGGGTCGACCAATATTTTTTTTTTGTCGGGGACAGCCCTAAATTAAACGTAATATGCAATATACCCAATTCTTCCTCCTCTCATACGGTAAATCGTCGGAAACACAAATTAAATGTGAATTGAGTGTAATTAGACTGGCTCATAGACTCTGGCTCATAATGATAAACAAAATGATAAACAAAAATGTTTTACTTTGCCACATTTAGTTGAAGCCACCTCTGTTAGCCTGGTCCCAAATCTGTAGGCATGTGCTTTTGCCAAAACCTATGACTATCGTTGTCATGCCAAACGGATATCATCTGTTTGTTGTTGTTTATAGTTAATGACCACTGCTGAGATTGTACCGAGGCCAAGCTGAACACCATGACAACAATAGTTAGAGGTCTTCTCCTTTGGTTACTTGGTATCAGCCCTCAAGTCTCTACAGTATATGGTCTTCACCATACCTTTCCTCAATTGTCCACTGCTCCCTCCATCTGTCCATAGGGGTCTATGGTTGATAATCCCAGCACTGCTCATCTCCTCTTACCCCATAATAATGAGCTCTCCTGTGAACCTTTTTAACTGTGACACTACGGTTGCTCTGGTTCTCCTCAGCAGCACTGCAAAGCAAACCCTTGACCTTCTTAGATCTCACACCAGGGGAAACTATCTTAATCAAACAGTCATTGAACCTGTTATTTGTTTTCCTGATCTACTTCCTATTTTCTCTGGGCAGCTCAAATAGGTATTTTCAGACTAGTGATTATGTGACAACGAGAGCAAAGTTAATTTCACAACAAAGAGGGATTTTAATGTGGATCTATGTTTCTTGTCCTGAAAAACAAAGGGTTAAGTCAACACATCAACAGGGGTCTGTTTATAGTGTGGTCTGACGACCATAGGTCTTGTTCAGTGATGATAGTCTGACTCTTCAGTGAGTTCATGATTGAGTGATGACATAGGACATCCATTGACCCTCTAAACTCTCCACAAAATCAGAGCATGTAACCGCTAACCAGTTTATTGACATAGTCCGAAGCATTTTTTTTTTTTTACTTTTGACCTAACATGTTTATAGTATATTGACATGTAGTTGGTTGCTGTTATGGAGTAAAATGCTTCAGTAATTATCAGGCGTCAGGCTATACAAATACTAAAGTCTATACAGGCAGAATTTAAGGTTACTAAAGAAAATATTATTTGCTTACATTGTCAAATTGGTGAAATTATAGACAGTCTTTTCCCATGAAACTGAGGGTTAAAAGTTAAAAAGCCGTCTAATTTTTTTTCAGGCTTAATATCAGACCTTAAAGCTGAAATCCGTAATGGTGAAACAACCACCTCAGTTTGCGATATTACAAAATTACAACAAGCGGAGGCTATTCCATAGACAAATGCCTGTATAGAAAAACGTGCTCCTCGCAGTACTGTTTACTCTTGGGATTTTACAAGACATAACACTAGCTCTGGTATTGTAACTGTGCTGGTTATAGACCATATCAATGTGGTTTTTCATATAACCTGTGGCACGATAATTTAAGATGTCAAACATATGATTGAGTTTAAGTTGGTCCACTCTGGATTCCAAAGGCAACAAGCCCACCTCCCGGAACTCCTGTACCCCTATGTGGGTCCTGGGGTGACATTCAGCATATTTTACATTTACATTTAAGTCATTTAGCAGACGCTCTTATCCAGAGCAACTTACAAATTGGTGCATTCAACTTAGGATAGCCAGTGGGACAACCACCCTTTTTTCTTTTTTTTTTATGGGGGGGGGGGGTAGAAGGATTACTGTTATACTATTCCAAGTATTCCTTAAAGAGGTAGGGTTTCAAGTGTCTCCGGAAGGTGGTCAGTGACTCCGCTGTCCTGGCGTCGCGGGGGAGCTTGTTCCACCATTGGGGTGCATATACCTGATAACATTATTTTGCATGACCTGCATTCTCTTTTTCAGCTTTTTTGATAGCCCACTATACCAAGCAGAGCAGGCATAATCAAAATGACACTGATTCAAGGTTGAGACAAGCAGTTTGCTAACTTTGATGTTAAAATATCTATCGTTACAATACACACATTTTAGTTTGTTTGCCATTTTAGAAAGGATTTTAGCAGGAATTAGGTCTCCAGAAAGGGATTGATCTAGGGACATGCCGAGATAAGTGACACTTGTCTTAAATTCAATTTCTTTGCCTGCACAGTTTCCCTTTATCATCTTGTCAGCCCTAAGCAATCTACGTTTTGATGTAAACAAAATCGATTCAGGTTTTCCCAAATACAGCGACAATATGTTGTCTGTCAACCAATCTCTAACAGAATGCAAATCTTTTTTTGTTGTAATTTTTACCCCCCTTTTTCTCCTCAATTTCATGATTACGATCTTGTCTCATCGCTGCAACTCCACTACGGGCTCGGGAGAGGCGAAGGTCGAGTCATGCATCCTTTGAAACATGACCCGCCAAACCGCGCTTCTTAACACCCGCTCGCTTATCCCGGAAGCCAGCTGCACCAATGTGTCGGAGGAAATGGCTGCCGTTTTACTATTATGTGTGTTTTTTCACGTTATTTGTAATTTATTCTGTACATAATGTTTCTGCCACCATCTCTTATGACCAAAAAGAGCTTCTGGATATCAGGACAGCGATTGTTTTCTTCAACGAGTCGGACGCAAAGGATATCCTACAGACACCCAACAAGGCCCAAATCCCCGTCATTTGCATGAGAAAGAGACGGAGATATCGTGGACGTAGGTCGGGGTGCCTTGTAAGGATCCGACGGCGGGCGAGTAAACTGTCTCTTCCATGAATCCTATTAGCCAGTGTTCAATCATTTCAAAATGAATTGGACGACCTAAGATTAAGGTTATCCTACCAACGGTACATTCAAAACTGTAATATCTTATGTTTCACCGAGTCGTGGCTGAACTACGACATGGATAACATACAGCTGGCGGGATATACACTACCTCGGCAGGATAGAACGGCTGACTCCGGTAAGACAAGGGGTGGCGGTCTGTGTATTATTGTAAACAACAGCTGGTGCATAAAATTTAATAATAAGGAAGTCTCAAGGCTTTGCTCGCCTGAGGTAGAGTATCTCATGCTAAGCTGTAGACCACACTTTTTACCAAGAGAGTTTTCATCTATATTTTTCGTAGCTGTCTATGTACCACCACAAACCGATGCTGGCAATAAGATTGCACTCAATGAGCTGTATAAGGCCATAAGTAAACAGGAAAACGCTCATCCAGAGGCAGCACTCCTAGTGGCCGGGGACTTTAATGCAGGGAAACTTAAATCTGTTCTACCTCATTTCTACCAGCATGTTAAATGTGCAACCAGAGGGAAAGAAAACTCTAGACCACCTTTACTCCACACACAGAGACGCGTACAAAGCTCTCCCTCGCCCTCCATTTGGCAAATCTGACCATAACTCTATCCTCCTGATTGCTGCTTATAAGCAAAAACTAAAGCAGGAAGCACCAGTGACTCGGTAAATAAGTAAGTGGTCAGATGACGCAGATGCTAAGCTACAGGACTGTTTTGCTAGCACAGACTGGAATATATTCTGGGATTCTTCCGATAGCATTGAGGAGTACACCACATCAGTCACTGGCTTCATCAACAAGTGCATCGATGACGTCGTCCCCACAGTGACCGTACGTACATACCCCAACCAGAAGCCATGGATTACAGGCAACATCCGCACTGAGCTAAAGGGTAGAGCTGCCGCTTTCAAGGAGCGGGACTCTAACCCGGACGCTTATAAGAAAATCCGCTATGCCCTCCGACGAACCATCAAACAGGCAAAGAGTCAATACAGGACTAAGATTGAATCGTACTACACCAGCTCTGACACTCGTCAGATGTGGCAGGGCTTGAAAACTAATACAGACTACAAAGGGAAGCACAGCCATGGGCTGCCCAGTGACACAAGCCTACCAGACGAGCTAAATCACTTCTATGCTCGCTTCGAGGCAAACACTGAAGCATGCATGAGAGCACCAGCTGTTCCGGACGACTATGTGATCACGCTCTCCGTAGCCGATGTGAGTAAGACTTTTAAGCAGGTCAATATTCACAAGCCCGCAGGGCCAGACGGATTACCAGGACGTGTACTCCGAGCATGCGCTGACCAACTGGAAAGTGTCTTCACTGACATTTTCAACATGTCCCTGACTGAGTCTGTAATACCAACATGTTTCAAGCAGACCACCATAGTCCCTGTGCCCAAGAACACTAAGATAACCTGCGTAAACAACTACCGACCCGTAGCACTCACGTCTGTAGCCATGAAGTGCTTTGAAAGGCTGGTCATGGCTCACATCAACACCATTATCCCAGAAACCCTAAAGCCAATCCAATTTGCATACTGCCCCAACAGATCCACAGATGATGCAATCTCTATTGCACTCCAGACTCCCCTTTCCCACCTGGACAAGAGGAACACCTACATGAGAATGCTATTCATTGACTACAGCTCAGCGTTCAACACCATAGTGCCCCCAAAGCTCATCACTAAGCTTAGGACCCTGGGACTAAACACCTCCCTCTAAAACTGGATCCTGGATTTCCTGACGGGCCGCCTCCATCTGCCACGCTGATCCTCAACACGGTGGCCCCTCAGGGGTGCGTGCTTATTCCCCTCCTGTACTCCTTGTTCACCCATGACTGCATGGCCAGGCATGACTCCAACACCATCATTAAGTTTGCCGACGACACAACAGCGGTAGGCCTGATCACCGACAACGATGAGACAGCCTATACGGATGAGGTCAGAGACCTGGTCGTGTGGTGCCAGGATAACAACCTCTCGCTCAACGTGATCAAGACAAAGGAGATGTGGACTACAGGAAAAAAAAGAGGACTGAGCACACCCCTATTCTCATCGACGGGGCTGTAGTGGAACAGGTTGAGAGCTTCAAGTTCCTTGGTGTCCACATCACTAACAAACTATCATGGTCCAAACACACCAAGACAGTCAGGAGACTGAAAAGATTTCGCATGGATCCTCAGATTCTCAAAAGGTTCTACAGCTGCACCATCGAGAGCATCCTGACTTGTTGCATCACTGCCTGGTATGGCAACTGCTCGGCCTCCGACCGCAAGGCACTACAGAGGGTAGTGCGTATGGTCCAGTACATCACTGGGGCCAAGCTTCCTGCCATCCAGGACCTCTATACCAGGCGGTGTCAGAGGAAGGCCCTAAAAATGATCAAAGACTCCAGCCACCCTAGTCATAGACTGTAATCTCTCTGCTACTGCACGGCAAGCGGTACCGGAGTGCCAAGTTTAGGTCCAAAAGGCTTCTTAACAGCTTCTACCCCCAAGCCATAAGACTCCTTAACAGCTAATCATGGCTACCCGGAATATTTGCATTGCCCCCCCCCATCCCACCCCAACCCCCTCTTTTACGCTGCTTCTACTCTGTTTATTATTTATGCATAGTCACTTTAACTCTACCCACATGTACATATTACCTCAATTACCTCGACTAACCGGTGCCCCCGCACATTGACTCTGTACCGGTACCCCCTGTATATAGCCTCGCTACTGTTAATTTATTTGACTGCTGCTCTTTAATTATTTGCTATTTTTTATTTAACACTTTTTCTTTCTTTCTTAAAAACTGCATTGTTGGTTAAGGGCTTGTAAGTAAGCATTTCACTGTAATGTCTACACTTGTTGTATTCGGCGCATGTGGCAAATACAATTTGATTTGATTTGCAACGCTGTTCAACTGACGACTGAAAATCAGCCTGCAGGCACCCCAGGCTGTAGTGACGCCGCAACACTGTGATGCAGTGCCTTAGACCGCTGTGCCACTCGGGAGGCCAGAATGCAATTCTTTACTCAGGGTCTCCTCTATGTAAGCTGTATCTTTCCCTGATACCAGTTTGGCTGAGTCATCAGCATAAAGCAGGAGTTTGCACTTTATTGTATCTGGCATATCATTGATGTATATAAGAAATAAGAGAGGCCCTAAAATTGATCCCTGCGGTACTCCACAGGATATTTATTTGGCCTCTGACAGAACATTACCAACATTACATACAGTGCCTTGCAAAAGTATTCATCCCCCTTTGCATTTTCCTATTTTGTTGCATTACAACCTGTAATGTAAATTGATTTTTATTTGGATTTCATGTAATCGACATACACAAAATAGTCCAAATTGGTGAAGTGAAATGAAAAAAATAACTTGTTTCAAAAAATTCTAAAAAATAAATCACGGAAAAGTGGTGTGTGCATATGTATTCATCCCCTTTGCTATGAAGCCCCTAAATAAGATCTGGTGCAACCAATTACCTTCAGAAGTCACATAATTAGTTAAATAAAGTCCAGCTCTCCAAACAGGTCAGGGAAAAAGTTGTGGAGAAGTAAGGGTTATAAAAAAATATCAGAAACTTTGAACATCCCACGGAGCACCATTAAATCCATTATAAAAAAATTGAAAGAATATGGCACCACAACAAACCTGCCAAGAGAGGGCCGCCCACCAAAACTCACGGACCAGGCAAGGAGGACATTAATTAAAGAAGCAACAAAGAGACCAAAGATAACCCTGAAGGAGCTGCAAAGCTCCACAGCGGAGATTGGAGTATCTGTCCATAGGACCACTTTAAGCCATACACTCCACAGAGCTGGGCTTTATGGAAGAATGGCCAGAAAAAAGCCATTGCTTAAAGAAAAAAATAAGCAAACACGTTTGGTGTTCGACTAAAGGCATGTGGGAGACTCCCCAAACATATGGAAGAAGGTACTCTGGTCAGATTAGACTAAAATTGAGTTTTTTGGCCATCAAGGAAAACGTTATGTCTGGAGCAAACCCAACACCTCGCATCACCCCGAGAACACCATCCCCACAGTGAAGCATGGTGGTGGCAGCATCATGCTGTGGGGATGTTTTTCATCGGCAGGGACTGGGAAACTGGTCAGAATTGAAGGAATGATGGATGGCGCTAAATACAGGGAAATTCTTGAGGGAAATCTGTTTCAGTCTTCCAGAGATTTGAGACTGGGACGGAGGTTCACCTTCCAGCAGGACAATGACCCTAAGTATAGCTGCTAAAGCAACACTCAAGTGGTTTAAGGGGAAACATTTAAATGTCTTGGAATGGCCTAGTCAAAGGCCAGACCTCAATCCAATTGAGAATCTGTGGTATGACTTTAAGATTGCTGTATACCAGCGGACCACATCCAACTTGAAGGAGCTGGAGCAGTTTTGCCTTGAAGAATGGGCAAAAATCCCAGTGGCTAGATGTGCCAAGCTTATAGAGACATACCCCAAGAGACTTGCAGCTGTAATTGCTGCAAAAGGTGGCTCTACAAAGTATTGACTTTGGGGGGGTGAATAGTTATGCACGCTTAAGTTCAGTTTTTTTGTCTTATTTCTTGTTTGTTTCACAATAAAACATATTTTGCATCTTCAAAGTGGTAGGCATGTTGTGTAAATCAAATGATACAAACCCCCCAAAAATCTATTTTAATTCCAGGTTGTAAGGCAACAAAATAGGAAAAATGCCAAGGGGGTGAATACTTTCGCAAGCCACTGTACTTGAGTTCTGTTGGTCAGATAAGAGCTAAACCAATTCACTGCTACATAATTTAGACCCATGCCTTTCAGTTTCATCAGGAAAATATCATGGTCCACAGTGTCAACAGCTTTCTGCAAGTCTAACATGACAATACCTGTATAGTTCCCCTTCTCACTTGCCTGCTTGATGTGGTCAAAAAGGTGGATACGGCAAGTATCAGTGGAATGAGCTGTTCTAAAGCCAGATTGGAGTTAATAAAAAAGTTTGTGCTCGAGAAGGTATCCCTCAAGTTGATTAAAAACGAATCTCTCAACAACTTTGATAAGATGCTGAGGATCGACACAGGCCTGTACTTTCCTACATCTGTTTTACTGCTCTTCTTGTGGAGCGGAACCACTCTGGCTGTTGTGAGATCATTGGGGAATTTACCACTACTAATAGAAAGGTTTACAATATGCATTATCATTTTAGCAGTGACACAGGCATTACCCTTAATGAATCTTGCAGGAAGGTTATCCAGCCCAGTTGCTTTGTTTGTGCTAATTAAGCATAGTAGATTGGAAACTTTGTCCTCTGTTACCATGCACAGCTCAAACAAATCATTTGTGATACCTTTGCCATGGTAAACGTTGTTAATGAAAGACTGGCCATAGTGTCCAAAGCAGGTCGGTAACTTCATAGCCAGAGATGAGGCTATAGTGGTAAAAAAATGGGTTAAAGTAATTTACAACCTTTGCATGATCATAGCATAAAACATCATCAATATCCAGGCCAATGCTACAGGATTTTACCTTATGGGCAGTTTTTGAGCCAATGTCTTAACATTTTCCACAGTTTACGAGGCTAATATAAGTTGTCATTAACAGCGTCTATGTAATGTTGGGATTTGGCCTTATCCATTTTGTATCTTGCCTGGTTTCTACAGTTAATATAACCATCATACTCTTGTTGTAGATTTGTCCTTTTGAAGTTGGCCAGGTAGTGATCCCTTTTCCTTATGAGGTCTAAGATCTCGGAAGAGATCCATTTCCCTGACCGCTGTTTGATTCGAATTTGTTTAATCGGAGCCAGAGAGTCGGGTGCAGACAGAAATATCTCTTTAAAAAGATGCCAAGCTTGATCAACATCATCACAGTTTAGTACATGAGACCAATCCAAATGTCTAAGTACTTCTACAAAATGCTCCTTTGAGTATTGTTTCATTATTCGTATCTCAGAAACCCATTTGCATCGGTAGATACAGCCAAATTTTAGCTAGCTAGCTAACATTGAACCTAGTTAGTTAGCTTTAGCTACCTGCATATTCATACTACAGCATTTCATGCATGGTGGATAGCTATGACAATCAGTTTGCACTGTAGCTATGGGTTGGGATAATGGTTCTCTGTTTAGCTAGCTAGCTAAGTACATGTCTAAACAAAAGACTCCACTTCGCCAGATGATTATATGACCCCATCAAGTTAGCCAGCCATCAATTGTATTTCATGAACATGTGTACATTTCTAGACAATAGTGAGCCATCCACTAAGCTAGATGTGGCTGAGGGGTGGTTATTGTATTTCTTTCACATGACCCATCAATTTAGACAAGTGTGTCAAGGTAAGCATCATCTAATAATTATAACATATTTATAACATATTTTTATCTAGACATAAGATGTGACTGCTCTGGAGGAAGTGTGAGAGCAGGGTTGATGATTGCATTGACAGAATCAAAGCACATTCTATTTGCATCCAATAGACGTTGACATTAAGAGTGGCAAGGGCTGAAATCTAGGAGTGCTTGTGGTTTATACAAGACTTACAGTGCATTCAGAAAGTATTCAGACCCCTTCACTTTTTCCACATTTTGTTACGTTACAGCCTTATTCTAAAATGGTTTAAATAAATAAAAAATCTTCATCAATCTACACACAATACCCCATAATGACAAAGTGAAAACAGGTTTTTAGACATTTTAGCAAATTTATAAAAAATGTAAAATAGAAATACCTTATTTACATAAGAATTCAGACCCTTTGCTATGAGACTCGAAATTGAGCTCAGGTGCATCCTGTTTCCATTGATCATCCTTGAGATGTTTCTACAACTTGATTGGAGTCTACCTGTGGTAAATTCAATTGATTGGACATGATTTGGAAGGAACACACCTGTCTATATAAGGTCCCACAGTTGACAGTGCATGTCAGAGCAAAAACCAAGCCATGAGGTCAAAGGAATTGTATGTAGAGCTCCGAGACAGGATCGTTTCGAGGGACAGATCTGGGGAAGGGTACCAATAAATGTTTGCAGCATTGAAGGTCCCCAAGAACACAGTGGCCTCCATCATTCTTAAATGGAAGAAGTTTGGAACCACCAAGACTCTTCCTAGAGCTGGCCACCCGGGCAAACTGAGCAATCGGGGGAGAAGGGCCTTGGTCAGGGAGGTGACCAAGAACCAGATGGTCACTCTGACAGAGCTCTAGAGTTCCTCTGTGGAGATGGGAGAATCTTCTAGAAGGACAACCATATCTGCAGCACTCCACCAATCGGGCCTTTATGGTAGAGTGGCCAGACGGAAGCCACTCCTCAGTAAAAGGCACATGACAACCCGCTTGGAGTTTGCCAAAAGGTACCTAAAGGACTCTCAGACCAGGAGAAACAAGATTCTCTGGTCTGATGAAACCAAGATTGAACTCTTTGGCCTGAATGCCAAGCGTCACGTCTGGAGGAAACCAAGCACTGCTGATCACCTGGCCAATACCATCCCTACAGTGAAGCATGGTGGTGGCAGCATCATGCTGTGGGGATGTTTTTCAGCGGCAGAGACTGGGAGACTAGTCAGGGTCGAGGGAAAGATGAACGGAGCAAAGTACAGAGAGATCCTTGATGAAAACCTGCTCCAGAGCGCTCAGACTGGGGTGAAGGTTCACCTTCCAACAGGACAACGACCCTAAGCACACAGCCAAGACAACGCAGGAGTGGCTTCGGGACAAGTCTCTCAATGTCCTTGAGTGGCCCAGCCAGAGACCGGACTTGAACCCGATAGAATATCTCAGGAGAGACCTGGAAATAGCTGCGCAGCGACGCTCCCCATTTTACCTGACAGAGCTTGAGAGGATCTGCAGAGAAGAATGAGAGAAACTCCCCAAATACAGGCGTGCCAAGCTTGTAGCATCATACCCAAGAAGAGTAGAGGCTGTAATCCCTGCCAAAGGTGCTTCAACAAAATAATGAGTAAGGGTCTGAATACTTATGTAAATGTTATATCCGTTTTATATATTTCTTTATAATTTTGCTACCAAAAAAAAAAACTGTTTTTGCGTTGTCATTATGGAGTATTGTGTGTAGATTGATGAGGGGAAAAAAACAATTTAATCCATTTTAGAATAAGGCTGTAACGTAACAAAATGTGGAACAATTCAAGGGGTCTGAATACTTTCCGAATGAGGTTATACTCTGTTGAGGTTATACTCTGTTGTAAAATGATTGGATATTTCAAATCCAGATTAATCTGTGTTGGTAAATTAATTGAATTTCTGCAGCTGGACCAGATTGAAATGTGTTTGCACATAACCAGGGAACGTTCCATCTTGGTTCTATTCACATTTCCCTAGTTTTAAAAATGAGTTTATTTTTGTTGTCAGAGAAAGTTTCAACAAAACAAAAATGTAACAAGCATATGGTTGTAAATGTATTTCCATTGTTCCCTATCTCTTCTGTCAGATAGGATCCCAGAGCTGAAGAATGACAGAGTGACCCATATGCACTCACGTGGGTGAAATACACTGTGGTGCACTCTAGTATATTAAACTTTAGTAGGACACTCAGAGTCAACACACACACACGCACACACGCACGCACACACACAAAACTAGAGTCAACACACACACACATACACTGGGACACACACACACACACATACACCACACAAAGCTAGATGAATAAGTAATTGGACTGTGGTTGCTCTATGTATTGTTAGTGTAAGTCAAAGGCTCTGGGAGGCTGTGGGGAGATTGGAAAGGCTGCTGCTACTAAGACTGGGCCTCGCAAACAAGTTTATCCTGATCTCACTAAGATCCTACTCACACATTTACATTTTAGTCATTTAGCAGACGCTCTTATCCAGAGCGACTTACAGGAGCAATTAGGTTTAAGTGCCTTGCTCAAGGGCACATCGACAGATTGTTCACCTAGTCGGCTCGGGGTTTAGAACCAGCGACCTTTCGGTTACTGGCACAACGCTCTTAACCACTAAGCTACCTGCCACCCTGATTGGGAACAAGCATGTGGTGGCTCACCTCCATTTTTGTGTCTCAATGAAGAAGGCAACCATCCTTAATTGTAAGGGACGTTCATCTTTTAAAAAGATTCCCTCCACAATTGAAATAGTATTTTCCAGTTTCCTGTGTATCCTGAGAGAGCCATGCTGCCTCATTCAAAACCACCCTCATTAATATTTATATTAGTGCATGAGTGATGAAGAGGCCGAGCTGATTTAATGCAGACCGATTCGTCCACAAAAAGCTTTTTCATTCCACTGATCAATCCTTTTCACCACATGATGGCAGATTAGGACATTTTTCCCCCCCATTGGCATCGGTACGGTTGGACTTGGAGATCTGGGGAACCGGTTCTCTGTGTGGAAGCGGCAGATTCATTAGTATGCCACGAAGGCCTGGTGTTGCAGGTGTTCTTGATGTGTGCCGCTTATTAAATCAGATAAAATTTTATTTGTCACATGCGCCGAATACAACAGGTACACTGAACTTACACTGAAATGCTTACTTACAAGCCCTTAACCAACAATGCAGTTTTAAGAAAGAATACCAAAAAAAAAAAAGACAAACAATACAATATAAAATAATATGAAATAAAAGTAACAAATAATTAAAGAGCAACAGTACAAATAACAATAGCGAGGCTATATACAGGTGGTATGCGACCGAGTCAATGTGCGGGGGCTCCGGTTCGTCAAGGTGATTGAGGTAATATGTACATGTAGGTAGAGTTATTAAAGTGACTATGCATAGATAATAAACAGAGAGTAGCAGCAGCGTAAAAGGGTCTGGGTAGCCATTTGATTAGATGTTCAGGAGTCTTATGGCTTGGGGGTAGAAGCTGTTTAGAAGCCTATTGGACCTATACAGAGAGAACAGTATATGACTAGGGTGGCTGGAGTCTTTCACAATTTTTAGGGCCTTCCTCTGACACCGCCTGGTATAGAGGTCCTGGATGGCAAGAAGCTTGGCCCCAGTGATGTACTGGACCATATGCACTACCCTCTGTAGTGCCTTGTGGTCGGAGACCGAGCAGTTGCCATACCAGGCAGTGATGCAACCAGTCAGGATGCTCTCGATGGTGCAGCTGTAGAACCTTTTGAGGATCTGAGGACCCATGCCAAATCTTTTCAGTCTCCTTAGGGGGAATAGGTTTTGTTGTGACCTCTTCACGACTGTCTTGGTGTCAGGGTATGCTGATGTGGATGCGGTGGTGAAGTCAATCGCAGGACACAGAGGATAAGACAAGACGACTTTACTGAAGAACTCGATAATACACAAAATAAACGGCCTCGAAACACTGGAGGCGAACAAAATACGCGGGGTGCGTAAAACCAACAATAGATGCCAAGGTTCCGAACCAGTACGCATTCGACAAGCGGACATACTTTATTGTGTACACACACGAACCAAAACAATAAACAAACGATACGTGAAGTCCTAGGTTAAATAACACAAACCTTAACGGAACAAGATCCCACAACGTAACATGCCAACAGGCTGCCTAAGTATTGTCCCCAATCAGAGACAACGAGCTACAGCTGTCTCTGATTGGGAACCACCCTGGCCAACATAGAAATACACGATCTAGAACGACAAACCTAGAAAACTAAACAAGGAAAAATCCACACCCTGGCTCAACATTTAAGAGTCCCCAGAGCCAGGGCGTGACAGTCCGAGTCTTCCTGTAACGATCGTGACAGAAGATCCCACCACGACTGGATCAAGCAGCGTGAAGAGGAGAGAGGATGGACTTGGGAGGAGAAGAGTGAGAGTCTGGCGAGAGCCATGGAGGCCATGTTCACGGGGGATAGACAAGCCCAAAACATTTTTAGGGGGGGGCTCACGCCGTGGACGACGAGGCAGCAGGAGGCCGCGATAGAGCGGTTCAGCAGGTTAGCAGAGGAGGCCGCCAGGTTACGGGGGCCACTGGTCACGAGGGAGAAGGAGAGTGTGGAGGCACGGCGAGAGGAACTGGTTAGGCAGCAGAGGGAGCAGAGGTTTATGAGGAAACCCAGTCCCGCTCCTCGCACCAAGAAAGTGGTGTGTGTCACCAGTCCGGTCCGGCCCGTTCCTGATTCCCGCACCAAGCCAATGGTGCGCGTCGTCAGCCCGGTCCGGCCCGTTCCTGCTCCCCGCACCAAGCCAGTGGTGCGCGTCGTCAGTCCGGCACGGTCCGTGCCTGTTCCACCGGTGCCTGGTCCGGCACCGGTCAGCTGCTCCACGCCGGAGCCAGAGCAATCCGCTCCACCGGTGTTCAGTCCAGCGCCGGCCAGAGGGGCCAGACCAGACCAGGGGCGCAACGGGGGGGTAGAGAGAGTGTGGTGGTCACGCCCGGAGCCGGATCCGCCGCCGAGGCGGAATGCCCACCCGGCCCCTACCCTCTTGTGTTTGGTTGGCGCGGTCACAGTCCGCGCCTTTGGGGGGGGGTACTGTCACGCCCTGGCTCTGGGGACTCTTAAATGTTGAGCCAGGGTGTGGATTTTTCCTTGTTTAGTTTTCTAGGTTTGTCGTTCTAGATCGTGTACTGTACTGGTTCTTTAAGGACAGCAAGAGGAAAGTATGTATAGCACTACTACACTCAGGTCACCTGAAACATCCAATGTGTTTTTTTTTTTTTATTTTTTTTTTTTTTATTCAACTAATATAATTTATTAGTCACAAAATAATTGACACTCAAACAATTACAGTGTATATGAAGTACATGATACATTAGAGAATAAAACACAGTAAATGACTATCACCAATAGGCTAAAACTTAACGTGGTAACACGTGTCTTCAGTTCTGAACAATCTCTACGAGAAAAAACTGTGTGTCTGATACACAGGAGCTTGGTAGCAAGTTCTCAAAGTATGAACAAATTCACTTCCCTTTTAACCAAATTCAAGTTGGACTGCACCCTCAACCTGAATTAGCATTTCTTAGCAATTTGCTATTAAAAACAAAAGACGGGAAAACACACCCAGATTCTAATCTAATCAACGCAATTGTAATGTTATGACCAGACAACAGGGATGTGCCAGTTTTCCAATGTGTTGCAATGCTTCGGATAATATTTGTGACAAGAATATCCCTATGAACTATAGTGTTTTACCGGTAGTTATGTAACTTCCATTACCTATAGAGTCCAGGTTGCTTTTAGTTACTCTTCTGGACAGTTGTTCTGAAGCTACCTACAGTGCACAATATAGGACTGGGGTACCATATATCACACACATGCACTCATTCACACAGACGTGCACACAGAAATCTGAATCGAAAGAATAATTTATCATGCATTTTGTGTCAGAAAACTCAAATTATCCACAACTATGACCTTCTCTTTACTGAAAGGGTGCCAACATTTAAGTACACCAGATGTATTCTCAGTGGGAACGTCCTCTTCTTCAATCCATAGAAGGTGCCTCTCACCTATTGCCTAAATGTGAGGATATAGAGCTGTCTGAAAGCATTACATGAGAGAGGGGGATTATGACGAACTGTGATGGATTAGGCAGTGTATTAGGCAGTGTATGTCACTCATATGGAATATCAGGGGAAGGTGTCCCTTTCAAAGCAAGTGCCGTGTGGCTCAGTTGTTAGAGCATGGTGCTTCCAACGCCAGGGTTGTGGGTTCGATTCCCACGGGTGACCAGTACGGAAAAAATAAAAAAATGTATCCACTCACTACTGTAAGTTGCTCCGGATAAGAGCGTCTGCAAAAAAAAAATGAAAGAAAAAAGTGCCAGTTGGATTGATTAAGTATTTTATTGCAGCGACTGTTTTAATGGCACTGTTTTCCCTGAAGACCTCAGAAAGTCTGTCACATTAACCCTGCTATGAGCAGTAAGACACAAAAGGGTAGTGATCAATCACATGATGGCGATGCAGGCGTTAACCTCATAGCAGCTGAAAACAAATATTGCCCTGTTAGCCGTCATGTGTAGATTTAAAAGATGCTGATCGGACTAAAATGTCTCCTTCAGTGTCACTGATCATAGAGATGCAGGGGCTATAGAAAACCCCTGTTCTTAGAATATTGTGTAACTTGCTTGACACCGGTAAAGGCCTAAACACAGATTATCATTGAATCACACAGAAATATGTCATCTGGGCTAACTCAGTCAAAACAGACAATATTGAAGCATCAACATTGTTTGTTATCCCTGTTTTTTTTTTTTCTGTTGACATATGAGGTGCAACCAACTAGGCAGATGCATTAGCAATGAGCTGATTTCCCCCCCAAAAATTAAAAATCTGAATTACTTGAAATTACTAGAATAACAATGGCTACTGTAGTAGTTCGCTGATGTAATTTTGTTTTTCCAAATAATATATATGAATCAGATTTTGTCTTTAAAATACATTCTTTGTCCTGGAAAATTGCATTCAATTGAATAAGAGGAAGTGAGAGGAAAGAACAGAAAGTGTGGCACCAAAGACAAAGGCTAAGAAGCTCCTTCACTGGATAAAGCTTTTTACATATCTTTACAGTTGTTATGAAAAGGCATTGACCATTGAACCTCTTTGCATGTTTTTGAAAGGTATCCAGTCCACATGTACTGCACACAGCACCTTTCTCATTACATGGTATGTATCCATACTGAATCCACACTCTACTCCACCATCGTTTCTCTCACTTCTCTTAGACTCATATCACATTCATGGAATGCTTCTTAGGGAGGAGTCCAGTGGTGTAAAGTACTTAAGTAAAAATACTTTAAAGTACTACTTAAGTCGTTTTTTTTTTGGTATTTGTACTTTACTTTACTATTTATATTTTGGACTACTTTTACTTTTACTTGACTACATTCCTAAAGAAAATGATGTACTTTTTACTCCATACATTTTCCCTGACACCCAAAAGTACTTGTTACATTTTGAATGCTTAGCAGGACAGGAAAATTGTCCAATTCACACACATCCCAGGCCAGCTCTACTGGCTCTAATCTGGCGGACTCACTAAACCCAAATTATTTGTTTGTAAATTATGTCTGAGTGTTGGAGTGTGCCCCTGGCTATCCGTTAATAAAAATAAATTAAAAAAATATGGTGCCATCTGGTTTGCTTAATATAAGGAATTTGAAATGATTTATACTTTTACTTTTACAATTGATACTTAAGTATATTTTAGCAATGACATTTACTTTTGATACATAAGTATATTTAAAACCAAATACTTTTAGACTTTTAATCAAGTAGTATTTTACTGGCTGACTTCCACTTTTACTTGAGTCAATTTATATTAATGTATCTTTACTTTTACTCAAGCATGACAACTTTTTCCACCACTGGAGGACTCCCATTGCATGAAATGTTTAGATCATTATGTAACTAATTATGTGTAAAAGTCCGGTGCAACCAACTCTGTGTAGTAATATAAACTGAGCACGCCCCCATTCTCATCGACGGGGGCTGTAGAGGAACAGGTTGAGAGCTTCAAGTTCCTTGGTGTCCACCAACAAACTATCATGGTCCAAACACACCAAGACAGTCGTGAAGAGGGCACGAGAAAGCCTATTCCCTCTCAGGAGACTGAAAAGATTTGGCATGGGTCCTCAGATCCTCAAAAAGTTCTACAGCTAGACCATCGAGAGCATCCTGACTAGTTGCATCATCGCCTGGTATGGCAACTGCTCGGCCTCCGACCGCAAGGCACTACAGAGGGTAGTGGGTAAAGCCCAGTACATCAATGGGGCCAAGCTTCTTGCCATCCAGGACCTCTATACCAGGTGGTGTCAGAGGAAGGACCTAGAAATTGTCAAAGACTCCAGCCACCCTAGTCATATACTGTTCTCTCTGCTACTGCATGGCAAGTGGTACCGGAGCGCCATGTCTAGGTCCAAAAGGCTTCTTAACAGCTTCGACCCCCAAGCCATAAGACTCCTGAACAGCTAATCATGGCTACCCAGACTATTTGCAACTTTTTTTCGCTCCTGCTACTCTGTTTATTATTCATGCATAGTCACTTTAACTCTACCCACATGTAAATATTACCTCAATTACCTCGACTCACCGGTGCCCCCGCACATTGACTCTGTACCGGTACCGCCTGTATATAGCCTCCCTACTGTTATTTTATTTTACTGCTGCTCGTTAATTATATACAGTGAGGGAAAAAAGTATTTGATCCCCTGCTGATTTTGTACGTTTGCCCACTGACAAAGAAATTATCAGTCTATAATTTTAATGGTAGATTTATTTGAACAGTGAGAGACAGAATAACAACAACAAAAATCCAGAAAAACGCATGTCAAAAATGTTATAATAATAATAATAAATAATAATAATAATATGAATTTATTTGCATTTTAATGAGAAATAAGTATTTGACCCACTCTCAATCAGAAAGATTTCTGGCTCCCAGGTGTCTTTTATACATGTAACAAGCTGAGATTAGGAGCACACTCTTAAAGGGAGTGCTCCTAATCTCAGCTTGTTACCTGTATAAAAGACACCTGTCCACAAAAGCAATCAATCAATCAGATTCCAAACTCTCCACCATGCCCAAGACTAAAGAGCTCTCCATGGATGTCAGGGACAAGATTGTAGACCTACACAAGGCTGGAATGGGCTACATTTACATTTACATTTTAGTCATTTAGCAGACGCTCTTATCCAGAGCGACTTACAGGAGCAATTAGGGTTAAGTGCCTTGCTCAAGGGCACATTAACGTCATTTAGCAGACGCTCTTAGCCAGAGCGACTCACAAATTGGTGCGTTCACCCTATAGCCAGTGGGATAACCACTTTACAATTGGGGGCTACAAGACCATCGCCAATCTCCCTCGGCCTGGGGCTCCATGCAAGATCTCACCTTGTGGAGTTGCAATGATCATGAGAATGGTGAGGAATCAGCCCAGAACTACACGGGTGGATCTTGTCAATGATCTCAAGGCAGCTGGGACCATAGTCACCAAGAAAACAATTGGTAACACACTATGCCGTGAAGGACTGAAATCCTGCAGCGCCCGCAAGGTCCCCCTGCTCAAGAAAGCACATATACAGGCCCGTCTGAAGTTTGCCAATGAACATCTGAATGATTCAGAGGAGAACTGGGTGAAAGTGTTGTGGTCAGATGAGACCAAAATAGAGCTCTTTGGCATCAACTCAACTTGCCGTGTTTGGCGGAGGAGGAATGCTGCCTATGACCCCAAGAACACCATCCCCACCGTCAAACATGGAGGTGGAAATATTATGCTTTGGGGTGTTTTTCTGCTAAGGGAACAGGACAACTTCACCGCATCAAATGGACGATGAACGGGGCCATGTACCGTTAAATCTTGGGTGAGAACCTCCTTCCCTCAGCATGACAATGACCCAAAACACACGGCCAAGGCAACAAAGGAGTGGCTCAAGAAGAAGCACATTAAGGTCCTGGAGTGGCCTAGCCAGTCTCCAGACATTAATCCCATAGAAAATCTGTGGAGGGAGCTGATGCTTCGAGTTGCCAAACATCAGCCTCGAAACGTTAATGACTTGGAGAAGATCTGCAAAGACGAGTGGGACAAAATCCCTCCTGAGATGTGTGAAAACCTGGTGGCCAACTACAAGAAACGTCTGACCTCTGTGATTGCCAAAAAGGTTTTGCCACCAAGTACTAAGTCATGTTTTGCAGAGGGGTCAAATACTTATTTCCCTCATTAAAATGCAAATCAATTTATAACATTTTTGACATGCGTTTTTCTGGATTTTGTTGTTGTTATTCCGTCTCTCACTGTTCAAATAAACCTACCATTAAAATTATAGACTGATCATGTCTTTGTCAGTGGGCAAACGTACAAAATCAGCAGGGGATCAAATACTTTTTTCCCTCACTGTCTATATATATATTTTTTCTTCAAACTGTGTTCTTGGCTAAGGGCTTGTAAGTAAGCATTTCACTGTATTCGGTGCATGTGGAAAATAAAATTTGATTTGATGTAGCAAAATTTGAAATTGTGTTTTTTACTTTGGATAAAAGTAGAGACACAGAGCTAGAAAATGGTATATCATACACTGCAGTTGAGGAACATTGGGAAAGTAATTCTGCTTTGAAAGTTGATAAACTTGTAATCCCACTTTTGAGAAAATGGCCCTTGAATGTTTTGGTATGCCTACTGAAGAGCTCTTCTTTGACTACACCCATTCAGCATTGTTCACACCCTCTTAAGCCTTAGCCCCACCCATCTCTTTAAGGATTCACATGTGAGGCCATGTGGTAAACACACGCTATATCAAATCAAATCTCAGTTTATTTGTCACTTGCACAGGATATAGAAGGTGGAAACAGTACAGTGATAGTACTTGCATACTTGCATAGTAGCCAGATAAATAGTAGCCAGAAAGTGTCCAGATACAAATATTTCATAAATATTTTATCGTTATTAGATTACGCTTAACCAACACACTTGTCTAAATTGATGGGTCATGTGAAGGAAATGCTATAACCACCCCTCACCCACATCTAGCTAAGTCACTATTGTCTAGACATGTACACATATTCATGAATACAAATCGATGGCCGTAATCACCCCCAGACACACCTGCTAATTTGATGAGTCATGTAATAATCCGGCCGAAGTGGAGTCTTTTGTTTAGACATGTAGCTAGCTAGGTAGCTAGCTAGCTAAACAATGAATCGGCATAACCCCAACTCATATTACTACCAATACAAAAATTGTCATAGCTGTAGTATGAATCTGCAGTTAGCTAAAGCTAATAAACTAGGCTCAATGTTAGCTAGCTAACATTAGGCTATTACTAGCAATGCAAATGGTTTCTTATTCGAATAATATTAATACACAGATCATACATGTAACGTTAGCTAGCGAGCCAGCAAGCTAACGTTCGCTAGCTAACTAACAGTATACTTTAACTTGCAATAAAAACGACGTTCTGATAAAATTAGAAATGTAGCTAGACTCTTACCCGTATACATGGATGAACGTTTCACAGCAGACTGGAACCATTTAACTCTGTTTTGTTTGTAGCTAAATCTTGTTTGGCCAGCATTGTGTCAAGTCACTCCGGTTCACACTGACCGTGGCGTGTGCAGAAAGTAACCCATCACTTTTTCCTTCTGATCTGTCGATAGCTCCTGCTAAATTCAGGGCATCAATGTTGTTGAGAAACGTAGCAAAACTTTTGTAGTTCTTGATGGCTAACGTTATACCTTTCAAAAACGGCGCGGTAGAAAGGACTGTCAACACATACTGAACAGCTCACGTTATAGACAGAAGCGTGCTACATGGCAGACCAATCCAAACGAATCTCCCGGCATGTCCAGCCCATACATTATCTCAGCCAGTCATGGCTAGTGGGAAGGTTCCTGTCTTTTTCCATGGCTAAACCAACTAGGCTCATAATTTAACAATTTTATTCGTATTTATGGATGGAATACAAGTTTGTTATTAAGGCACATGAAAGCTCACATGTTCCAGAAGGCATCTCTGCCTAAAAATAAAATGCATTTTAATACATTTACATTTTAGTCATTTAGCAGACGCTCTTATCCAGCGCGACTTACAGTTAGTGAGTGCATACATTTTTATTTTTTTCATACTGGCCCCCCGTGGGAATCGAACCCACAACCCTGGCGTTGCAAACGCCATGTTCTACCAACTGAGCTACATCCCTGCCGGCCATTCCCTCCCCTACCCTGGACGACGCTGGGCCAATTGTGCGCCACCCCATGGGTCTCCCGGTCGCGGCCGGCTACGACAGAGCCTGGATTCGAACCAGGATCTCTAGTGGCACAGCTAGCACTGCGATGCAGTGCCTTAGACCACTGCGCCACTCGGCGTTCAAATGCTGCTTCTGTGAAGTAGTGACATGCGACATACGCCTAGTTTCCTGAAATGAGTCACATTTATCCATGATACATTTCTTGGGCATATTGTACACTCTTAACAATGCTGCATTCAGGGAGAGATTGGCTGAACAGTTATGCATTTCCAGGTTGGTAAAAAACATAAAAATGGTTGGAGGATGCAATCTTTTGGGGTATAGGGAGGGTTTGCAATCTAAAATGAATCTCAGTATATGCAAGAGGTTAGTCAGCTTATGTTACTAGTTGCAAGCACTGATGTGTCCATGAAGAATAAACAGGGCGTCTGGATAAAGCAGGACAAGCAATGCTCAATATGAATTCACGTGGCTTTTATTCAAATAATTAATAATACACTGTATACAATCAGTCTTTTGCATTTTGCTGATGATTAGACCTATCCCTTATTCAATATGGTTGATTTGAGAACATACCCTCATCATTCTGAGATATTCATCTCAGGAAGTATAGCGGACAATCTCCTCGGGTCAGATGGTGTGGTATTCAGCCCAGATAACTTCCCCCAAGACATGTATCAAGTCATTTAATCACATACAAAGCTTAGCTACATTGTTTGATATGGAAATAAACCAGATATTTTGCTTCCCCATATCCACCACCAACACTCACACATACAATATGCTGTGTAATAGTCTTTTCCATGCAGCTCCATAACGTCATGTTACCCATAAAGACCTCTGACTGCTTCAATTGGCCATAATTGATTCCAATATGAATAACAGACTTGAAAATACAGTTGGAGTGCAGCCCTACCCTTCCACTATAATTCAACGTTGGCAACTCTGGCTGGGAGAAACAGAACTGACAGTTGCTCCCAGTGACTTAATTTAACATCTTTAACAAGATTTATATAAATAAATATGAGAGCAGATTTGCTTCCTGGAATCAAAATCACTGGCCACTCTAGACTCACTTGGAAGAAGCAGTCAAATAGCTTCCCAAAGACTCTGGAAACAGGACGGATCATGCACTTCAAAGAACAGCTGGTGAATTCAATTCAGCGAATTCACTCTCCCAGTAGTTTTTTAAACACAGTTTTTATCTTCCCATGCAGTTGGGCAATGACATTTCAGAGATTTCTTTGTTGAAGGAACACACAACGGGAATGTTTCTGAGCGAAAGATGTAGGCCTATTTCATGCAATGAAAAAGTTGCCAATTTCCTAAGGTTTGTAGCAGCACAGCTGAGCACACCCTTGTAGTAAGGAAAATTGGGCTTTGGATGGATTTTAGGTCCAGCACTTTGCACCTCAAACGACAACACTTTCTTTTGTCTGTAGGTCACATAGCACATAGCATGTGAAGCCTATATACACCTCAAAGAAGTGTTGAAGAAGTCTATATTTCTATGGTAATATTGGGAAGGAAATGCACTGTGACTTTGCCGCTTTCACTTTAAGAAATTGCCTCTTTCTTTATTCTTATCAGCATAAGGCAGGATTCATCGTCGCCACCATAACTCTTATTAGGTGGATTTTGCTGCCTGTATTTAGACATACCTTTCAAAGGATTATTGGCAACATGTCAGTAGCACAATGCAAGGGAACATGTAGCTGTTAAATATTCCGTCATAATCATTCAAATGTTTTATATCTCTGTGAATTACAGATATCTCCCACACCAGGGTGGAATAAGTCCATGCCTAAACTGATTATGATCGTCAGTAGAATGACTTAAACTAGAAACCAGCATGGCCAATTACTGTTTTGACTCCCAATGAACTTGTTGGATAAAAATGGGGCCCAATAGTACCACAAAAGCACTGTGTTCTATTCTACTGTGGAACCATTGATGAGCCCATGTCCCCAGTGGATCAGTCTGTCACAGAGTGTTACAAAATGGTTAGGCAGGGGACAGAAACAACATTTTCCAGACTGCTAAACAGTATCAGCCAGACATCCAAACCGTCCGTCAATATGATCAATACTCCTCATTTACTAGCCCCACTTTGGCACCACTCTACAATAAATTACTGTTTTATTCTTGCATGTGGAATGAGGCCAGCCCAAGGAGAGTTCAGTATTATGTCCGAGGTAGGGTAGCTATTGAATAGTAATTGAATGATATTTATTACACAGTTCGTTTCCGATGTAGTTATCAATTATATTCCTACCAAGGTGATGACTCGCTCTTTTGAACCAACGTCACACCTTTGGAGCTTTCTGCGTACACAAATGATCATTTCTCTTTTCTTTAGAAACGTGTACATTACAAGGTTTGTTTAATATGTGTTTCATATGTGAACCTTGTGAAGGTGAAATTAAATGAATTGAAGGATGCAATCATTCAAACAGAAGTTACAATGGCTCTTTTGAAAATTGTAAAGAAAATATAGCAAAACAGGAATATTGGAGAACTTTGAAGGGACAGACGTGTCCTTAAGTCATGTTCTCTAACTTAGTAAATACAATGGAATCTCCTATAGTGAGCCCAATGCCAGATAATACTATTTTATGTGTAGGTGAAACCATTGCATGAAGACAATCTAGTTATTGTTGATGTTTTCATGGGGTTCTGTTCAGTCATAACAAACAGGATATTTTCCATTAACACAAATAACCCAGGGAATATGTGCAGGGACAAACAATTGAAATGGTGGAAACAGCTGTTTTGTGCAGGCCAGCCAACTGAACAGAGGTGATCATTCGGTCACAGCTTTTGCTGCAAAATAGAATAACCCTGAATCATGGTTGGCTGCAATCAGAGGTAGGGCTGAAGGTGCTGCAGCTGTTGATTAGTCATCATCTGAGGGCTGCCAGGGCTGAGGGGCCATGGAGGATTATTTGTATTATCTTCCATTAAATCAGAAACAGAAACGGTGAGAGAGGGCACCCTTGTCGAACACCACACCGTCCTCACAGATGAGAGAGAACGCCTGCAGATTTGAGATGTGATTTCCAACATGATTTGATGAAGAGCATGGTCATCATGATCAGCATTCAGAACGAGGGCTTCTTTCCCTCCTCTTTTTCTTGGCTGACTTCTACTGAGGAGATGCTGAAAGCATCAAGGTTATTGACTCACTGTACACATCTAGGAAATGATTAACCGGCGACAAACCACCTCTGAATGATTTTGTTATACAAATTAGTAGCAGTTGTGAACTGTAGGTGTATCTTTATAAAAGGAACCACCAGCATTCAAATTACCAACGTGCTTGACAAAAAAAACAACAACAGTGACATAACTCAATTAGCCTAGTGAAAAGTTTTCCTAATAGCATATTAAGTAACTCTACCTTGACACACTGCATTTACAGATCTGTCTGTTTTATTTGTAATGTGCTTAATTAGGCTAAATGTGCTCCTCATGAAAGCATAGGAAAGAGGAGAGCCAGAGGTGACTTTGGCTGGGATGAACTGCTTCCTGAATAATAAGTCATATTATATCCATCTACATGAGCCCCTTTATCAGTTAGTCTATGAGGAAACCATTGAGAAGCCTTTGATCTTACTTTGTCATCTCTTTATGCTTGGCTGTTGTATGCATATCAAAGCCCTGGCAAGCCCTGTGAGTTTCACTGAGGACCTCGGTGAGTCCATGGAAGCATTCATTCACTGGGACATCGTTTATACACTGGACTATTTATTTATTTTTATTTCACCTTTATTTAACCAGGTAAGCCAGTTGAGAACAAGTTCTCATTTACAACTGCGACCTGGCCAAGATAAAGCAAAGCAGTGCGATAAAAACAACAACAACACAGAGTTACATATGGGATGAACAAAAACGTGCAGTCAATAACACAATAGGAAAACAGAACATCTATATACAGTGTGTGCAAATGTAGTAAGTTATGGAGGTAAGGCAATAAATAGGCCATAGTGCAAAATAATTACAATTTAGTATTAACACTGGAGTGATAGATGTGCAGAAGATGATGTGCAAATAGAGATACTGGGGTGCAAATGAGCAAAATAAATAACAATATGGGGATGAGGTAGTTGGGTGGGCTAATTACAGATGGGCTGTGTACAGGTGCAGTGATCGGTAAGCTGCTCTGACAACTGATGCTTAAAGTTAGTGAGGGAGATAAATGTATCCAGCTTCAGAGATTTTTGCAGTTCGTTCCAGTCATTTGCAGCAGAGAACTGGAAGGAATGGCGGCCAAAGGAGGTGTTGGCTTTGGGGATGACCAGTGAGATATACCTGCTGGAGCGCATACTACGGGTGGGTGTTGCTATGGTGACTATTGAGCTAAGATAAGGCAGGGATTTGCCTAGCAGTGATATATAGATGACCTGGAGCCAGTGGGTTTGGCGACGAATATGTGGTGAGGGCCAGCCAACGAGAGCGTACAGGTCACAATGGTGGGTAATATATGGGGCTTTGGTGACAAAACGGATGGCACTGTGATAGACTACATCCAATTTGCTGAGTAGAGTGTTGGAGGCTGTTTTGTAAATGACATCGCCGAAGTCAAAGATCGGTAGGATAGTCAGTTTTACGAGGGCATGTTTGGCAGCATGAGAGAAGGAGGCTTTGTTGTGAAATAAGAAGCCGATTCTAGATTTAACTTTGGATTGGAGATGCTTAATGTGAGTCTGGAAGGAGAGTTTACGGTCTAACCAGCCACCTAGGTATTTGTAGTTGTCCACATATTCTAAGTCAGACACGCTAAGAGTAGTGATTCTAGTCGGGCGGGCGGGTGCAAGCAACGTTCGATTGAAGAGCATGCATTTAGTTTTACTAGCGTTTAAGAGCAATTGGAGGCTACGGAAGGAGTGTTGTATGGCATTGAAGCTCATTTGGAGGTTTGTTAACACAGTGTCCAATGAAGGGCCAGATGTATACAAAATGGTGTCGTCTGCGTAGAGGTGGATCTGAGAGTCACCAGCAGCAAGAGCGACATCATTGATATACACAGAGAATAGTGTTGGCCCGAGAATTGAACCCTGTGGCACCCCCATAGAGACTGCCAGAGGTCCAGACAACAGGCCCTCCGATTTGACACATTGAACTCTATCTGAGAAGTAGTTGGTGAACCAGGCGAGGCAGTCATTTGAGAAACCAAGGCTATTTAGTCTGCCAATAAGAATGCGGTGATTGACAGAGTCGAAAGCCTTGGCCAGGTCGATGAAGACGGCTGCACAGTACTGTCTTTTATCGATCGCGGTTATAATATCGTTTAGGACCTTGAGCGTGGCTGAGGTGCACCCATGACCAGCTCGGAAACCAGATTGCATAGCGGAGAAGGTACGTGGGATTCGAAATGGTCGGTGATCTGTTTGTTAACTTGGCTTTCGAATACTTGGGGCATTGGGGCATGGGCAAGTTGCAGCGGAGGGTGCAGAGCTGGTGGTCGAGGTAGCCAGGTGGAAAGCATGGCCAGCTGTAGTGTCCCAAAACTTTTTGGAGTTAATGCTACAGGATGCACATTTCTGTTTGAAAAAGCTAGCCTTTGCTTTCCTAACTGATTGTGTATATTGGTTCCTGACTTCCCTGAAAAGTTGCTTATCGCGGGGGCTGTTCGATGCTAATGCAGTACGCCACAGGATGTTTTTATGCTGGTCAAGGGCAGTCAAGTCTGGGGTGAATCAGGGGCTATATCTGTTCTTAGTTCTGACTTTTTTGAATGGGGCATGCTTATTTAAGATGGAGATGAAAGCACTTTTGAAGAACATCCAGGCATCTTCTACTGACGGAATGAGGTCAATATCCATCCAGGATACCCGGGCCAGGTCAATTAGAAAGGCCTGCTCGCTGAAGTGTTTTAGGGAGTGTTTGACAGTGATGAGGGGTGGTCGTTTGACTGCGGACCCATTACGGACGCAGGCAATGAGGCAGTGATCGCTGAGATCCTGGTTGAATACAGTGGAGGTGTATTTAGAGGGTAAATTAGTCAGGATGATATCTATGAGGGTGCCCATGTTTACGGATTTAGGGTTGTACCTGGTAGGGTCCTTGATAATTTGTGTGAGATTGAGGGTATCTAGTTTAGATTGTAGGATGGCCTGGGTGTTACATATTTTTTTTTAAAGCATATTCCAGTTTAGGTCACCAAGCAGTACGAACTCAGAGGATAGATGGGGGGCAATCAATTAACATATGGTGTCCAGGGCACAGCTGGGGGCTGAGGAGGGTCTGTAGGAAGCGGCAACAGTGAGAGACTTATTTCTGGAAAGGTGGATTTTTTGTAGAAGTAGAAGCTCAAACTGTTTGGGCACAGACCTGGATAGTATGATAGAGCTCTGCAGGCTATTTCTACAGTAGATTGCAACTCCGCCCCCTTTGGCAGTTCTATCTAGACGGAAAATGTTGTAGTTGGGGATGGACATTTCTGAATTTTTGGTGGCCTTCCTTTGCCAGGATTCAGACACTGCTAGAACATCAGGGTTGGCGGAGTGTGCTAACGCAGTGAATAACTCAAACTTAGGGAGGAGGCTTCTGATGTTAACATGCAAGAAACCAAGGCTTTTACGGTTACAGAAGTCAACAAATGATAGCGCCTGGGGAGTAGGAGTGATACTGGGGGCTACAGGGCCTGGGTTAACCTCTACATCACCAGAGGAACAGAGGAGGAATAGAATAAGGATACGGCTAAAGGCTTTAAGAACTGGTCTTCTAGTGCGTTGGGTACATAGAATAAAAGGGGAAAATTTCCGGGCGTTGTAGAATAGATTCAGGGCATTATGTACAGACAAGGATATGGAAGGATATGAGTACAGTGGAGGTAAACCTAAGCGTTGGGTAACGATGAAAGAGATAGCATCACTGGAGGCACCGATTGAGCCGGTCTCTGCGTGTATGGGGGGTGGGACAAAGGAGCTATCTGAGGCAGGTTGAGCGGGACTGGGGGCTAGTACAATAAGAACTAACCAAAACAGCAATAGGCAAGGCATATTGACATGGGAGAGAGGCATAAAGCAATCACAGGTGTTATTCGAGAGAGCTAAGACAACAGCTGGTAATGGCGACGAAAGTTTGGGCTGAGGCTAAACAGATAAACAGGATGGGGTACCGTATAAAGGAACAGTCCAGCAGGCATCAGCTGTGTAGCTGAGTGATCATAAGGTCCAGTGAACAGCAATAGGTGAGTCTGGGAGCAGTTCGGTGGCTGCTACGACACAGGCGAGCAGGATGGGGGCGTTAATGCTGAAAGCAACAAAACATGCCCACCACTGGCTTGTTGTCCCACATAATTATCAAACAAGGTACATTTTTTCACCCTCTCCATTTTGGAAGCGTCAATAACATTGTGCCGGGTAACTTTGATGGGGGTGGGCTGTGGTAACGGGGAAATGGGAGTTAAAGACCCGTTGGTTTACACTCTGCCTCTTACCTTACCTTTGTAGAGCTCTGTTAATCTAGTTGCATTTAGGAGGATGGGGTTTGATACCTTTAAGTGCATTAAATTGCATGATCTGGCTGCCCAGTTCAATGGTAAGAGATTCCATCGACACCTGTCACCAACACTAACCCATCCCTCTAAAGAACAGGTCCCACAAGGACCCAGATGGTAAGGGAATGAAAGAAATCCATTACATTAAAATAAAGCCAACTATTTTCTCTGTGCTGTGGTCTTTTTAAATAGGCATGATAAGCACTTCAGTTATTTATATCCTTTTCCTTAAGGCAACACGTCATGCATTACCTGCTGTTCAATAAAATGGAAATGAGACTTAGGAAAATGTCTCTATGCTTTGCTTTAGTGTCACATTGTATATAACAGATATTATTTGGACCTCCAGGAGGTTGCTATAATTACGTTCCCTGTGCTACAACCACTTCTTCAAGCGGTATTAGCAGTGCTGCTGGTGGATTAACATGGATTGTGAATTATATGCCTATTCTATGCCTATCTAGCATTGTGAAATGAGATTACCAAAATTATTTTGGCAGCAATTTCTATGGCTTTTTGTTCAACAAAACAATGTGAATACCAGCACAGAGAAAGCAGTACCCTGCCCATGCAGGACCTGGCCAGTGCTGGGATTTTTGTTAAATCCATTTTGAGACATTCAACATTTACGCTTAGTAACAATACCAATGTAATCTAAATTGATTATTGCAGTCTTTGCTGCACACTGGGTTGATCCTAGAGGAATTTGTGTAATAAAACTGAGCTGTGTCTTGAATTTCTTGTGTAAAAATGATTTCAGTAATGTACAGACAAAAAAAAGTACTGGATGGATTTTCACTCATTGTTAGAATGTAAGACCATGAGGGAGCAGGTAAACACCTACTTCCTTTCTGACTGCAGGTGTCACTACTTAATGTTTAAGCTTTGCAGAGGAATAGTTATTTATTTAGTGTACATCAGGATGTGTTTAATTTCCACAGAGTTTGTCACATTCACTATTTCAGTTCAACTAAGTGCATCCATCTCAAGTATAAATGTGAATAATAATAATAATAATATGCCATTTAGCAGACGCTTTTATCCAAAGCGACTTACAGTCATGCGTGCATACTTTTTTGTGTATGAAGTCACCCCCTTGTAAAGACAGTGACTACAGGTGTCACTACTTAATGTTTAAGCTTTGCAGAGGAATAGTTATTTATTTAGTGTACATCAGGATGTGTTTAATTTCCACAGAGTTTGTCACATTCACTATTTCAGTTCAACTAAGTGCATCCATCTCAAGTATAAATGTGAATAATAATAATAATAATAATAATATGCCATTTAGCAGACGCTTTTATCCAAAGCGACTTACAGTCATGCGTGCATACATTTTTGTGTATGAAGTCACCCCCTTGTAAAGACAGTGACTTCCACACCGTTGGGAGCCTGTAGACTTACCTTCCTCTTAAACGAGGGACATTCAGCCTCTCATTCTTTGGCAGAAGAAAATGAAGAAACAGCATGTGCTGAAGTGTCTAACTGAACTAGAGAGAGCTTCCCCTGGTCTCCTCTGAGACATTCTAACTCCCCCTCTCTCAGTCTGAGGAGGAGGAAGTGTTATCTAGTTCCTTTCCTCTCTGCCTGCCGACAGACAGACACACAGGCTCGGCGGTGACAGGAAACATCAGAGCGGGAGAACGCCTCCTCCCTAATGAGCCCCATTGTGAGATGTGGGCCCTATAATCTTCTGGTGCTCGGCTGCTGTCAATACAGGCAGCGGGACTGTAGCGTTGCCAAGACCTTAGAGGGAGCTTAGATACAATCAAAGGTACATCAACAGCTGGCACATCAGACACACCCTAAATCTAACCCCCAAACACACACGCTTCTTCCTCCTAAAGAGGAACAACAGGAACTCAACCTCTCGGCGCACCATGATGGATGTGTGCATTGTGTAAGCTATTCATTAGAGGGAACGTCCCCCAAACAAAGACGTGCAATTGCTTTCAAAATGAGTGTAATGTTGGATAGCTTGATGGATTTGTTATTCATGAGTTGGCTTGATGAATCTGTAGTGTTATCCATTGTCATTGGACGTCCAGTACAACAAAGGATAAAAGGGACATTCATTAAAATGGTTAGGGACAGTGGCACTCAACCAGATTTTACGCCAATTATGACTGGACAAGAAAGAGAGATGTTCTTACCTTTCCAAGGCCTAACAATGTACAGGAAAGGTATTCTTTCTCTGGGTGAAACTCTACTGCAATTCATAATGGTCTGTAGGCGATGTGAATGCACAGAGCATATCAACTAATATACATCATAGGTTTTTCCAGTAATCTAATTAGTGTAACATCTGCAGATACAGCCATTTCTGTGGGGGGAGGAGTCTGCGGATACATTAACATCATTCTTATTGAGGAATGACCTTGTGGAATTACAGAATTACCTGTAATATGTTTGCAGGGAAATGTAAATTAATTATCCAAGCTAATTCCTCTAGCATTTATCCACTTAGGGGTGTAAACACTGCTAGATCTCCCCATAAGTCTGCATACGTAGTTGCATCGTGTGGTTTAGTAACCTATTTTAGAGACATCCCTACGATCAGTCTAGATACAAGGTGCTGGAGAAACATGCCATTAACAGGCTATGTTAAACTACTGTGCAGTTGTGCTATCTCTCTCTCTCTCTCCCTCCCACCCACAACAAAAGCCTATAACACCAATAAATAGCATTAAACCACATGTCACAGAGTGATAAAGAAAACCCCTTTAAGCGTCTTTTAAGAAAAGTCTGATGGAAAACTAGTTCAATTTTTGCACAACAATTTAAACCTATTTAAATCATCATTACAGGTTCACTGATGTACTGTACGTGTTGGATGGAGAGAAAAAAACAGTCCCATTTTCAAATCAAAGGATAAAGCAATGAACTATCCTGAAGGATGATTTTGTCTAAGACTGGAGTGCCAAGCTCTGTGCACAGTACACAATCCCTTAGATAAACAACAACATGTGATACTCTCCCTCAAAGAGCGATCAAATTAATGGTTGATGACTACTCACTTTAAAAAAACTCCAAAACTGCTGATACCAAAAAAGACTGAGGAAGCAGTCATCTAGAGAGAGGCATCTAACTGACTGTCATTGACTGGCTTACTGAATACAGATGTCAAACAGAGCTGTGTGGCACCTGGAAAAGGATGGTGTAGTTCGTTACCATAGGTCATGCATTAGTAATAGCTCATCACACACGGAAAATGTCATTGTGTACATAGTAGATCTCATCAAAGGCAGTAAGCCATTTGTCAGCCCTATAGGTTGGTGCTGTAATAACAGGTTTAATTTTTAAAGATCTATGAACTATGTATGAGGTACATAGTCTATTACATACATATTTTATCTCCGGACTTCACCTGTGAATGCTCTGGAGAACAAGCTACAGGAAGTACAGTATTCCTGTTTTAATGTACTCAAAAGCTCATTTCAGCAGATTTTTGAATTGTAAGAATGGATTTCCTTTGCCCCTCTGAAAGCTATATTGACTCCATTTTCTTTTATAAATGAAAATACAACATGATTCTTGGCCATATGACTAACGGTAGTGGACGATGCCCAGTCCACCGTTTTTCCATTATCGAAGTCTGGGTCTCTGTGAAATCATTAGTCCTGAACTCCAGAGCAACTCCAGAGCAATGCAACTGATTCAGAACACTCAGCACTTTTCATCACTAGACAACAGTTACCTGCAAATGATGATGTAACGTCTCAGAGAGTTCCCCCATCTTAATCAGGATTAAGACTAAATGGCTACTATTGATTCCATTATTACTCTTCCAGCACTGTCTAGCTTTTTCATTGTGTTACAAATAGCTTTAATTCTGCCAAGACAGGCCTGGAACCCCTCCATTAATTACTACCACTAGCCTTTCTTTCTCTTTCCCTCAGAGCCACAACACTAGCCAGATTAGTCTGCTCATATAGTCAATTATAGCCCTGTCACAGCTGATGCAATGCTAGAAGGACAGTGAGCTGGATAATAAACTAGATGAATGCTTTACTTTGCTGTTAATTTTGGATCTCTGAGAGCAGTGAGTGTGATCAGCTTTTAGACTAAATGATTCATATTTATTGGGCATAAGAGTCAGATCTGATATTTTGCTTGAGATCATTTTCATTTTCTATAATTTTCACATGAAACCCAAATACATACTGGATGGGCTTATTTCAGTGAAAATGTCAGGAAACCACTGTTCAAATCAGTGGTTTCCAGAGATTAGATTATCAGAGGCATCAGGATAGGACCTAAAGCCAGTGCACTCTCGCCCTTACGCCAGAGTCCTACTAAACCCATTACTTTCCAGGGTTGCCATTTTATTAACCAGTGGTCATTGATTCTCAGAGGAAATGAGTCAAGTAGAACATCACCTGATTAAAGCTGTCAAATCCCTAATGGGGGAGTGCTGCTGGAAATGATTGTGGGAGGGAGGCCACACCAGGGAGGTGGGAGGTGACATTTTCTTAATATAAAACCCAAACACACATTCCTATGTGTTGTGTTTGGTTCATTTATAGCTCATATTAGCCCCAGGGCTTACATGTTATGCCGAAGCAAAAGAGAGAGGAATCAAAGTTTTAAACATGTATTGTACGTGGAAAAAAATTAACTGCCACATATTTGTGTGCAGTATTTTGTAGGGCTAGGAATCGGCAGGGAACTCACGATCCAATATCACGATACTTACTGTAGGTGCCGATACGATTTGTATTGCGATTCTCACAATTCTAACGATTCTATATGTACTGCGATTCGATACTGTGATTTATTTGCGATTTGATGTTCCAAACATATTGCTCACCATATGTCTGCTGCAGAGGGACGAGAGAGCCATGAAAACGAGTTATGATCAGTCATGGAAATAAAAGTGCTGAAAACAAATTGGAAGATGGAGAACAAGTTTTGGAGCAGGGACAGCCAACAAAACATTTTCCACCATCGCTAGCATTTTGTGGACAGTAGGGTATTTATATAGTGCCTATTTATAGAAATAGGCCTATGTGATCACTCTTGGATTTAGGGATGATTAGATTTATTTTAATGCCATATTATAATTAAGTAATAAGGCCCGAGGGGGTGTGGTATATGGCCAATATACCACAGCTAAGGCCTGTTCTTAAGCACGACGCAACGCGGAGTGCCTGGATACAGCCCTTAGCCGTGGTATATTGGCCATATACCACAATCCCTGAGGCGCCTTATTGCTACTATAAACTGGTTACCAATGTAATTAGAGCAGTAAAATTAAATGTTTTGTCATACCCGTTGTATACGGGTCTGATATACCACAGCTGTCAGCCAATCAGCATTCAGGGCACGAACCACCCAGTTCATTATAATAATTATCTGTTAAGCATTTTTGTGTATTTCTATGTTTTATGACGAGAAGGTTTTTGTGAACTCTCTCCCCCCAGCTTGCAAGCTGCTATGATATGGAGCTACATGTGACTGGGAGCAAGGCTGAAACACATCCGGCATAATGACAGTGGTAGAAGTAGGAAATGTTCTATTCTAGTAATCATAAGAGTGCCAATGGCTCTGTTGTTGGGTAGGTGCCTGCAGCAGGGTCACAGGTGGTTCTGGAGGATGGATATGAGACTGTGGTGAGGAGAGTGGAGAGTTAATTGGCACACAGCAGAGACACTGACTTCCAGCACCAGGACAATTGCCAGTGCCAGAGGTGAGCCATCAGCCGCACAGAACACTGCTCCCTGCCAGAGGTGAAATAGCATGCTGTCAGAGGGGACGAACCACACAACTGGCATACAAGGGCAAACTGGGCTGTCAATGAAAAAGAACCAGGCTGGCACTGCCACAGGCCCTAAAAGGGAGTTGCCAGGGTGGCATGACACATGCAACAACAATCTGTCCCATAAGATGAATAACAGGCTGGCATAGAGAAGATGTTAGGCAGTAGAAGCCAACCTGGCACCAAAGACTCTGCCCCCATAGGTGAATAGCTTGGCTGACGCGTGTTGCACTGCTCTGTGAGCTGACCAGAAATAGAGCTGTGAGCTCTGAGGTGGAACACACAGTTGTGCATCTGCTTCCCTGTCACTATTGAGTTAGGAACAAAATAGCAAAGTGAACAAAATAGCAAAGCCCCTCACTAGGTTCAGCCACTCATGATTTTGTTTAATACTTTTTTAGCGTGCTTCGCAAGGCGCCCACGCTATGAAACTTAATCACGAATACGTATGGTACACGCACAGAAAAATATCAAACTTTTTAAATGTTAAACGTGTCAAACTCGTAGGCAGAGGGAGAAAACTGAAATACAGATTGACAACGAGTCTTAAGGACACCAATCAATATTATCTTTTAAATCACTGCTGTTTCTCAGAGTGCACACAAATTATGTCCTCGTAAAGTGAAATGGCATTTAATTTTAAAACTGGTCCATCTCAGAACAGCAAATGCAACAGGACTTTTTACTGTATGTGAACATTAATGGTAAATAGTCATAGCACTTTTTAAACGGATGTTTGGGGACTGAAATGGGAGCCCAAACAGTACGCCACTTCCGTATCCAAACACCCACATCTGGTTCTATACTGGTTATATGATTTCAGCTGTGCCTGAAATCACTGTGGCAACATTAATAAGGATTTGATGGAATAGAACCATTTTCTCTAAAGAGATTATTATCATTATTCAATTTGCCATCATCGTATTAAGAAATAATGGTCAATTAATCAAAGACTCTTTGATTCAGATTCTAATGTTTTATGCAGTCACCAAATGGGCTTTATGATCTAAAAACCTATTTATTATCATGTGACTGTACAAATACTTCCAATCAGACACAGCTTTATTGTTTGAGCCACACCTCCAAACATCAGTGTATAGGATGAAAATGCATAATTTTATATAATACAAAATGGCCCTTAGTGTACAAGACAATAGAAACAAATGCAAACTGTTTCTAGCCACTGGAGGTAGTGGTAATTCACCTTCTTACTGGGAACATTTTACAAGTACAAATCTGTCAAGTACAAAAAAGACCATGTGGTGAATCTGCCCTGTGACTCCACCCAGACTCTCCTGACTGGGCACTGCCAGCCTGGCACAGAGACTGGCAGATGTGCTGGATCTGACGACGGCCAAACGAGAAGCTTTATCACAGGCATCAAGCAGAACAGAGTGGGAGAGAGAGAGGGCCTGGACTCCAACCCAGGCAGCCATGAGTGGAGCAGGCTAGTGAACCAGCCCACACGTGACTTAGGCCAGCAGTGCTTCAAGCACAACCAACCCCTGGCCTCTGGCCCCTCTCCATTTCTGACCCGTTATCAGCTCCTCCCTGGTTCTCTGCAAAATAGTTGCTATTCAGGTCTTGTATTGCATAATTTCCATGACCAGGGGGGCGGGAGTGCAGTAGAATACTGCTCCCTCACTCGCATCTCACAAATATTTATGAACACATTTGAATAATGTGCTTTTATAATTACAAAATGTCATTTGGATCTGTGCAAAAAAAAAAAAAAAAAAGGCGCCAAGGAGGAGAATGGCATCCTATTCAGGAAAGGGACATCTTTAGAAGTGAGTTGGATTAATTCGGGGTCATGCATGGTTATGTGGCACAGAAACTTGGTGGATGCTCATGAGCATTGCCCAGCACACCTACCTTACTATTTGTGATAAGAGAATATATCCAACCTATCAATGATCCACCAGCCTCACTAAATAGTAATGCCTGCATGGCAACAGCCAAGGCTACCTTACCTCCTGCTCAGTATGAAAGGCCTGGGTTTATGCTTCAGTGTCACATGCCTTTGGTATCTTGTGTCATATCTAATGTATAGAACCAGATGTGGCATAGTTTGGGTTCTCCACCAGTTCTCCTTTCACTTTAAGTGGCACAAGTCACGCCGGGACATATGGTCGATTTTGGAGTAGTGCATGCTGCATCTCCCAAGGTGTAACACATTGCATCGTGTGAAAAGTGGCACATTGCAATGTGCAACACATGGTCCACTCTGGAGAAACACAGTGGGAGGGGGATGACTGGACTGGAGTGGAGGAGAGGGAGAAGAACATCAGATCAGGAGGTGTTTTAGGGGAAACTTGATAAAGATGTAAAATGTGAAGAGGTGCTTCACCCTATACCAATCTCAGTCTACAGAGCTCTATTTACTAGGGCTGGATGACAGGTGCTCCACTACCTAATGTCTGAAGGTCTTATGTTTCCTGGAAAAGAAAGAAAGACCATTAGTTAAGAATTATAGAAGGATGGGCTTGTAGTGCTTTCGACTAATACCGTTCAGAAATATGGCTATTCAGAGTATTAGAAACTGTGGATAATATCCATATATACAGTTTAACACCCCACAAGCCACACCTGTGATATATAATAGCTAGGCTGTTTCATTTCAGGTTTTCGCTCCTTTTAGCTCCCGTCACTCACCTCGGATCTGCCAAAGACCTGCCCTTTCTTATGCAAAGCTGATGCAATTCAAACTGACGCCTACTTATTGGCACTCACAAGATTGAACCCTGTTTAATCTTTGAGAGGCTTCATGATTACATAAATATTGACGTGCAAAGCAGTGTTGCTTCTTGACTTATTTCAAGCATGGTCTTCAAGTGCCGAGCTAATGTCTTCAAGTAATCCAATGTACGGATTTATGGCTAGAACGGTTGATGGACTAGATTGTACAATACATTTTTTAAAGCCAAATAAATAATAATAAACCAGTCATGAATGGAGAATTAATTACTTGCGTGCTAAGAAAGTAATCAAATGCCGATGAAATAATCTAACTTTGCCTCCATTTTGAATTGTTCAACATTTGTATTCTGGGTGAACATCTTTCAGATACAGGCCTACAGCAGATGTCCCTTGTAGCTCATGGCTCTCCCTCTTGGCTGGTCACTGAGATGTGACTATACTGAATAGCCCTGGTAAATGATTACTCTCTTTACAGACAACAGAGCTGCAGTTGATGCCTTTTAATGCACCTTATCTACCTTACCCCCTGCAATCGTCTGGATCTGCTACAGCTTTTCTGCATAAATTCGAGACATTTTAACGTGCACAGTAGTATTAATAGCTGGATCGGGTGTTAATGGTTGAAATGCATTGGTTTCTTTTAGATCTCCTTTGAATATTGGGACATTAATTCTCCATGGCCATTAGGGTTACCTTAAAGCACTGACTGAAGCAATAAGTCCTGTATCTGGATGTGACATGGTATGACATAGCTTGGGATTCTGCAATATTCTTATCAATAATAGAGTGTTTTAGTGGATGTGGGCTGCTAAGGCCACAGAACGCACGCATTTCATTAATATTTCATTGGAATACTACAGTCTGTAAATAAATATGATTTTGAGGGTCAATATCAAAACACCAGTGGATACCATTGTTGAATATCCGCCTATATTGCTTTAATCATTCGCAAATGTTAAAACACTGACTTGTGTACCGGGCAAGTTTCATGTGAACGACTTAAAAGCAGCTTAAAAAAATAAAAAATAAATACTAAAGTAACATTTTGACAAATCTACTGTTCAATATGGATGTAGCGCGCGAGGCTGGGACACACCCTCTGACCGCCCGCTATGGGAGCCTGTAGCCAAATGCACACTCGGCAGCAAAGGAGCCAAAACCCAAACATATTGAAGTATTCTCGTGTCCATATGAGAAACGGACAAACCTCATTGACCCCCATAATGAGTTCTGAGATGTTGATGCAGTGTTGTTGACTGATTACAAGCTAAGGATTTTTTTTTCTTCGTTAAATCGAATGCCCTTTAAGACCTTGCAAAGCAGCATGTTGAATGACCTTTACATTGGCATGCACCTCTCTTGTAACCTTCTTTCATGTTCCAAACCAAGCCCATATGAACGTACCCCTGTCCTACTACTAGATTATTGCACTGATGCAGTCCTGTACACAAAGCCCCTTCCACCTTGAAGGTACTTATTAACGAGAGAGGGCTCCATGCAGTGAAGGATTATTGGCTACAGGGGAGGGAGTGGTTAAAAGTGATCTATAGGACGCTCCTTAAGGATATTTGCCAGGCGGAAAGCGGCCAGTTACTTTGTAAATAATGATCCATCCAAGCCCAAAGACAAGTCATTTGTCACAAAAGCAATGTTCTACAGAAACACAGCTACATACACAACAACAAAATACTGTTGACATTGTTTATCTCCGGACGTGATACACTACATATCTATCGTTACCCTGTTGACAATGGTGGATAATCTAAAGCTAATAGATATTTATTTTATTTATTTATTTATAACAAATAAATAATAATAATTATTACCTTTTTCTCCCCAATTTCGTAATATCCAATTGCGATCCAATTACGATCTTGTCTCATCGCTGCAACTCCCCAACGGGCTCGGGAGAGGTGAAGGTCGAGTCATGCGTCCACCGAAACATGACCCGCTAAACCGCGCTTCTTAACACCCGCCCACTTAATCCGGAAACCAGCCGCACCAATGTGTCGGAGGAAACACTGTTCAACTGACGACCGAAGTCAGCTTACAGGCGCACGGCTCGCCACAAGGAGTCGCTAGAGCGCGATGAGCCAAGTAAAGCCCCCCCGGCCAAACCTTCCCCTAACCCGGACGACGCTGGGCCAATTGTGCGCCGCCCTATGGGACTCCCGGCTGCGCCACTTGGGAAGCAATAGATTTAGTTTTTTATCTAAATATTTAAAGGGACAATCTTGGGTTGGCACATCAACTTTTTGACTTTTAAAATTAATGATATATATATATATTTTTTTAAAAAATGAATATACCAATTGAATATTGAAGAATATAACTGTTGTATCCAATGAAAACCCATAACCTTGTTTAACTACATTGTTTGTAAACAATACAATTGTAAACAAACTGTAGTTTCCAAACACGGTTAAACCTATAATTTCCATGCATCAGATGTAGCATACCATATCTTTACTTATTAGGAACATAAAAGTGTAATCATATTTTTGATTGACAGCATGGAACATGGAAAGTAACTGTACGTAAAAAAAAATGCAGAACTCTACGCAATTGACCACGGAACTGTATGTAATCTTTTGAGGCCCATTAGGTCTGCAGAAGAAGGTCAGAAAAATACACAAACTTTATGGACCATGTCCAATTTCAGCAAATGTAAAGCACCTGATCCATTGCAACAGATTCAATGCAAGCTCACTCCACTCTACAGTGCTTGATGCTGGGCAACCAATGAAAGTAATTAATGAAAGCGCCAAATCTCTCTAAAAAGAGCAGAAGTGGATTTGTAATACAGCTGCCCACTGGTGCTCCTCACCACTAGTTTTCAGTGGAAAAACGTCTTAAAGTGAAAACGATGGGCCTTACTCTCGTAGGCTAATGATGTAGCCTATTTCTGAGAGTCTCTCTCTCACTCCTCCACTACTGACTGCTAGCCTATACCAAGATGGCAGAGAGAGAGCATAATCAAACAATCAGGGATGAAACAGATGTAAACTGCTGCTTTGAGGATGTATTAAATATTGATTTACCAAGAGGCTAACATAAAGTCCTGGTGATTTCGCTCAACATTTACTTCCCTATTTGAAATATGAGGCACAATACAATGAGCAATATAGTTTAAGGGAATAGCAATCATATCATTATCAAGACTTTGTTGAGAAAATCCTTATAATTACTAGACTAGACTTAACTGGAAAGCACTATACATGATCAACAACTAGCCACAGTACCACAGGCATGTAGCTCGGGGGCTACTTTTATCTAATCTCAGCCATAAATATTCCAACTGTAAATCAAAATGCACATGACACTAAATCGTTCCACCAGATAAACCAGCTCACCCTACATTAAAGAGAAATTCATGAGCAGGGCTACCTACAGAAGCAGTTGTTCTGCTACAAACGCTTTCAAGTGGACGGCCAATGTTCCACAATGAAGGGGGAGTCAAAGCTGATGTCACTGCCATTAATCTGGAGTTCAGTGTACCATCCTTTGACCCCACACATGGATCATTCTGACGGCCAGGTCGCTATCGTGCCATATCTTACTCCACCTCTAGCGAGGATGATTTATGGAAAAACTGCATTTGGTGAGATGAACATTTCACACTCTTTTTGTGAAATATGACTTGGATGTAATCCTCACAGTTGACACAAGCTAAGGCTCCAGCTCCAACCACTGTTCACGGTCACCCTAGAGATGAATATCCCTACGAAGAGCTTAGGAGGCTGACAAATATGTGACTTGTTTCAGGAAACCAGGTGTATGTCACTACTTCACAGGAGAGGCATTTGAATTTTTTTTAATCAAAATGCGTTTCTTTGCAGAAATGCCTTCTGGAACATGTGAACTTTCATGTGCCTTAATAACGAACTTGTATGCCATCTGTAAATACAAATAAAATGGTTAAATTACGAGCCTAGTTGGTTTAGCCACGGAAAAAGACAGGAACCTTCCCGCTTGCCATGATTGTCTGAGATAATGGATGGGCTGGAAATGCCGGGAGAAGAGTTTGGATTGGTCTGCCATGTACCATGCTTCTGTCAATAATGTGAGCTGCTCAGTATGTGTTGATAGTCCTTTTTACTGCACCGTTTTTGAAAGATATAACGTTAGCCATCGACAACTACAAAAGTTTTGCTACTTTTCTAAACAACATTGACGCCCTGAATTTAGCCCTGAACTATCGACAGATCAGTTGGAAAAAGTGATGGGCTACTTTTCAGTGTGAACCGGAGTGACTTGACACAACGCTGGCCATTCAAGACATAGCTACAAACAAACAGAGTTAAATGGTTCCAGTCGTGAAGCGATCATCCATGTATACGGATAGAGTGTAGCTACATTTTCAGATATTATAAGTTTCTAATTTTGTAAGAAAGTCGTTTTCATTGCAAGTTAAAGCGTACTGTTCGCTAGCTAGCGAACGTTAGCTTGCTGGCTCGCTAGCTAATGTTACGTGTATGATCTGTGTAGCAACATTATTCGAATCAGAAATCCATTTGCATTGCTAGGTATAGCCTAATGTTAGCTAGCTAACATTGAACCTAGTTGGTTAGCTCTTTAGCTACTTGCAGATGCATACTACAGCTATGACAATATTTGTATTGTTAGTAGTATGAGTTGGGATAATGCTGGTTCATTGTTTAGCTAGCTAGCTACATGTCTAAACAAAAGACTCCACCTTGCCAGACGATTACATGACCCATCAATTTAAGCCAGGTGTGTCTGGGGGTGATTACGGCCATCTATTGTATTTCATGAACATGTGTACATGTCTAGACAATAGTGACCCATCCACTTAGCTATACTGAACCAAAATATAAACGCAACATGTGAAGTGTTGGTCCCATTTTTCATGAGCTGTAATAAAAGATCCGATACATTTTCCATATGCACAAGAAGCGTATTTCTCCCAAATTTTGAGCACAAATTTGATTACATCCCTGTTAGTGAGCATTTCTCCTTTGCCAAGATAATCCATCCACCTAACAGGTGTGACATATCAAGAAGCTGATTAAACAGCATGATCATTACACAGGTGCACCTTGTGCTGGTGACAATAAAATGCCACTCTAAAATGTGTACTTTTGTCACAAAACACAATGCCACAGATGTCTCAAGTTGAGGGAGTGTGCAATTGGCATTCTGACTGCAGGAATGTCCAACAGAGCTGTTACCATAGAATTGAATGTTCATTTCTCTACCATAAGTCACCTCAAAATGTCGTTAAAAATTTTTTTTGCCATCCAACCAGCCTGACAACCGCAGACCAAGTGTTACCACGTCAGCCTAGGAAATAAAGCCCTTTTGAGGGGAAAAACTAATTCTGATTGGCTAGGTCTAGCTCCCCAGTGGGTGGACCTGGCTCCCAAGTGGGTGGGCCTATGCCCTCCCTGGCCCACCCATGGCTGCGCCCCTGCCCAATCATGTGAAATCCATAGATTAGGGCCGAAACCTGGCACCATCCCTACGGTGAAGCATGGTGGTGGCAGCATCATGCTGTGGGGATGTTTTTCAGCGGCAGGGACTGGGAGACTAGTCAGGATCGAGGGAAAGATGAACGGAGCAAAGTACAGAGAGATCCTTGATGAAAACCTGTTCCAGGGTGCTCAGGACCTCAGACTGGGGCGAAGGTTCACCTTCCAACAGGACAATGACCCTATGCACACAGCCAAGACAATGCAGGAGTGGCTTCGGGGCAAGTCTCTGAATGTCCTTGAATGGCATAGCCAGAGCCCGGACTTGAACCCGATCGAACATCTCTGGAGAGGTGTGGGCTAGCTCCCACACAGCAGACGGCAACACACAAACTTAGTCAGATAGGAAACCAGAACACAGAGTAAACGCAACATGTAAAGTGTTGGTCCCATGTTTCATGAGCTGAAATACAAGATCACAGAAATGTTTGATATGCACAAAAAGCTTATTTCTATCAAATGTTGTGTACACATTTGTTTACATCCCTGTTACTGAGCATTTCTCCTTGCCAAGATAATCCATCCACCTGACAGGTGTGGCATATCAAGAAGCTGATTAAACAGCATGATCATTACACAGGTGCATCTTGTGCTGGGGAAAGAAAGAAAGAAAGAAAGAAAGAAAGAAAGAAAGAAAGAAGAAGAAGAAAGAAGAAAGAAAGAAAGAAGAAAGAAGAGAGAAGAAAGGAGAAAGGAGAAGAAAGAAAGAAAGAAAGAAAGAAAGAAAGAAAGAAAGAAGAAAGAAAGAAAGAAAGAAAGAAAGAAGGAAGAAAGAAAGAAAGAAAGAAAGAAAGAAAGAAAGAAAGAAAGAAAGAAAGAAAGAAAGAAAGAAAGAAAGAAAGAAAGAAAGAAAGAAAGAAAGAAAGAAAGAAAGAAAGAAAGAAGACCACAGGGAGCCATGGCGCCATAATACAGACAGGAAAAGAGAGGAATACAGTGGGGAAAAAAAGTATTTAGTCAGCCACCAATTGTGCAAGTTCTCCCACTTAAAAAGATGAGAGAGGCCTGTAATTTTCATCATAGGTACACGTCAACTATGACCGACAAAATGAGGAAAATCCAGAAAATCACATTGTAGGATTTTTAATGAATTTATTTGCAAATTATGGTGGAAAATAAGTATTTGGTCAATAACAAAAGTTTCTCAATACTTTGTTATATACCCTTTGTTGGCAATGACACAGGTCAAATGTTTTCTGTAAGTCTTCACAAGGTTTTCACACACTGTTGCTGGTATTTTGGCCCATTCCTCCATGCAGATCTCCTCTAGAGCAGTGATGTTTTGGGGCTGTCGCTGGGCAACACAGACTTTCAACTCCCTCCAAAGATGTTCTATGGGGTTGAGATCTGGAGACTGGCTAGGCCACTCCAGGACCTTGAAATGCTTCTTACGAAGCCACTCCTTCGTTGCCCGGGCGGTGTGTTTGGGATCATTGTCATGCTGAAAGACCCAGCCACGTTTCATCTTCAATGCCCTTGCTGATGGAAGGAGGTTTTCACTCTAAATCTCACGATACATGGCCCCATTCATTCTTTCCTTTACATGGATCAGTCGTCCTGGTCCCTTTGCAGAAAAACAGCCCCAAAGCATGATGTTTCCACTCCCATGCTTCACAGTAGGTATGGTGTTCTTTGGATGCAACTCAGCATTCTTTGTCCTCCAAACACGACGAGTTGAGTTTTTACCAAAAAGTTATATTTTGGTTTCATCTGACCATATGACATTCTCCCAATCCTCTTCTGGATCATCCAAATGCACTCTAGCAAACTTCAGATGGGCCTGGACATGTACTGGCTTAAGCAGGGGGGACACGTCTGGCACTGCAGGATTTGAGTCCCCTGGTGGCGTAGTGTGTTACTGATGGTAGGCTTTGTTACTTTGGTCCCAGCTCTCTGCAGGTCATTCACTAGGTCCCCCCGTGTGGTTCTGGGATTTTTGCTCACCGTTCTTGTGATCGTTTTGACCCCCACGGGTGAGATCTTGCGTGGAGCCCCAGATCGAGGGAGATTATCAGTGGTCTTGTATGTCTTCCATTTCCTAATAATTGCTCCCACAGTTGATTTCTTCAAACCAAGCTGCTTACCTATTGCAGATTCAGTCTTCCCAGCCTGGTGCAGGTCTACAATTTTGTTTCTGGTGTCCTTTGACAGCTCTTTGGTCTTGGCCATAGTGGAGTTTGGAGTGTGACTGTTTGAGGTTGTGGACAGGTGTCTTTTATACTGATAACAAGTTCAAACAGGTGCCATTAATACAGGTAACGAGTGGAGGACAGAGGAGCCTCTTAAAGAAGAAGTTACAGGTCTGTGAGAGCCAGAAATCTTGCTTGTTTATAGGTGACCAAATACTTATTTTCCACCATCATTTGCAAATAAATTCATTAAAAATCCTACAATGTGATTTTCTGGATTTTCTTTTCTCAATTTGTCTGTCATAGTTGACATGTACCTATGATGAAAATTACAGGCCTCTCTCATCTTTTTAAGTGGGAGAACTTGCACAATTGGTGGCTGACTAAATACTTTTTTTCCCCACTGTAAGTGTCCAATCCTTCATCCTAACTACATGGTTACTGTGAATTAAACAGCTGGGGTGACATCTTCTGTCCACTGACTTGCACAAAATAGGCATAGTATAATACTTGCAGCAGGAAACCTGTCTTTTTAGCAATAAAGTCCATGAGATGGCAGCAATTGTTTACTTTAGATCAGCATAAAACTATGTGAAATTGGTGCATTGGATCATTGGATGAATGCAATGCACGTAATACAACTGCAAGCTGCTGTATTCCTCCAAAATGGTTTCATATAAATTGTGACTCGTTTCAGGAAATTAGGCATATGTCGCACGTCACTACTTCACAGGAGCAGCAGCATTTGAACGTAAACATTTATTTTTTATCAAAATGTGTTTTTTGGCAGAAATGCCTTCTGGAACATGCAAACTTTCATGTGCCATAATAACAAACTTGTATTCCATCCGTAAATATGAATAAAATTGTTAAATTACGAGCCTAGTTGGTTTAGCCATGGAAAAAGACAGGAACCTTCCCATTACCCATGATTGGCTGAGATAATGTATAGGCTTCTGGCTATAACGTGAGCTGTTCAGTATGTGTTGACAGTCCTTTCTACTGCGTTTTTTAAAGATATAACGTTAGCCATCGAGAACTACAAAAGCTTTGCTACTTTTCCCAACAACATTGATGCCCTGTATTTAGCGGGCCCTATCGACAGATCAGTAGGAAAAAGTGATGGGCTACTTTCTGCAGACGCCACGGTCAGTGTGAACCGGAGTGACTTGACACAAATCTGGCCAAACAAGATATAGCTACAAACAAAATGGAGTTACTTGGTTCCAGTCTGCCGTGAAGCTTTCATCCATGTATACTGGTCAGAGCCTAGCTACATTTTCCAGATATAAGTTTCTAATTTTGTCAGAAAGTCGCTAGCTAACATTACTTGTGTATTAATATTATTCGAATAAGAAATCAATTTGTATTGCTAGTTGTAGCCTAATGTTAGCTAGCTTACATTGAACCTAGTTTGCTAGCTTTAGCTACCTGCAGATTCATACTACAGCTATGACAATGTTTGCATTGTTAGTAGTATGAGTTGGGGTTATGCCAGTTCATTGTTTAGCTAGCTAGCTACCTAGCTAGCTACATGTCTAAACAAAAGACTCCACTTCGGCCGGATTATTACAAGACCCATCAAATTAGCAGGTCTGTCTGGAGGTGATTACGGCCATCGATTGTATTTCATGAACATGTGTACATGTCTAGACAATAGTAACCCATCCACTTAGCTAGATGTTGGTGAGGAGTGGTTATAGCATTTCCTTCACATGACCATCAATGTAGACAAGTGTGTAGGGTAAGCGTCATCTAACAATGCTAACGTTGTCAGAGCACCTTACCGATCACTGCACATGTACACAGCCCATCTGAAATTAGCCCACCCAACTACCTCATCCCTATATTGTTATTTATTTTGCTTTTTTGCACCCCAGTATCTCTATTTGCACATAATCTCTTGCACATCTAGCATTCCAGTGTTAATACTAATTGTAATTATTTTGCACTATAGCCTATTTATTGCCTTACCTCCATAACTTGCTACATTTGCACACACTGTATATATATTTTCTGTTGTATTTTATGACCTTATGTTTTTTTTACCCCATATGTAACTCTGTGTTGTTGTTTTTATCGCACTGCTTTGCTTTATCTTGGCCAGGTCGCAGTTGTAAATGAGAACTTGTTCTCAACTGGCTTACCTGGTTAAATAAAGGTGAAATAAAATAAATAAAATAAAATAAATGATAACTTGACCACCCCACCCCAATTTACCTGACAAAACCACTTTAAGTTAACTTTGATCAAAGTGATAAACATAGTCATCATCCTTATGAATATGAAACAAATCAATAATGTATTATTTTTGATAGATGGTCACATGGTACCAGTTTGTTTATTAAAGCTTTAGGATTAAGTAACTTCTAAAGAATTTAAATGAGGTATAGTAATTGGTCCAGATTTATGGGAGCGGGTCAAACAAAATGCATGGATTGTTTCAACAGACAACAACACATTACAACAGGCCATAAAGAGACATCATTGCATTGCAGTTTTAGTGTAATCTTTAAGTGGTGCAACATTAGTGGTGTCATTAGAATATGACAAAAGTGACATTTAACTATTGCATTTATACAGAGCCTTCATTTTTTTGTGTTACAAAGTGGGATTAAAATGGATTTAATTGTCATTTTCTGTCAACAATCTACACAAAACACTCTATAATGTCAAAGTGGAAGAAAAATTCTAACATTTGTAAAAATCATGAAAAATGTAAACAGTAATATATTTTGATTAGATAAGTATTCAATCCTATAAGTCAATACATGTTAGAATCACCTTTGGCAGCGATTACAGCTGTTAGTCTTCCTGGGCAAGTGTCTAAGAGCTTTGCACACCTGGATTGTACAATATTAGCACATTATTCTTTTAAAAATTATTCAAGCTCTGTCAAGTTGGTTGTTGATCACTGCTAGACAGCCATTTTCATGTCTTGCCATAGATATCCAAGCCGATTTAAGTCAACACTAAGTATGCCACTCAGGAACATTCTGAAAAGGACCTGTTGAAAGGTGAATTTGTCTCCCAGTGTCTGGTGGAAAGCAGACTGAACCAGGTTTTCCTCTAGGATTTTGCCTGTGCTTAGCTCAATTCCATTTAATTTCATCCCCCCCCAAAAACTCCCTAGTCCTTGCCAATGACATGCATACACATAACGTGAAGCAGCCACCACCATGCTTGGAAATATGAAGAGTGATACTCAGTGATGTGTTGTGTTGGATTTGCCCCAAACATAACACTTTGTATTCGGTATACAAAGTACATTTCTTCGCCATTTTTTGGAAGATTTACTTTAGTGCCATATTGCAAACAGGATGCAATGTTTTGGAATATTTGTATTCTGTACAGGCTTCCTTATTTTCACTCTGTCATTTCGGTTAGTATTGTGGAGTAACCACAATGTTGTTGATCCATTCTCAGTTTTCTCCTATCACAGCCATTAAAAACTGTAAATGTTTTAAAGTCACCATTGGCCTCATGGTGAAATCGCTGAGTTGGGAAGGACGCCTGTATCTTTGCAGTGACTGGGTGTATTGATACACCATCCAAAGTGTAATTAATAACTTCACCATGCTCAAAGGGATATTCAATGTGTGCTTTTTTTTTACCCATCTACCAATAGGTGCCCTTCTTTGAGATGCATTTGAAAACCTCCCTGGTCTTTGTGGTTGTATCTGTGTTTGAAATTGACTGCTCGACTGAGGGACAGATCATTGTGAGGTGTTCGATCGGGTTCAAGTCCGGGCTCTGGCTGGGCCACTCAAGGACATTCAGAGACTTGTCCCGAAGCCACTCCTGCGTTGTCTTGGCTGTGTGCTTAGGGTCGTTGTCCTGTTGGAAGGTGAACCTTCGCCCCAGTCTGAGAGCCTGAGCGCTCTGGAGCAGGTTTTCATCAAGGATCTCTCTGTACTTTGCTTCATTCAACTTTCCCTCGATCCTGACTAGTCTCCCAGTCACTGCCATTGAAAAATATCCCCAAAGCAGATGTTGCCACCACCATGCTTCACCGTAGGGATGGTGCCAGGTCTCCTCCAGACGTGACACTTGGCATTCAAGTGAAACATTTATGCACTCACTAACTGTAAGTCGCTTTGGATAAGAGCGTCTGCTAAATGACTAAAAATGTAAAGAATTCAAGCCAAAGAGTTCCATTTTGGTTTCATCAGACCAGAGAATCTTCATCAGATCTGAGAGTCATTTAGGTGCCTTTTGGCAAACTCCAAGCGGGCTGTCATGTGCTTTTACTGAGGAGTGGCTTCCGTCAGGCCACTACCATAAAGGCCTGATTGGTGGAGTGCTGCAGAGATGGTTGTCCTTCTGGAAGGTTCTCCCATCTCCATAGAGTACGTCTGGAGCTCTTTCAGAGTGACCATTGGGTTCTTGGTCACCTCCCTGACCAAGGCCCTTCTCCCCCGATTGCTCAGTTTGGCCGGGCGGCCAGCTCTAGGAAGAGTCTTGGTGGTTCCAAACTACTTACATTTCAGAATGATGGAGTCCACTGTGTTCTTGAGGACCTTCAATGCTGCAGACATTTTTTGGTACCCTTCCCCAGATCTGTGCCTCGACACAATACTGTGTCGGAGCTCTACGGATAATTCCTTCGACCTCATGGATTTGTTTTTGCTCTGACATGCATTGTCAACTGTGGGACCTTATAAAGAATGGTGTGTGCCTTTCCAAATCATGTCCAATTAATTACATTTACCACAGGTGGACTCCAATCAAGTTGTAGAAACACCTCAAGGATGATCAATGGAAACAGGATGCACCTGAGCTCAAATTCGAGTCTCATAGCAAAGGGTCTGAATACTTATGTAAATGTGATATTTCAGTATTTTCTAAAAAACAGTTTTGGATTTGTCATTATGGGGTATTGTGTGTAGATTGATGAGGCGAAAAAACAATTGAAAACATTTTAGAATAAGGCTGTAACTTAACAAAATGTGGAAAAAGTCAAGGGGTCTGAATACTTTCCGAATGCACTGTATGTCACCTTGACTGACATACTGTATTTGTTATAGCTTTACTGTTGTTGGCTACATATTGGTGATGCCTAAGTTCAAATGAAAACATACAGGCACCATTTCACAACTGTTTCCTTACTTGGTCACTAGAGGTACAGTGGGGAAAAAAAGTATTTAGTCAGCCACCAATTGTGCAAGTTCTCCCACTTAAAAAGCTGAGAGAGGCCTGTAATATTCATCATAGGTACACGTCAACTATGACAGACAAATTGAGAAAAAAAATTCCAGAAAATCACATTGTAGGATTTTTCATGAATTTATTTGCAAATTATGGTGGAAAATAAGTATTTGGTCAATAACAAACAAGCAAGATTTCTGGCTCTCACAGACCTGTAACTTCTTATTTAAGAGGCTCCTCTGTCCTCCACTCGTTACCTGTATTAATGGCACCTGTTTGAACTAGTTATCAGTATAAAAGACACCTGTCCACAACCTCAAACAGTCACACTCCAAACTCCACTATGGCCAAGACCAAAGAGCTGTCAAAGGACACCAGAAACAAAATTGTAGACCTGCACCAGGCTGGGAAGACTGAATCTGCAATAGGTAAGCAGCTTGGTTTGAAGAAATCAACAGTGGGAGCAATTATTAGGAAATGGAAGACATACAAGACCACTGATAATCTCCCTTGATCTGGGGCTCCACGCAAGATCTCACCCCGTGGGGTCAAAATGATCACAAGAACGGTGAGCAAAAATCCCAGAACCACACGGGGGGACCTAGTGAATGACCTGCAGAGAGCTGGGACCAAAGTAACAAAGCCTACCATCAGTAACACACTATGCCGCCAGGGACTCAAATCCTGCAGTGCAAGACGTGTCCCCCTGCTTAAGCCAGTACATGTCCAGGCCCGTCTGAAGTTTGCTAGAGTGCATTTGGATGATCCAGAAGAGGATCGGGAGAATGTCATATGGTCAGATGAAACCAAAATAGAACTTTTTGGTAAAAACTCAACTCGTCGTGTTTGGAGGACAAAGAATGCTGAGTTGCATCCAAAGAACACCATACCTACTGTGAAGCATGGGAGTGGAAACATCATGCTTTGGGGCTGTTTTTCTGCAAAGGGACCAGGACGACTGATCCATGTAAAGGAAAGAATGAATGGGGCCATGTATCGTGAGATTTAGAGTGAAAACCTCCTTCCATCAGCAAGGGCATTGAAGATGAAACGTGGCTGGGTCTTTCAGCATGACAATGATCCCAAACACACCGCCCGGGCAATGAAGGAGTGGCTTCGTAAGAAGCATTTCAAGGTCCTGGAGTGGCCTAGCCAGTCTCCAGGTCTCAACCCCATAGAACATTTTTGGAGGGAGTTGAAAGTCTGTGTTGCCCAGCGACAGCCCCAAAACATCACTGCTCTAGAGGAGATCTGCATGGAGGAATGGGCCAAAATACCAGCAACAGTGTGTGAAAACCTTGTGAAGACTTACAGAAAACGTTTGACCTGTGTCATTGCCAACAAAGGGTATATAACAAAGTATTGAGAAACTTTTGTTATTGACCAAATACTTATTTACCACCATAATTTGCAAATAAATTCATTAAAAATCCTACAATGTGATTTTCTGGATTTTTTTCCCTCATTTTGTCTGTCATAGTTGACGTGTACCTATGATGAAAATTACAGGCCTCTCTCATCTTTTTAAGTGGGAGAAATTGCACAATTGGTGGCTGACTAAATACTTTTTTCCCCCACTGTATGTCTTCATCTCAGAACTGACATTTCAGTCACATCCTCTACCTTCAACCTGTCACTGCTGTGCCTCAGAGGCTAGTGCATGTCCATGTGTCACCTGCTTTTAGCAGATATTCCTGAAGAAAAGAGGCCAGCCTCATCTTCCTGAGCCCCATGTCCTACATCCTTGTACGGTGACATAGAAGCGGACACCGGTGTCAAAGACGAGGCGTAGAGCCATTTTATTTAACACAAACCCCTGATGTCTGAGGACCAGGCAATCCCACTAGAGAAGGTCTACATAGCAAAAGTGAGCAATGCTCTGGGCTCCAGTGCATACTATGACCACCACAGAGCCTGGAATAAGGACAGGTGCCCCTCTACACAAAATCGCCTTGAGTACTACTTGGACATTGTCCAAAATAAAAGTTCCTGGTTCAAAATAAAAGTTTCAGGTTCAAGTTAACTACAAGTTAAGAGTAATATAATATGCATGAGTAATTATAGTCCTTTATATGTCCTTTAGGTAATGTTAAGCCTATCATCACAGGTAACATTTCATCAATCTCCCAATAATAGGATCTCAAACTAGATCTCCACCCTAGATCCCCATCAAACATGACTATGAATAACACATTTTATTTTCCAAAATCATTCCAATGTGACTCAAAGTCCCAATAAAACAGCTTGAAATGCAACATTTAAAGAAAATGTTCCTCTTTGTGTGAGGTACACAGGAGAGAGAAGCAGAAATCAAAGAGCAGGAACATCATGTAATGCTGAGTGCTGAGTACAGTGAGGAGTTGTTGTCTTACTGTGCCTTTGCTGAAGTCCCTGAACACCCAGGAGGATAATGTGCCTCCATTCCCCCTCTGGCACACACACGGGTTTAAAAGAGCTCTTCCACTTACCTAGAACAAGAAAAAAGTAAAAAACATAAATGATGCTGCACTGAAACAGTGAATCAAGTAAATATTTCAGCTTGTCACTATAGGTACACTGGAGGCGATGCAGTAATTTACAATGTGAAACACTAGGAACTGTAAATGTTGTCACTGTACTAAATAAGAACTAAAACCTTAAAACAAGGATGTAATCTGAACATCAACCTGAATTCTGTGTTTCGGTTGTATATGTTAAAATACAACAGAATGCTATGTAAAGTTGATATTACAGTAGAATACACAAGAAAATAACATGGTATACAACTAGTACTTAAAAGGCAATTGAACAACTGGAGTAGGTCTGTTAATGAGTAGATATTAGAAAGGTCATAAAAAAATGGGTGTCTCCATTATTTAAATAGATACATTTACTTGCATGCACACACTTCGTAAATATGTAAATTCAGTGAGTTACAAAACCTGTATATTTCAAGTTCAACGACTTACGACAGTGTGACATTGAGGCACTGAATTCAACTTTAACCTTCATTGCTTCAGTGAAAGGCAAAGAATACATGTTACTGTGGTTCTCAATAGCTGTTTGGCAAGCACGTTGACAAAAGAGAGCCAAAATACTTCAAATTTCATCCGATATTGCCAAACCCCCTCAAAATCTCTCAAACTTACAACCTGAAATCAGTCAGCCCAATATAAAATCAGCCCAATACGCAGTACAGCAGTAGCACCATTGAAGGTGTAACCTTTACACAGATAAAGTAGGAGAGCAAAGGTATCAGTCATTTACAAAATGCTTTTGTCAATGTAGTGAGCCCATATGAATTTATAGCCCCCAATTTAGAGTCGCATGTAAGCAGCAGCATGGAGGGGCTTTATAATAAATTAGAGCCCCAGAGGAGGCCGTAAACCTTTTGACAAATTGATTCAGGCACAAACGCTGTTATTCTAATTAAGATTAGATGTGCCTGTATTGAACAGCTTTGTCTCAAGAATAATGCTAAAAGCCCAGAATGTAATCCATTAAAAACAATACGTTTCTGGGGACCTTGGCCTCAAGCAGCTCTTACAGAGGACAGAGTCTAAAAGTGTTTAACAACAAGCAAATAATACATACACACGTGTATAACATGACTACACTAGTGTGTAGGTTTGAAGAACAAATGCTGTTCAAAATTAAATCCAAAATCTAATAGAATTGTGGAGGGAGATGCACCAGACAGAGGGAGATGAAAAATGCAAACCAAACAACCACAATATAACAGGAAGGGAAGCATAGGGTAATTGTCTCTTTGAAACCCAAATAATGTATGTTCAAATATACACAAGGCTCTAAACCCAAGCTATTGACCAAGCTCTCCTCCAAAATGTATTTGGAGTCCTTTGAGGGCTATGGAGTTCAATGAGAGCGAGCCTCTATTTGTGAGGGACATCATCTACATTTGTAAGAGAGCTGGAGCGTCCCCTATCCATTTCAAGCCATTCCATTATTCAAACCCAGCATTGATTCTTTGTCAATCTTAGGCAGAAATCAATCGTTTCCAGAAAGCATCTTTGTTTTGGACCTTCATTTGGATTTCAAATGACTTTGGCTGGCAGGTATCCTGGACATTTCTTCTCCCTCCCTTCCATTTTCATCTATCCATTGTTAGAAAGAGGGTTGACGTAATGACTGCTAATAGGAACACACACAGGCGACAGTGACCTGGTATGTCTGAAACACCTCCGAAACCCAAACGAATGTAGAAGAGCAACAACACAGAGACTGATCCGCTGCCAAAACGCCAGCTCCTCCTCAAAGTTTGAGCTGATTAATATATTTGTTTTGCGGTGCTGTCTTCCTCTTGATGCTCAAGCTCCTGTTGTTTTTTAAGCCTGTCAGTGAAATGCATTAAAACTCGCTCTCTACTCAAAGGATGGGGAGCCAAATGTAAATGAGGTCGCCGGGAACAAATTGAGTGGAGTGACTATATCCCAACTGCATTCTTTTCACAACATGACTACAGAGCCCTTTCTCCTGACAGGAATACATAACTACGCCTTGGTAAATCAAATGCAAATCGAGTGGCAGGACAAACCTTTCTATTTGAAATGTTCTATTTGTGTTTCACACTTTAATATTATATTAAGATCTGTGATTTTCTATGAGACCACAAAAATGACAACCTGGAAGTGCTGCATTTGGTGGCTTATTATCCACCTACCAAGAAAGCAAAGGAGTTCCACAGCAATTTAAAGTTTGATAACAGAAAATAGCATAAATGTACCCAAACAAAAGCAGAGATGTTTATTATGTATCTCAGGGGCCATGCTACAAATGTTAATGCCGGATTGAAAAATAATTCAACTTAGAAGTGAGAGAGTGATGTAGCACAATGTCATATTCAGTACACCCTAGAGAGCAAACAGACCTCTCAAATAAGTTGTTAAGCCTATCCGCAGGAAGTAAGGGTGATGAGAGCGCTGCAGCACCCCCTGAGATTTTTTATTTTTAGTAAAAACACAAATTACAAATGACCAAATTAGAGCACTAGGCTTTTATTACTCCTATATGAGCAGAGAGAAATACTCGTCAGCAGAGCAGAGAAAACGTACTACTTATTTGGCAGAAATGCCTTCTGGAACATGTGAAATTTCATGTGCCTTAATAACAAACTTGTATGCCATCTGTAAATACGAATAAAATGATTAAAATGATGAGCCTAGTTGGTTAAGCCACAGAAAAAGACAGCAACCTTCCTGCTAGCCATGATTGGCTGAGATAATGAGTGGGCTGGACATGCCATATAGCACGCTTCTGTCTATTTGAGCTGGTCAGTATGTGTAGGTAATCCTGTCTAACGCAGCTTTAAAAAATATATATATATCACGTAGTAGGGTTGCATAAGTGTTGCTCACCACTTTCTGGAGGACCGAGTTTTGAAATCAGTGGAATTAGAGTATGATAGCTAAGGAGATGGATAAAACACCTGTCTTTGGATTACATCTTCAAACTAAGGGCAACCATGGCATCCGTGACAGGGGGAAGCGTCCATCCATGATGTATACAGGTAAGATAGTCTAGCTAGCTACATTTTCAGATACTGCACGTTTCTAATTTTGACAGAAAGTCATTTTCATTTCAAGTTAAAGTGCACTGTTAGCTAGCTAACGTTAGCTGGCTGGCTCGCTAGCTAACGTTATGTGTATTATCTTATTATTCGTATCTCAGAGCCATTTGCTTTACTAGTTATAGCCTAATGTTAGCTAGCTAACATTGAACCTGGTTGGTTAGCTACCTGCAGATTCATGCAGGGTAGTAACGTCATGAGTTGGGATTATTGTTCATTGTTTACCTAGCTAGCTACATTTCTAAACAAAAAAGACTCCACTATGCAAGTAACCATTTCAACAGAATGTTCATGATGTCACTGCGACAAATGTCGACAGATGTAGCTGGTAAATTCGCTCTGGCTATCCACTCCGATTTCAGAGCACTCTCGTCTGAGTGTGCCAGAGCGCAGAATAACTGACAAATTTACGAATGTTTAACACCCGGTGTCAGTAAACGTTGGCAGAAAAGCGTAAATTGTTGCCAGCTGCACAGTTGCAGTCACCAATGCTCTGGATAACATAAAAACAGCATAACCAGCTCTGCTAGGGCGAGTAAAATGGTCAGTGAGCTGTTCTCTCATTTGTGTCTGGAAGTAGCTAGCAAGCTAGCCAGTTAGCTTGAGTGCTTGACTGCTGTTGTTAGGACAGCTCGCTCGGATCAACCCTTAAAGAGATGGGTGGGGCTAAAGCTTAAGAGGGTGTGAACGATGCTGAATGGGTGTAGACAAAGAAGAGCTCTCCAGTAGGTACCAAAACATTAAAAGGCAATTTTCTCAAAAGTGAGGTTACAAGTATATCAACTTTCAAAGCAGAATTACTTTCCCATTTTCCTCAAATGCAGTGTATGATATACCATTTTGTAGCTCTGTGTCTCTGCTTTTATCCAATGTAAAAAACACAATTTCAAATTTTGCTACATAAGACCGAATCAAGGCGGTTGGTCACATTATGCTTGAGTGTTCCCAGACACAGTTCAATCTCTTGTAGAATAAATTGAAGACATTACAAAATGAGAGCAGATTACTGCAGTGCTCAATACCTGATGTTGAGGAAAATAGAGGCAATATTTTGGAGGAAAACAACACATATGTGTTGCTGTGTGCTTCAGGCAGACAGTCATCATAACAATTATCATCACTGAAAATATTCCAGTTTCTGATGTAGCACTATCTATGTACGTAAACAACACCCCAACAAGCTTTCACATGACAATGTGAGTCTAGGGCTAGTGCCACCATGCTAATGTATTTCACCTACATATGAATGACAGCTATACGATGAATAAGTGCAACATAGCAGACCCTGTAGCAGTGGGAAAGCCCCTTCTTTGCATTCTAATGGGTCTATATGAAATGTTTACTTTGCATGGTTGACCTGACCCCCCTGATGTAATGTATTGATTCCTGCTTGTGCATAATAACGTTCATTAATGACAGATTCTATGATGCTAGTTATGTCAACAAGGTTAAAAGCAGCCAATCATAATAAGGAATTAGCCTCTGAATATCTCTTTGGAGACGAGATTACTTCAAGAAGTGACTGACTAATTGTAATCGATTTAGCATTATGGTCTCTACTCCAACAGTATAGCCTGCATTGTTTATCTCAACATACCTTATATATTGAGATTGATGTATTGATCGGGTAGAGTCAAGGTGGCTGAGTCAATGTATACATCCATACAGTGAGCCTATTCATGGACATAATCTAATACTAAAAATACAGTTTATCACAGACGGTGATGCAGAGCAATTTAAATGGAAATTCTCTGCTGAGGAGAGAGTATTTCAAAAGGAAATGTCCCTTCCATTTAACAACCGGAAATCAGAGGAGAACTCTTCAAAACAATGATGTTCAATTACTGTGAAATTACGAGGCAGGCAGCTAGGTTATTTGGCAGACAGATCTCAGATGTTCACTTCCCTGCATTCGCTCTAACTTGTTTTTACATTTCTAGTTAACCATTGGTGTAAATAGGGCGAGCTGACTGGTCTGATTGATTGTCATAGGGAAATGGGTCTGCAGATGTAGGCTCATTTTTAAGGGAGTGTGCAATTGGTTTTAAGGGAGTGTGCAATTGGCATGCTGACTGCAGGAATGTTCACCAGAGCTGTTGCCAGATAATTGAATGTTAATTTCTCTACCAAAATCCGCCTCCAATGTTGTTTAAGAGAATTTGGCAGTACGTCCAACCGGCCTCACAACCTCATACCACGTGTAACCATGCCAGCCCAGGACCTCCGAATCTGGCTTCTTCACATGCGGGATCATCTGAGACCACACATATACACACATACATACACACATACACACATATACAACTTTTGACCGCTAGTGTACATTACCTCGACTAACCTGTACACCCGCACATTGACTCGGTACTCGGTACCTTGTATATAGCCTCGTTATTGTTATTTTATTGTGTTAATTTTTATTTTACTTTTTACTTTAGTGTAGTTAGTAAATATTTTCTTAACTCCATTTCTTGAACTGCATTGTTGGTTAAGGGCTTGTAAGCTTCGGTTGTGCAAACCCACAGTTTCATCAGCTGTCCATGTGGTTGGTCTCAGATGATCCCGCATGTGAAGAAGCCAGATTCGGAGGTCCTGGGCTGGCATGGTTACACGTGGTATGAGGTTGTGAGGCCGGTTGGACGTACTGCCAAATTCTCTTAAACAACATTGGAGGCGGATTTTGGTAGAGAAATTAACATTCAATTATCTGGCAACAGCTCTGGTGAACATTCCTGCAGTCAGCATGCCAATTGCACACTCCCTTAAAACTTGAGACATCTGTGGCATTGTGTTATATGACAAAACTGCACATTTTAGAGTGGCCTTTTATTGTCACCAGCACAAGGTGCATCTCTGTAATGATCATGCTGTTTATTCAGATTCTTGATATCCCACACCAGTCAGGTGGATGGATGATCTTGGCATTTACATTACATTTTAGTCATTTAGCAGACGCTCTTATCCAGAGCGACTTACAGTTAGTGAGTGCATACATATTTTATTTTATTTTGTTCTATTTTCTTTACTGGCCCCCCGTGGGAATCGAACCCACAACCCTGGCGTTGCAAGCGCCATGCTCTACCAACTGAGCTACACAGGGCAAAGGAGAAATGATCACCAACAGGAATGTTCATACATTTGTGCACAACATTTGAGAGAAATAAGCTTTTTGTGTATATGGAACATTTCTGGGATCTTTTATTTAAGCTCATGAAACATGGGACCAACACTTCACATGTTGCATTTATATTTTTGTTTGTGTAAGGGCTATTTGACCAAGAAGGAGAGTAATGGAGTGCTACATCAGATGACTTGGCCTCCACAATCACTTGACCTCAACCCAATTGAGATGGTTTGAAATTAGTTGGACCGCAGAGTGAAGGAAAAGCAGCCAACAAGTGTTCAGCATATGTGGGAACTCCTTCAAGACTGTTGGAAAAGCATTCCTCATGAAGCTGGTTGAGAAAATGCCAAAAGTGTGCAAAGCTGTCATCAAGGCAAAGGGTGGCTACTTTGAAGAATCTAAAATCTAAAATATATTTTCATTTGTTTAACACTTTTTACTATATGATTCCATTATTGTTATTTCATAGTTGTGATGTCTTCACTATTATTCTACAATGTACACTACCGTTCAAAAATGTGGGGTCACTTAGAAATGTCCTTGTTTTCGAAAGAAAATAAATAAAAAAGTCCATTAAAATAACCTCAAATTGATCAGAAATACAGTGTAGACATTGTTAATGTTGTAAATGGCTATTGTAGCTGGAAACGGCTGATTTTTAATGGAATATCTACAGTCGTACAGAGGCCCATTTTCAGCAACCATCAGTCCTGTATTCCAATGGCACGTTGTGTTTGCTAATCCAAGTTTATCATTTTAAAAGGCTAATTGATCATTAGAAAACCCTTTTGCAATAATGTTAGTACAGCTGAAAACTGTTGTGCTGATTAAAGAAGCAATAAAACTGGCCTTCTTGAGACTAGTTGAGTATCTGGAGCATCAGCAATTGTGGGTTCGATTCCAGAATCAAAATGGCCAGAAACAAATAACTTTCTTCTGAAACTCATCAGTCTATCTTTGTTCTGAGAAATGAAGGCTATTCCATGCGAGAAATTGCCAAGAAACTGAAGATCTCGTACAACGCTGTGTACTACTCCCTTCACAGAACAGCACAAACTGTCTCTAACCAGAATAGAAAGAGGAGTGGGAGGCCCCGGTGCACAACTGTTATGATGAGTTTCTCAGGTATCAAAGAATCAAGGATGCAAGGATATACTTAGACACTTTGTAGACAGTTAATGCAAATGTTTAATGATCGGTACCGGGTTCGTTACAACAATGACCAGAGCTTTGCCCCTTGGTGTTACGAACTAACTTGAACAAAGGAAACACTCTACCTTATATACCCTCTATTACCCTCTTCCTGGCATACATCTGGCAAGTCTCCATGGGCACTCCCTGTCTTTGATGTTCATCACTCTTTCCCGCAAGTCACTATCCTGCCCATCACTCATGCTATCCTAAACATCACTAATCTCCTTTGACATAATGGAATGTAGACTTTGTCTCCTAACCACTTATCTAGTAACTCTAACCTGTTCCCCACAATACTATGACATGACATCATTACACTATAAAAACATCATATCAACAACTGAGCAAGAGGACAAATACATTAGAGTGTCTAGTTTGAGAAACAAACGTCTCACTGGTCCTCAACTGGCAGCTTCATTAAATAGTACCCGCAAAACACCAGTCTCAACGTCAACAGTGAAGAGGCGACTCCGGGATGCTGACCTTCTAGGCAGAGTTGCAAAGAAAAAGCCATATCTCAGACTGGCCAATAAAAATATAAGATTAAGATGGGCAAAAGAATACAGACACTGGACAGAGGAAGATTGGAAAAAAAGTGTTATGGACAGACAAATCGAAGTTTGAGGTGTTCGGATCACAAAGAAGAACATTTGTGAGACGCAGACCAAATGAAAAGATGCTGGAGGAGTGCTTGATGCCATCTGTCAAGCATGGTGGAGGCAATGTGATGGTCTGGGGGTGCTTTGGTGGTGGTAAAGTGGGATATTTGTACAGGGTAAAAGGGATCTTGAAGAAGGAAGGCTATCACTCCATTTTGCAACACCATGCCATATCCTGTGGACGGCGCTTGATTGGAGCCAATTTCCTCCTACAACAGGAAAATGACCCAAAGCACAGCTCCAAACTATGCAATAACTATTTAGGGAAGAAGCAGTCAGCTGCTATTCTGTCTATAATGGAGTGGCCAGCACAGTCACCGGATCTCAACCCTATTGAGCTGTTGAGGGAGCAGCTTGACCGTAAGAAGTGCCCATCAAGCCAATCCAACTTGTGGGAGGTGCTTCAGGAAGCATGGGGTGAAATCTCTTCAGTTTACCTCAACAAATTGACAACTAGAATGCCAAAGGTCTGCAAGGCTGTAATTGCTGCAAATGGAGGATTCTTTGACGAAAGCTTAGTTTGAAGGACACAATTATTATTTCTATTAAAAATAATTATTTCTAACCTTGTCAATGACTATATTTCCTATGTATTTTGCGAAATTTCCTATTCAAACTCATTTCATGTATGTTTTCATGGAAAACAAGGACATTTCTAAGTGACCCCAAACTTTTGAACGGTAGTGTAGAAAATAGTGAAAATAAAGAAAAACCCTTGAATGAGTAGGTGTGTCCAAACTTTTGACTGGTACTGTAGGTCAGCAAATACTTCAGAATCCCACTTTATCTTTCTGACATTATTTGATTGTTGTATATTTGAAAGTGCAGGCCTAGTCAATAAGGTTGGGAGGTATGCTGCTCAGTCTGAGTCTACAGATATCATAAAGAATGGTAAAAACTCCCCAAATGCATACCAGTACAGAGTAGATTTGAAAGATGAAATCATAAATGTATGATATGATTTATATAACCTGTCTGCTTGTGACCAGGGTTGCCCTGACATTTCTACCTTCGTTACGTTGACGCCCTCGGAGCATTGGGAGATTAATGATCACATTAGCGGCATTCATTTTGACACTATTCTCTATATTCATTTTGACATTTAGTGGTGCACAAGACCCTGTGAATCCCTACATTTCTGAGACATTCATTTCTGCAATAAAAATAAAGGACACACACCAAATGAACGCATAGGGTAATCTGGGGCAAGTTCTGCAATTGTTGCGACAAATACGACCGCCAGCTTGACAGGATTTCAAAAGGAATCAACACCTGCATTGGTAAAGATGTTCTTCTGCAAGTTTCCTGACTGACTGGAGTCATGGGACCAAAGACAACATAGCTTACATGACTGCACAACTAGAATGGTGCCCGCTCAGTCACCCATGCGTGCCAGAGTTTAGCAGCTGGCAGGTTTGTACTTCCCGGTGAGTTGCTGAGCAAAACAGCGTTCGCCCAGGATGTGTTCATCTGGGAGCCTGGGAAGTGTGTAGTTTATGATTTGGAGAAAAGGCAAGGGGACAGAGCCCATACATAAAGCTTTGTGGCCCAGAAAAGAGAACACAGAGAGAGCAGGAGATTTAATAACGTTGTACAATTTTCTGGTGTAATAGCCTTATCGATTACACACTCCTATAGCCAGGAGGGCTGGCTAAAAGGGTTGACTTGTATTTCACAAGAGTAAATAACCTAAAGGCTCACAGAAAAGGAAGCCGCCTCATCCAGAACCTGAGGAAATGAGGCAGTCAAGAAAACATAGAGCCAAACAATTATGTTACTGTGTGTTAATGTGATTCTGTCATGGATGTCCCAACAGAGAAATGCTTTTGCAGATGTGTTGACACCACTATCAGTTGGACAATTAAAGACAAAATAATTGCTGATTAATGCATGCCTGTTTGGGGACCCTATTAAAAGTGTTGGTGAATAAATTATTAGCAACTTCACCAATACTATTAAAAGCAGTCTCATTGATTGCAGGCAGGAGAGGTTGATCATTTGACAACAGTCCTGGATGTTGGGTTGACTAACAGCATATTTTTTTTTTTTTCCGATTTAAAAATAATAATTTTCCATGCTACTCTGCATTGCCCGTGGACTAATGATACACATTTTTACGGAAAGCTTGAATAAACCTTATTTTCTTGGCATTGCCTGGAAATATGTCTACCAAAGTATGTGTTCTTATGCTACATGAAATGTATGCTACCAACAGACAGTCTTTATTACAACCATTCATTAGGCCGCTATCTATCCTTCTATAATTACTGCACTTTATGGTTCATTTTCTATAGCCAGTGGTCATCTTCTGCTCAAACATTATTTTGTCATGGTTTTATATGCAGGCCTGATGCTGGAACTATAACTCATCTACCTCCTGGAGATTAGCACGGGCCCATTCTAGGACTATTGTAATCTGTTTGCCATACAGGCTCTTTATCATACCATAGGAAAGTAGTGTAGTCTGGACCTCAGCACCTGTTCCAGCCCAGCTCCACTCTAATCTACGCTTCACGTGGGGAAAACTATTGAAGAGGGAGAAAAATCCCTGTGCAGGTTGCACACAGCTACAGATGTAGGATCTTAATTTGAGCCAGTTTGCAACAGCAGGAAAAAATAATCCTGCAGCAACAGGAAATGTGAATTAGTATGTGGATTATAATTAATGGACATTTTTGTAGGGTTTCATACATTTTTGGTTACAGCAAATCAAATCTGAAAATGTTAAGTGGAATTTACAAACTTTAGAAGCCTTTTAAAAGACAATTCTCAGCAAGAAAAGTGTGATCAAATTAAGATCCTACATCTGTAAGGCCGTGCAAGCTGAGCCGGTTCAGGTGAATTCATCAACCCACCATTATACTGTACACAGAACTGCCAGTGTGGAGGGGTGAAGTGCTGATTTCAACTCCTCACATGCACTTTGTAATTATCTTAGTAGGGAGCCTTGACAGCAGGTTGGGTTGGGAATAAATTATAGTGTTTCCTGCATCATTACTATGACTATTATTAAAAGTGTAAATACTGTAGTAACAGCAGTGGTGTAACAGTAGTAGCTAGACTGAGTTATTCATAAAATATCCGGTAAAGAGGCCTCCCGAGTGGCACAGTGGTCTAAGGCACTGCATCGCAGTGCTGGAGGCGTTACTACAGATCTGGGTTAATTCCCGGGCTGTGCCACAAACGGCCGTGGCTGGGAGTCCCACAGGACGGCGCACAATTGGCCCAGCGTCGTCCGGGTTAGGGGTGGGTTTGGCCGGAGGGACTTAACTTGGCTCATCGCGCTCTAGCGACTCCTTGTGGCGGGCCGGGTGCCTGCAGGCTGACCTCGGTCGCCAGTTGAACAGTGTTTCCTACGACACATTGGTGCGGCTGGCTTCCGGGTTAAGCTGGCGGGTGTTAAGGAGCGCGGTTAGGCGGGTCATGTTTCGGAGGACGCATGACTCCACCTTCACCTCTCCCGAGCCTGTTGGGGAGTTGCAGATATGAGACAAGATCAAAATTGGGGAGAAAAAGGGGGGTAAAATACACCCCCCCAAAAAACTTCAAGGGTGACGTATCCAACCATTACAATGCACACCAAAAGTAGGCTACCTCACTTGCATCTTGGGTGAAATTAACCACTGCAAGCTGGAATTTGCATTGCCTGTGTGTCAATCTTATACATGACACAAAGAGGAGAAAACATTAGGAGATAAAGAAACACCATAAGAGAATGTCGACTTATTTCCCAACAATGAACTCAGAGACTCTGGGACTCAATGAAAGCATTCACCAACATGAAACCACTAACATACCAGCAGATACGACAGCTGCCACTGAAAATGTTGCAATTCAGTTGACATGCTGATGACTGTGAAGTTGATTGGAAACTGATAAAAATATGTAAATCACGTTTTAGTATAGATAAGGCCACGACCCTGATGCCTGGTGCCCTATTTACCAGATGTCTGAATATTTACATACTGTCCTGTCTCATTCCTATGGAAAAGTCATCATTACACTGGTTCCTGAAAAACTTGTAGACCTGTTGCACTGACTTCAATAGTTATGACCTGCATTGAGTGTTCTCTGTTCAGATGTAAACAACTTGCTGGACCCTTTCCAATGTACTTGCAGACACAGTAAACTTGGCTAGGCAACTTCAGTTGAGTTAAGACCTCAAATTGGGTGTGAGACAGCTTTTGCTACGGGCAACTTTTCAGGCTATTCCAAAAATATATATATATTGCATACCCCTCCACTTGATTCCTGAAAACTAGCTTCTGCCCATAGGCAACTATGGCTCCCAAAGAGCAGATTGTTGAACAGATACACACATTATTCTGTGCCTTTATCAATTAAACATATTAATGTGAATATGAAAAAATATACCAACAAGCTCCTGATTCACAGACTGTACTGCAGCGTCTATGCGGTACATATGTAGTGAGTAAAATGTAAATTGAAACTATTTATAATTTTTGATATACTGTAGCAGCCTTGTATGTAGGCCTACAAGACAATATTGTCCTCAGGGCCAATCATGTTTATTTAATCTTATACTATCTGATCTTATCTCACTATGGCATTACAGGTAGCAGTATTAGCAGTAGTCAGAATAAATCCAGGGCTCATACTGCTTTAATAAAAAAAAAACACACCAGTGGAAAGTGTATTGGGATCATCAATATGCTGCCGCGCTGGACTCAAAGCAGACCATGTGATATATTAGCATAACTCTCATCTCTCGTTTCCAAAGTGAAAGTCCCCTGCCTGGTAATTTGCAGTGGCTTGCGAAAGAATTCACCCCCCTTTGCATTTTTCCTATTTTGTTGCCTTACAACCTGGAATTAAAATGGATTTTTTGGGGGGTTTGTATCATTTGATTTACACAACTTCCACATTGAAGATGCAAACTATTTTTTATTGTGAAGCAAACTAGAAAAACGACAAAAAAACAGAAAACTTGAGCATGCATAACTATTCACCCCCCCAAAGTCAATACTTTTTAGAGCCACCTTTTGCAGCAATTACAGCTGCAAGTCTCTTGGGGTATGTCTCTATAAGCTTGCCACATATAGCCACTCAGATTTTTGCCCATTCTTCAAGGCAAAACTGCTCCAGCTCCTTCAAGTTGGATGGGTTCCACTGGTGTACAGCAATCTTTAAGTCATACCACAGATTCTCAATTGGATTGAGGGCTTTGACTAGGCCATTGCAAGACATTTAAATGTTTCCCCTTAAACCACTCAAGTGTTGCTTTAGCAGTATGCTTAGGGTCATTGTCCTGCTGGAAGGAGAACCTCCGTCCCAGTCTCAAATCTCTGGAAGACAGAAACAGGTTCCCTAAAGAATCGCCTTGTATTTAGCGCCATCCATCATTCCTTCAATTCTGACCAGTTTCCCAGTCCCTGCCGATGAAAAACATCCCCACAGCATGATGCTGCCACCACCACCATGATTCACTGTGGGGATGGTGTTCTCGGGGTGATGAGAGGTGTTGGGTTTGCGCCAGACATAGCGTTAAGGTGAATGCACCAATTTGTAAGTCGCTCTGGATAAGAGCGTCTGCTAAATTACGTAAATGTAAATGTAAATGTTTTCCTTGATGGCCAAAAAGCTTAATTTTAGTCTCATCTGACCAGAGTACCTTCTTCCATATGTTTGGGGAGTCTTCCACATGTCTTTTGGCGAACACCAAACGTGTTTGCTTATTTTCTTCTTTAAGCAATGGCTTTTTTCTGGCCACTCTTCCGTAAAGCCCAGCTCTGTGGAGTGTACGGCTTAAAGTGGTCCTATGGACAGATACTCCAATCTCCGCTATGGAGCTTTGCAGCTCCTTCAGGGTTATCTTTGGTCTCTTTGTTGCTTCTCTGATTAACGCCCTCCTTGCCTGGTCCGTGAGTTTTGGTGGGCGGCCCTCTCTTGGCAGGTTTGTTGTGGTGCCATATACTTTCAATTTTTTAATAATGGATTTAATGGTGCTCCGTAGGATGTTCAAAGTGTCTGATATTTTTTTTTATAACCCAACGCTGATCTGTACTTCTCCACAACTTTGTCCCTGACCTGTTTGGAGAGCTCTTGGTCTTCATGGTGCCACTTGCTTGGTGGTGCCCCTTGCTTAGTGGTGTTGCAGACTCTGGGGCCTTTCAGAACAGGTGTATATATACTGAGATCATGAGACAGATCATGTGACACTTAAATAAAGTCCACCTGCAATCTAACTAATTATGTGACTTCTGAAGGTAATTGGTTGCACCAGACCTTATTTAGGGGCTTCATCGCAAAGTGGGTGAATACATATGCACACACCACTTTTCCGTTATATATTTTTTCGAATTTCTTGAAACAAGTAATTTTTTTCATTTCACTTCACCAATTTGGACTATTTTGTGTATGTCCATTACATGAAATCCAAATAAAAATCCATTTCAATTACAGGTTGTAATGCAAAACAATAGGAAAAACGCCAAGGGGGACGAATACTTTTGCAAGGCGCTGTATGAGCCTACGAAATTATACAACTCCAGCACCAGGTTCTGAGTTAAAGTTGTTATTGTATCTCTCTGCAGCTTATCTCAAATGACAGATGAATGCACACCTTCATTACTTCTTTCAGGCTCGCAATCAAGTTGTCCCTCATTTGTCAAGGCTTTTCTCCTTTATTCTGATGAGAAACCCTTGTGGTAATTAGTCAGCGTAGAAATGGGTTGAGACGGATGGGGGAGAGATAGCGTTTGTGGAGGACTCCTTTGGATGTGTACCGTTAAATAAAACATTAAGCCCCTCCATGCATAGAACAAAACCCCATTGCCAGTTGCCATACAAAACAGAGAAATGAACCCAGCGCTCTTTAACGACTGTCTACTTTTCCTTTCACTTCCTCTTTGTAATGAGATCATGTTTGAAAAAAGCATAATTTCGTCCACAAGGGTTTTAGGATTACACAAATTAATTTCTCAAAGTGCACCCAGAGACATTTGTTTATAATCCATCAGTGACAAAAATATAATTGGATTATAATGGTGGAATTTATTTGCATATCTTACTCAATTATTGTTTATGTGGGATGACATGAAGTTCATTTTGGCAACAGAGGAGAGGGAGGAGAACTTGGCTTGAGAAATTCCATAGACAGCGGTGTCATGTTCACTCTCATTTTACAAGACGTTCACTCTGGCACAACAAATCAATTAAATCTGTCCATGATCTTACCTTCAATGGCAGCAAGGCACAGACAAGCTAACACCCTGGAAGCATATGACCTCATGTTCTGTATCTATTCTCTCTAAGGAAAAAAAAAAGCTAAGCAAGACAAGCGGACGTGTGACAAACAGTGAACTGTCCTAGTAAAAAATGTATCTATGGATGAGGTCACAGACCTCAAGAGAACGTGAGATATCGGATCAACATGAACCCTTTGGCTAATTTGCCTTGAGTTCCTGTAAACAAAACACACAGCTAATATCTTCTGATGACAAGCATACCCATAACATGATGCTGCCACCACAATACTTGAAAATACAGAGGGTTTCACTCTGTGTAGTGCTGTATTGGATTTGACCCAACCCTGTAGTTTTTTATTTAGGCCAAAAAGTTAATGTATTTGTGGTGTTGTCTTGCAGTATTACTTAACAGCCCTGTTGCAAACAGAATGGATGATTTGTAGTGGATCTTTTAAAACAGGCTCATTTCTTTTCACTTTGTCATGCAGGCCAGTAATACAGAGTGAATGCAATGTTGTTGTTGATCCTTTTGTATTTTCAAGTATTGTGGTGGCAGCATCATGTTTTGGGTATGGTTGTCACCGACAGGGACTGGGGAGTTTGTTAGGATCAAAATAAATATTTAAGGAGCAAATCCCAGGCAAATCCCACCTGGGATAGGGTTTTATTTTTTGGCGGGACAATTACACAAATTTGTTTGCAAAAGACACACCAGCATGGCTTTCCAAAAGGTGGTGATTGTTCCTGAGTGGTCTAGTCTCAGTCCTGACTTAAATCTGCCTAAAAGAATTTGAGACAAGGTTTAAATATCGCTGTCCATTAATGATCCCCAACCAAATGTATTGAGCCTGAGCAATTTTGACAAAAGCTATGGATATACTCTACTGTTCAAAAGTTTGGGGTCACTTAGAAATGTCCTTGTTTTTGAAAGAAAAGCAATTTTTTGGTCCATTAAAATAACATCAAATTGATCAGAAATACAGAGTAGACATTTTTAATGTTGTAAATGGCTATTGTAACTGGAAACGGCAGATTTTTTATGGAATATCTACATAGGCGTACAGAGGCCCATTATCAGCAACCATCAGTCCTGTGTTCCAATGGCACGTTGTGTTTGCTAATCCAAGTTTATCATTTTAAAAGGCTAATTGATAATTAGAAAACCCATTTGCAATTATGTTAGCACAGCTGAAAACTGTTGTGCTGATTAAAGAAGCAATAAAACTGGCCTTCTTGAGACTAGTTGAGTATCTGGAGCATCAGCAATTGTGGGTTCGATTCCAGAATCAAAATGGCCAGAAACAAATAACTTTCTTCTGAAACTCATCAGTCTATTCTTGTTCTGAGAAATGTAGGCTATTCCATGCGAGAAATTGCCAAGAAACTGAAGATCTCGTAAAACGCTGTGTACTACTCCCTTCACAGAACAGCGCAAACTGGCTCTAACCAGAATAGAAAGAGGAGTGGGAGGCCCCGGTGCACAACTGAGCAAGAGGACAAATACATTATAGAGTGTCTAGTTTGAGAAACAGACGCCTCACTGGTCCTCAACTGGCAGCTTCATTAAATAGTACCCGCAAAACACCAGTCTCAACGTCAACAGTGAAGAGGCGACTCCGGTATGCTGACCTTCTAGGCAGAGTTGCAAAGAAAAAGCCATATCTCAGACATTTCTAGTATTAATGGTCATTTCTTACCAGTAATACTAGTAATAACATTACAAACACATATTGTGGTATCCATGACGGATTAAGCTTTGGTATAGTATAGTCGATATACAGTATGTACCTCACAAGTCTGTATTACCATGAGGGTGCATCAAATGCATATATACACATATCCGCATCAAACACATATACACACTGCAATTAAGTTATGTTTACCTTGAGGTTATTCAAGCATATGGATATGCACAAAACTGCTTGAATATATACCTAAGATATACAGTTGAAGTCGGAAGTTTACATACACTTAGGTTGGAATCATTAAAACTCGTTTTTCAACCACTCTTACAAATTTCTTGTTAACAAACTATAGTTTTGGCAAGTCGGTTTGGATATCTACTTTGTGCATGACACAAGTAATTTTTCCAACTATTGTTTACAGAAAGATTATTTCACTTATAATTCACTGTATCACAATTCCAGTGGGTCAGATGTTTACATACAATAAGTTGACTGTGCCTTTAAACAGCTTGGAAAATTCTAGAAAATGATGTCATGGCTTTAGAAACTTCTGATAGGCTAGTTGACATCATTTGAGTCAATTGGAGGTGTACCTGTGGATGTATTTCAAGGCGTACCTTCAAACTCAGTGCCTCTTTGCTTGACATCATGGGAAAATCAAAAGAAAATCAGCCAAGACCTCAGAAAACAATTTATAGACCTCCATAAGTCTGGTTCATCCTTGGGAGCAATTTCCAAATGCCTGAAGGTACCACATCCATCTGTACAAACAAAAGTACGCAAGTATAAACACCATGGGACCACGCAGCCATCATACCACTCAGGAAGGACGTGTTCTGTCTCCTAGAGATGAACGTACTTTGGTGTGAAGAGTGAAAATCAATCCCAGAACAACAGCAAAGGACCTTGTGAAGATGCTGGAGGAAACAGGTACAAAAGTATCTATATCCACAGTAAAACGAGTCCTTTATCGACATAACCTTAAAGGCCGCTCAGCAAGGAAGAAGCCTCTGCTCCAAAACCACCATAAAAAAGCCAGACTACGGTTTGCAACTGCACATGGGGACGAATATCGTACTTTTTGGAGAAACGTACTCTGGTCTGATGAAACAAAAATATAACTGTTTGGCCATAATGACCATTGTTATGTTTGGAGGAAAAACGGGGATGCTTGCAAGCCGAAGAACACCATCCCAACCGTGAAGCACGGGGGTGGCAGCATCATGCTGATGGGGTGCTTTGCCGCAGGAGGGACTGGTGCACTTCACAAAATAGATGGCATCATGAGGAAGGAAAAGTATGTGGATATATTGAAGCAACATCTCAAGACATCAGTCAGGAAGTTAAAGCTTGGTTGCAAATGGGTCTTCCAAATGGACAATGACCCCAAGCATACATCCAAAGTTGTGGCAAAATGGCTTAAGGACAACAAAGTCAAGGTATTGGAGTGGCCATCACAAAGCCCTGAACTCAATCCTATAGAAAATCTGTGGGCAATACGGAAAAAGCGTGTGTGAGCAAGGAGGCCTACAAACCTGACTCAGTTACACTCTGTCAGGAGGAATGGGCCAAAATTCACCCAACTTATTGTGGGAAGCTTGTGGAAGGCTACCCAAAACGTTTGACCCAAGTTAAACAATTTAAAGGCAATGCTACCAAATACTAATAGAGTGTATGTAAACTTCTGACCCACTGGGAATGTGATGAAATAAATAAAAGCTGAAATAAATAACTCTCTACTATTATTCTGACATTTCACATTCTTAAAATAAAATGGGGATCCTAACTGACCTAAGACAGGGAATTTTTACTAGGATTAAATGTCAGGAATTGTGAAAAACTGAGTTTAAATTAGGGTTGCACGATATTGGAAATAACTGACATTGCGATATTTTGTTTTTCTGCGATATATATTGCGATATGAAAAAATACAGGATGTCTTCACCAGATGACTTGAAAAGCTCTATTTGAGAATAATTAATTATTCTAGAATGATTGGGATGATTTTGTAGGGAACTGCATCTTCATGGAAAATTAAAATTAAAAAATGAAACTGAAAATGACGTTTTACCTTTTGACTTATTTTGGGTAGTTTAATTTATTATATTAATTAATACACTGTTTAATTCACCATGGTTCTATTGTATTCATGTAATACTCTTCTATCAGTTCAGGCTAAAGTCAATGATCTAACATGTTATGATATTAATAATGCATGTTGCTTACCCTAAAATAAAGGGGCTCATTTGTGAATGAAGAGGTGTGGTGTCTATAAGGGATCCAGGAGATTAGAGGAGGCTTTATCTCAGCACTCAGCACTTTATCTCAGCACATTCTCTACGGAGGAAGTTTCATTATCACAATAGGGAATTAATGTGAATGACAAAATCAAATCAAAAAGTCATTTAACATTTTATTACATTACAAATTACTCTTATCTAGGCCCCAATCAGCTACAGCTTCTCTCACCCCTGTTGCGATGTTCTCACTTGTATGATCCTCTGGGGAAAATGCAGTTTGCAAACAGCGACTTTTCAGGTGGAAGTCCTCATTAATAAAGTGTACGGTCAGACGTATGTAGGGCTCCGTTGTCCGGCTCGACCACAAGTCCGTTGTTGCTGTATAATATTCTATTTGTGACAGCTCTGTTTCAACTTGTGCCTTGCATTTCTCGTACAACTCTGGGATGGCAACTTGAGAAAAATAGTTGCGTGATGGCATTACATACCGCTTGTCAAGCGACCGGATCATGTTTTTAAAACCCTCTTTGGTAACCGTGTTAATTGGTACCATGTCTTCGGCGACGTGAAATGTTATTGAATCTGTGATTTCTCTCTGCCGTTTGGAACCTTTCTCGTATGGTGTAATACTGGCAAAGGCATCCGAAATAGATTTTTGCTTTGGAGGGCATTGAGATGCTTTGCACTCGTCATACAGAGATTTGTGGTGCCGCCTTAATTGATCTAACAAATTGGTCGTGTTGCCTCGTGTTGTGGCAACAATTGCAAGGCACTCTCGACAAAGTACTTGTTTTTGGTCAACATCATCCTGTCTGTAGCCGAAATATTTCCATATAATTGACGATGCATTTCTTTTTGCAACCAAATTCTCCATTTCGGTCTTTTTTGCCTGTTCCTCGCTCATCATTTCATCACGCGCAAGCAGAGCCTGCATGGCAACCACGTGCAGCAACCAACTCCGTGTTTAAAATAATAACAATAATAATAATAATAAACTGTGTATCCAATAACCCATAAATCTGAGTAAATTACGTTATATCAGACAGATATAATGCTATTTTAACATTTAAAAAAAAATATATATATATATTGTAGACTGATATATGTTTACCTTACTAAATCGCAAGTTCTGCGATGTGACTATTGCGGATGCATACATCGCAATGTCGATGCTGAAACGATATATCGTGCAGCCCTAGTTAAAATGTATTTGGCTAAGGTGTATTTAAACTTCCGACTTCAACTGTACCTCGATGAATTAATCATGGGTGAAAACGATGCCATGATGAATCATCATCCTGTAATGATTTGTGGTCCATGCAAATTTTGTAATCAGGTGACATATTAAAGATAGAAAGTTGGAGCTTTGGAGTGAGGAGACGGGCTAAAGCTGTACTTTAAATTAATTCACTATGCTAATTTTTGTCCACTATTCCCAGAGACAAAGCCCCAGTGTAGGTGTTCTGTGTCAGGCAGGCTTAATGGCTTTGTCATTGCAGCTCAAATCGGGACATTATTTCCAGCACCAGAATCTCCTATGAAGTGCATTACCTGACCAAAGAAGACAGCAGCCACAGGAAGACACTATGTCAAACACCATTATCCTTGCCCAACAATGCAGAGCAGACCCCTACTACAAGGTGGCCTGTTGGTGAGAAGCAGGACTTTGATCGCCAGTGTGCGGCATTCCTTTCTGGAGACAATGCACACTATCAAAACCCAGAACTACCTTCTGTTAGCCAGCTTTGAGGGTATACAGCATCCATGTTAGGAAGTCCCTTGCCATATGGGTGGTCTTGGTCATGTGATCAAGAAGTGTGTTCCAGAAATAAATTAGGACACAATGACACATTTTAATTTCAGGAAAGGACATAGTCCTTCTCCTGTACTTCGAAGGACAGGGAAAGCAAGTTTTGAAGCAGTCTTATTGATCCCAGATATCAATACGACTGATGGAGTGAACCACTGAGGAAGAGACGGGCACCTCCGCAGATCCTGCCTCTCCATTCACCACCATGGATGCGTATGTATGCATGCAAACTCATTTCCTGTTCAAAGGTAGATAAAAAGGTAATTACATGGTCATGATAATGTTGATGTAAGTGTGTTTCAGACATATAGTAACTAGCTAATACTACGTGTGCTATTTCTATAAACTCAGCACAGTAAGGCAGAGCTCAGAGCACAAATAGGTGATGTAAGGAAACAGGCCATGACAGGTCACAAACACACAACATCATGGCCTCGAAAAAACAAAACAAATAGAGAGATCTAGCAAGCTCCTGCAAGCCAACAAGCACTGTGTGGGATTTATCATTTTGAATGAATCCAAACAATGGGCCAAGTCCTAACTTGAGAACTGCATGTGTAATTAGAACTTTGCATAAATCAGGCGTTGATCTCGCGTTAGGATTGGGCTCAGTGTGCTGTGGCGGATTTCCATTTTTTCCACCTCAGATAATGAGTGGTAATATGTGGATTTAGAGGGTGATAAAGTGGAGGGACATTTAACAAGACAAGACCACCAAACGGATATCAACATGAGGGAACTGTGGTTACAAAATAAAAAAAACTAAGGGAGAAGAACTACTGGAACAGCAGAAACAGTGAAATCAGATCCTGCCCATGCATAAATACTTTTCATTTTCACTCTCCAAACATCTAGGAGAGCCCCCCACCACACTCGCACAAACATGCACACACACAGACTCCACTAGAATATCTCCTTCAATTCCATGGAGAGATAGAGAGCTGTGAGTCAGGAGTCTGTAAAACGGACAGGTGAGTGGCAGGTCCTGGACCGACGGGTAATATGTGAATCTATGAAGCGTCCGGGAGCGCTGTGATGGAGTATCCATCATTGTGAGGAGGGCTATTGATTGGAAGCACAGTCAGTTCCAGGCAGTGCAGAGATGACACTACACCGTCTGGCAGTGATGGATAAGGCACTCTCCTGTACCAGGCCTCACTCTCTATGGCTGCGTCAGAAATGGCAGCCTATCCCCTATATAGTGCACACATTTTTACCAGACCCCTATAGCCCCTGGTGAAAACGTAGTGAGCTATATAAGGAATAGGGTGCCATTTCAGACGCACCTTCTCTCTCCATGCTGAATCAGGTGCTTCTCCCCACACATTTACCCTCGGCAATCCCAAATACCAACTCCCGCTTTTATTCAATTGGCCGGAATGATCAATCACCGAAGCTCTGAAGTGCTTCCTGCTGTCACCAAGAGGCTTTTCATCGAACAGCAACTATTATACCGATAATTAAACAACTCTTAACTCAAAGTATGACTGTTATTCCCCTGCAATTTAAGACTGTCCATTAGCATTACATAGTATTCCCAACCTGTTATTATAAACATTCATAGACATTTATATTCAAATCAAATTATTTGTCACATTCGCCGAATACAACCTTACACTGGAATGCTTACTTACAAGCCCTTAACCAACAATGCAGTTTAAAGAAAGAATACCAAAGAAAATCACAAAGAAATACAATATAAAATAATACGAAATAAAAGTAACAAATAATTAAAGAGCAGCAGTAATAATAACAATAGCGAGGCTACAGTTGAAGTCGGAAGTTTACATCCTTCCACAAGCTTCCCACAATAAGTTGGGTGAATTTTGGCCCATTCCTCCTGACAGAGCTGGTGTAACTGAGTCAGGTTTGTAGGCCTCCTTGCTCACACACGCCTTTTCAATTCTGCCCACAAATGTTCTATAGGATTGAGGTCAGGGCTTTGTGATGGCCACTCCAATACCTTGGCTTTGTTGTCCTTAAGCCATTTTGCCACAACTTTGGAAATATGCTTGGGGTCATTGTCCATTTGGAAGACCCATTTGCGACCAAACTTTAACTTCCTGACTGATGTCTTGAGTTGTTGCTTCAATATATCCATATAATTTTCCTTCCTCATGATGCCATCTATTTTGTGAAGTGCACCAGTCCCTCCTGCAGCAAAGCACTCCCACAGCATGATGCTGCCACCCCCATGCTTCACGGTTGGGATGGTGTTCTTCGGCTTGCAAGTACCCCCTTTTTCCTCCAAACATAACGATGGTCACTATGGCCAAACAGTTATATTTTTGTTTCATCAGACCAGAGGACATTTCTCCAAAATGTTTGTCCCCATGTGCAGTTGCAAACCGTAGTCGGGCTGTTTTATGGCGGTTTTGGAGCAGTGGCTTCTTCCTTGCTGAGCGGCCTTTCAGGTTATGTCGATATAGGACTCGTTATACTGTGGATATAGATAGTTTAGTACCTGTTTCCTCCAGCATCTTCAGAAGGTCCTTTGCTGTTGTTCTGGGATTGATTTGCACTTTTCGCACCAAAGTACGTTAATCTCTAGGAGACAGAACGCGTCTCCTTCCTGAGCGGTATGACGGCTTCGTGGCCCCATGGTGTTTGCGTATTATTGTTTGTACAGATGAACGTGGTACCTTCAGGCGTTTGGAAATTGCTCCCAAGTATGAACCAGACTTATGGAGGTCTACAAATTTTTTTCTGAGGTCTTGACTGATTTCTTTTGATTTTCCCATGATGTCAAGCAAAGAGGCACTGAGTTTGAAGGTAGGCCTTGAAATACATCCACAGGTACACCGCCAATTGACTCAAATGATGTCAATTAGCCTATCAGAAGCTTCTAAAGCCATGACATCATTTTCTGGAATTTTCCAAGCTGTTTAAAGGCACAGTCAACTTAGTGTATGTAAACTTCTGACCCACTGGAATTGTGATACAGTGAATTATAAGTGAAATAATCTGTCGGTAAACAATTGTTGGAAAAATGACTTGTGTCATGCACAAAGTAGATGTCTTAACCGACTTGTGAGGTAGCAGAAAGAACAGTCTATGACTAAGGTGGCTGGAGCCTTTGACAATTTTTAGGGCCTTCCTCTGACACCGCCTGGGATAGAGGTCCTGGATGGCAGGAAGCTTGGCCCCAGTGATGTACTGGGCCGTACGCACTACCCTCTGCAGTGCCTTGCGGTTGGAGGCAGAGCAGTTGCCATACCAGGCAGTGATGCAACCAGTCAGGATGCTCTCGATGGTGCAGCTGTAGAACCTTTTGAGGATCTGAGGACCCATGCCAAATCTTTTCATTCTCCTTAGGGGGAATAGGTTTTGTCGAGCCCTCTTCACGAATGTCAAGGTGTGCTTCGACCATGTTAGTTTGTTGGTAATGTGGACACCAAGGAACTTGAAGCTCAACCTGCTCCACTACAGCCCCGTCATTGAGAATGGGGGCGTGCTCGATCCTCTTCTTTTTCCTGTAGTCAACAATCATCTCCTTTGTCTTGATCACGTTGAGGGAGAGGTTGTTGTCCTGGCACCACACAGCCAGGTCTCTGACCTCCTCCCTATAGGCTGTCTCGTTGTTGTCGGTGATCAGGCCTACCACTGTTGTGTCATCGGCAAACTTAATGATGGTGTTGGAGTCGTGCCTGGCCATGCAGTCATGAGTGAACAGGGAGTACAGGAGGGGACTGAGCACGCACCCCTGAGGGGCCCCCGTGTTGAGGATCACAGTGGCAGATGTGTTGTTACCTACCCTTACCACCTGGGGGAGGCCCGTCAGGAAGTCCAGGATCCAGTTGCAGAGGGAGGTGTTTAGTCCCAGGGTCCTTAGCTTAGTTATGAGATTTGAGGGCACTATGGTGTTGAGCGCTGAGCTGTAGTCAATGAATAGCATTCTCACATAGGTGTTACTTTTGTCCAGGTGTGAAAGGGCAGTATGGAGCGCAATAGAGATTGCATCATCTGTGGATCTGTTGGGGCGGTATGCAAATTGGAGTGGGTCTAGGGTTTCTGGGATAATGGTGTTGATGTGAGCCATGACCAGCCTTTCAAAGCACTTCATGGCTACAGATGTGAGTGCTACGGGTCGGTAGTCATTTAGGCAGGTTACCTTAGTGTTCTTGGGCACAGGGACTATGGTGGTCTGCTTGAAACATGTTGGTATTACAGACTCAGACAGGGAGAGGTTGAAAATGTCACTTGCCAGTTGGTCAGCGCATGCTCGGAGTACACGTCTTGGTAATCCGTCTGGCCCTGCAGCCTTGTGAATATTGACCTGTTTAAAGGTCTTACTCACATCGGCTACGGAGAGTGTGATCACACAGTCGTCCGGAACAGCTGATGCTCTCATGCATGTTTCAGTGTTACTTGCCTCGAAGCGAGCATAGAAGTAATTTAGCTCGTCTGGTAGGCTCGTGCCACTAGGCAGCTCGCGGCTGTGCTTCCCTTTGTAGTCTGTAATACTTTGCAAGCCCTGCACATCCAACGAATGTTGGAGCCGGTGTAGTACGATTCGATCTTAGTCCTGTATTCACACTTTGCCTGTTTGATGGTTCGTCGGAGGGCATAGCGGGATTTCTTATAAGCTTCCGGATTAGAGTCCCGCTCCTTGAAAGCGGCAGCTCTACACTTTAGCTCAGTGCGGATGTTGACTGTAATCCATGGCTTCTGGTTGGCTCATCAACTCATCCTTGACCGCTGGCTATGTCCCTTCCGTCTTCAAGAGAGCGAGAGTTGCACCCCTTCTCAAAAAACCTACACTCGATCCCTCCGATGTCAACAACTACAGACCAGTAACCCCTTTTTCTTTAGCCAACTCTCTTGCTATCTCTCTCAGAATTACCTTCTTGATCCAAACCAGTCAGGTTTCAAGACTGGTCATTCAACTGAGACTGCTCTTGTCTGTGTCACGGAGGCTCTCCGCACTGCTAAAGCTAACTCTCTCTCCTCTGCTCTCGTCCTTTTAGACCTATCTGCTGCCTTTGATACTGTGAACCATCAGATCCTCCTCTCCACCCTCTCCGAGTTGGGCATCTCCGGCGCGGCTCACTCTTGGATTGCGTCCTACCTGACAGGTCGCTCCTACCAGGTGGCGTGGCGAGAATCTGTCTCCGCACCACGTGCTCTCACCACTGGTGTCCCCCAGGGCTCAGTTCTAGGCCCTCTCCTATTCTCGCTATACACCAAGTCACTTGGCTCTGTCATATCTTCACATGGCCTCTCTTATCATTGCTACACAGACGACACACAATTAATCTTCTCCTTTCCCCCTTCTGATAACCAGGTGGCGAATCGCATCTCTGCATGTCTGGCAGACATATCAGTGCGGATGACGGATCACCACCTCAAGCTGAACCTCGGCAAGACGGAACTGCTCTTCCTCCCGGGGAAGGACTGCCCGTTGCATGATCTCGCCATCACGGTTGACAACTCAGTTGTGTCCTCCTCCCAGAGTGCAAAGAGCCTTGGCGTGACCCTGGACAACACCCTGTCGTTCTCCGCTAACATCAAGGCGGTGACCCGATCCTGTAGGTTCATGCTCTACAACATTCGCAGAGTACGACCCTGCCTTACACAGGAAGCGGCACAGGTCCTAATCCAGGCACTTGTCATCTCCCGTCTGGATTACTGCAACTCGCTGTTGGCTGGGCTCCCTGCCTGTGCCATTAAACCCCTACAACTCATCCAGAACGCCGCAGCCCGTCTGGTGTTCAACATTCCCAAGTTCTCTCACGTCACCCCGCTCCTCCGCACACTCCACTGGCTTCCAGTTGAAGCTCTCATCTGCTACAAGACCATGGTGCTTGCCTACGGAGCTGTGAGGGGAACGGCACCTCCGTACCTTCAGGCTCTGATCAGTCCCTACACCCAAACGAGGGCATTGCGTTCATCCACCTCTGGCCTGCTAGCCCCCCTACCTCTGCGGAAGCACAGTGAATGCACCAATTTGTAAGTCGCTCTGGATAAGAGCGTCTGCTAAATGACGAAAATGTAAATGTATGTACGTAAAGTCACTGTGGGGATGACGTCATCGATGCACTTATTGATGAAGCCAGTGACTGATGTGGTGTACTCCTCAATGCCATCGGAAGAATCTAGGAACATATTCCAGTCTGTGCTAGCAACACAGTCCTGTAGCTTAGCATCTGCTTCATCTGACCACTTTCTTATTGACCGAGTCACTGGTCCTTCCTGCTTTAGTTTTTGCTTGTAAGCAGGAAGATAGAATTATGGTCAGATTTGCCAAATGGAGGGCGAGGGAGAGCTTTGTACGCGTCTCTGTGTGTGGAGTAAAGGTGGTCTAGAGTTTTTTTCCCTCTGGTTGCACATTTTACATGCTGGTAGAAATTAGGTAAAACAGATTTAAGTTTCCCTGCATTAAAGACCCCGGCCACTAGGAGCGCCGCCTCTAGATGAGCATTTTCCTATGGCCGTATACAGCTCATTGAGTGCGGTCTCAGTGCCAGCATCATTTGTGGTGGTAAATAGACAGCTACGAAGAATATAGATGAAAACTCTCTTGGTAGATAGTGTGGTCTACAGCTTATCATGAGATACTCTACCTCAGGCGAGCAAAACCTCAAGACTTCCTTAGATATTGTGTACCAGCTGTTGTTTACAAATATACATAGACCGCCACCCCTTGTCTTACCAGAGGCTGCCGTTCTATCCTGCTAATACAGTGTATAACCCGCCAGCTGTATGTTATTCATGTCTTCATTCAGCCACGACTCGGTGGAACATAAGAAATTACAGTTTTTAATGTCCCGTTGGTAGTTTATTCGTGCCTGTAGTTCGTCCACTTTATTATCAAGCGATTGTAAATTGGCCAATAGTATCGATGGCAAAGGCAGATTAGCCACTCGTCGCCGGCTCCTTACCAAGCACCCCGATCTCCTTCCGCGATATCTCCTTTTCTTTCTACTGCGAATGACGGGGATGAGGGCCCTGACGGGTGTCTGGAGCAAATCCCTCTCGTCCGACTAATTAAAGAAATTAGTCGGCATGTTTGGTGTGAGAGAGAGCAGCATGGACCCAATGCACCATCATGAAAGTTCATTGAACCCGCCTAAATCAATCCTTATGTAACCTCTGCGTTATTCATTGAATTTCAGCTAATTGATATTCAGATGGAACTGGGTGCAATAGAGCATTCCATCATTTAATTGGCCATATAACAGCCCTAATATATCACTCTTAACTTCAGGAAGAAGCAGTGGCCCTCCCAAGTTTACTTAGAGCAGTGGTTCCCAACCTTTTTTGGTTACTATACCAACAACTGAATTTTGCTTTGCCCGGAGTACCCCTGAAGTACCCCCTCATGTGCATTTTACCAGTAACCCTGTGGACTCCTGAGTCTTTTCAAGTACCCCCTGTGGATAGGCCTAGTACCCCTGGTTGGGAACCACTGACTTAGAGCATGACTGCCCTTGTAGAGGAGAGAAGGACTAGATGTGGGGTAACATGTCCACCCATTTCCTATTGAATTGAACACAATTTATTTTCTTATGCAAGATGAGTCAGATACTGGATGCTTTCATTACACACAGACTATAGGCCCTACCATACTATACTAGGAGATATTATAAATCTGGATGCCCTACTGTTTCTAGAGTGAACATCGTTGCCTTGTCTAACAGTCTGGAACTAGTCCTTCTGTCAACAGTCTGTTGAGGAAATATTAGCCTTATTATGAGACAAAGTTCCATCAGTTATTGAGAGAATGGTTCATCCCACAAAGCAGGAACATACTGGCACCAAAACTATGAATATAGCACCGCTGCCTTTAGGAAAACTATTTCAAGTCATATTTGTCATATGGGAGTTCCTTAATTAAAACACACATTACTTCAGGGACAATGCATTGTTTTTTCATTACTAAGAAAACTAGTCCAGTCAACCATACACAACATATCCCTGTCCAACAGTTTTCCCTTCCCCCACATATTCTTTACTTCTACATCTGAAAGACAGTAAGCCGGCAGTGTCTGACAAAGATGAGAGTTGTAAGTTGCTCTAATAAATATGAGGTTGTCTGTTACGGCTCCCCTGCTGTACAGACCTGTCAGAGAACACAGAAACACAAAGGCCGTCTGGCATCTCCCCTGCTGGTCCTGCCATCGTGACATTTTCACTCCTTAGCAGACGGTCAAGAGCAAGGAAATGAGGAGAAACAAAAGCTTTCAAAAGGTATCTTCTGAAGTAAAGGAAAGTGAACTAAATAACAACATTGACCCCTCTGTGTTTCTGTATTCCTGAAATATGGTGCACTAATAATGATAACATTGACAATACTCTATAGGCTATACCCCAATTGCACTGGTCTCTTTCAGGCAACTGTGCCAACAAGCATTTATGACACGCCACTCCACACAACTATAAGCCATAATGATCAGTGGTCTACTTTAGTGCTATTTAGTACAGAGCAGTATTGCAGTCAAGGTGCAGAGATATTGATCACAACACCATTATTTGTAATTTCACATGAACAATAATATCTCAAAGGTGATTGAAAATGCTCTAAAAAAACAGTTCAACGGTTCAGGAAGAAACTTTTTTTTTTAACACTATTCCATCCTGCTGGGGCAAATAAAAAATTAGTCAAATCAAACAAGACATATTTCTTCAGAGAAATATTGGAAACCTTTCTATGTCACTATACAGTAAGATCCAGTTCTAACCAGTCAGCCCTTCTCTCAGCACTGATTGTCCAACATGCCTTATCCAGATGGTCTATTCAACCCTGCACACCTAATAATACTGAAGTCTGTCTAGATACCCAGGACTAGAGTAGAGCTGTTAGAACACCGAGAACAGCACATCCTCCTTCTGCTCGTAATTAGGAGAGTTGGACCTACGTCTGAAAAAGAGGCCATAGCTCGGCTCTAAACTACACGGCTGCTGCCATAGAGACCGGTGCACTATGAAGAAGAAAGTGCACTTCAATATGCAACTATTTGGTATGGTAAGGGTGGAGGGGTTTCGACTGTAGCTCTATTCCTGATCAACTTGGTGTGGGTCCTCAAAGCCTGGATTCCATTTTAAACATAGTATTGTAACAAATAAAATAGAACACACAGTAGAATAAATAATATATTGAGGAGTGATGTCATGGGCTGGTTCCAAGGACTGATTATGGATACTGACAAGTTCTCTCAGTAAGGGGTTTAACAGAGGAATACGGTACATTAGAAAAGTCAATGGGTTGTTTGTTGACATATTGTCGTTACTACAGACACCTGCCAAGCTAAAAACGACTGTTCATTTTTGCTGTTCTGTTTTGCATCTCTAGTCGGTAGGTCTTTGTCTCAGTACAGCACATGGCTAGAGAATGACAAGTCCCTTTCAAAGTGCATTTCATAATACTGTGTCTAAGATACATCACTCCTCTTCAACTTATCTTCTGGCTACTGAGGTCCCATTTGATCTAAGAAACGCAAAAAAAAGATACAGAAACAAAACATTCATTTTTCCAAAAATGTTTCCTGTAAAATATGATAGTCATTAAAAGGGGGCGTTAACCCCATCAACATAAACTGCAGAACACAGACGACAATTATTTAGAAACGATCTCATCTCAAACATTTCATGCGCAATATGTTTTCAAGACTGATCCTGTGGGTTTTCTGACCAGAGCCCATTAAGACGATCTCTGAGCTCTCTGTAGGCTTTATACAGGTTTTCAAAGAGAAAGTAATACAGACTCCCTGCCTGAGAGGGCCTACGTACTCTCACCTCTGCTGCTAATTGCTCTGTGTAGCAAACTTAATGAGGTAAATGTCATCCTTTCATACATGCATTCTTCTAAACACGGAGTGTATTCTCATCCACCACTTAAGTTATAATACAGTAGGGCTGTATCTCTTTAAAACCTCAATGTGATTGATTTAAGCACTTGTTTCTCTATCTTAATCACCAACTGTTCTTTGATGTACTGATCACATAGAAAAAGTAATGACATCAGGCGTGACCTGAATGAAGACATCAGGCGTGACCAATTTGAATCTTATAAGCCAGGCTGAGTACTTTGGCTCCAATTCATATGTATTCGAAAGGATCCTATTATTTTAGAAGGCCCTGAGTGCACAGATGTAAGCAAACGCCTTGTGTAATTCCTGCTTTCATCCAGATCAATTTGGCAACAATTATTTTCCATGAGTGAACCAACAACTGCCATTTGGGCTCGAGTGGCTATCTGTTTTTAATGAATCACCAATTGCCTACTCAACTGACTGACAGGGAATGACAAATCCGACAGCTATGAGACAGGACATGTTGTCAGGAGGTCAAGTCCTGGGAAGGGAAGACACATTCAGTGTCAAGGCACAAGGGGCAGAGGCTGTCCACTGTGTGTGTGGGTGGTTTGGTGTGTGTGTGTGAGGGGAGAGAGACACTGTGTTTGTCAGAACTAGACGTGTGGGTTGAAGGAAGCTTGACCTCAACAGATAAGTCAGAGACAGAAACTATGGACTGAAATACACGTCAGAATGGGTACATGGTAGAGCTGGGAAGATTTGTGTCCATATTGCCCAGCTCTAGTAGATAGAAACAGGTTTAATTGAATTACTACTTGCTTGGATATAAAAGAGACTGCCTTATAGTAGCAACTGTGTTTTTTAGCAAAATGTCAGAAACAAATTAATGATTTATTATGCTTTAAAATTAAATTTGAATTTACAACAACAAACTGACCTTGAGTGAGCAAAAATTATATTGGAATAGTGGGCTACTGTATTACAGTGCATTCGGAAAGTATTCAGACCCCTTGACCTTTTCCACATTTTGTTACGTTACAGCCTTATTCTAAAATGGATTAAATAACTTTTTTTCTTCATCAATCTACACACAATACCCCATAATGAAAAAGCTAAAACAGGTTTTTAGAAAGTTTTGCAAATGTATAAAAAAACAAAAACAGAAATACCTTATTTACATAAGTATTCAGACCCTTCGCTGTGAGATACAAAATTGAGCTCAGGTGCAAATTGTTTCCAAATCAAATTTACACGTGTTTAGCAGATGTTACTGCGGGTGTAGCGAAATGCTTGTGCTTCTAGCTCCGACAGTGCAGTAATATTTAACAATTTCACAACATATACCCAATACACACAAATCTAAGTAAGGAATTAATTAAGAAATATATATATATATGGACGAGCGATGTCAGAGCGGCATGGACTAAGATACAGTAGAATAGTATAGAATACAGTATATACATATGATATGAGTAATGCAAGATATGTAAACATTATTAAAGTGACTAAGATACCGTAGAATAGTATACAATACAGTGTATACATATGAGAAGAGTAATGCAAGATATGTAAACATTATTAAAGTGGCTAGTGTTCCATTTCTTAAAGTGGCCAGTGATTTCTAGTCTATGTCTATAGGCAGCAGCCTCTAATGTGCTAGTGGTGGCTGTTTAACAGTCTGATGGCCTTGAGATAGAAGCTGTTTTTCAGTCTCTCGGTCCCAGCTTTGATGCACATGTACTGACCTCGCCTACTGGATGATAGTGGGGTGAAGAATGGGTGGTTGATGTCTTTGACGATCTTTTTGGCCTTCCTGTGACATCGGGTGCTGTAGGTGTCCTAGAGGGCGGGTAGTTTGCCCCCGGTAATGCGTTGTGCAGACCGCACCACACTCTGGAGAGCCTTGCGGTTGCGGGCGGTGCAGGTGCCGTACTAGGCGGTGATACAGCCTGACAGGATGCTCTCAATTGTGCATCTGTAAAAGTTTGTGACCGTTTTAGGTGCCAAACCAAATTTCTTTAGCCTCCTGAGGTTGAAGAGGCTCTGTTGCACCTTCTTCACCACACTGTCTGTGTGGGTGGTCCATTTCAGTTTGTCAGTGATGTGTACGCCAAGGAACTTGAAACTTTCCACCTTCTCCATTGTGGTCTCGTCGATGTGGATAGGGGGGTGCACCCTCTGCTGTTTCCTGATCATCTCCTTTTTCCACGATCATCTCCTTTGTTTTGTTGACGTTGAGTGAGAGGTTATTTTCTGGCACCACACTCCCAGAGCCCTCACCTCCTCCCTGTAGGCTGTCTCGTCATTGTTGGTAATCAAGCCTACTACTGTTGTGTCGTCTGCAAACTTGATGATTGAGTTGGAGGCGTGCTTGGCCACGCAGTCATGGGTGAACACAGTGGCCTCCATCATTCTTAAATGGAAGAAATTTGGAACCACCAAGACTCTTCCTAGAGCTGGCCGCCTGGCCAAACTGAGCAAACGGGGGAGAAGGGCCTTGGTCAGTGAGGTGACCAAGAAACCGATGGTCAGTCTGACAGAGCTCCAGAGTTATTCTGTGGAGATGGGAGAACCTTCCAGAAGGACAACCATCTCTGTAGAACTCCACCAATTAGGCCTTTATGGTAGAGTGGCCAGACGGAAAGTCCTCAGTAAAAGGCACATGACAGGCCACTTGGAGTTTGCCAAAAGGCACCTAACGGACTCTCTGGTCTGATGAAACCAAGATTGAACTCTTTGGCCTGAATGCCAAGCGTCACATCTGGAGGAAACCTGGCACCATCCCCACGTTGAAGCATGGTGGTGGCAACATCATGCTTTGTGGATGTTTTTCAGCTGCAGAGACTAGTCAGGATTGAGGGAAAGATGAACGGATCAAAGTACAGACAAATCATTGATGAAAACCTGCTCCAGACAGGACTTCAGACTGGGGCGAAGGTTCACCTTCCAACAGGACAATGACCCAAAGCACACAGCCAAGACAACGCAGGAGTGGCTTTGGGACAAGTCTCTGAATGTCCTTGAGTGGCCCAGCCAGAGCTCGGACTTGAACCCGATCGAACATCTCTGGAGAGACCTGAAAATAGCTGTGCAGCGACGCTCCGCATCCAACCTGACAGAGCTTGAGAGGATCTGCAGAGAAGAATGGGAGAAACTCCCCAAATACAGGTGTGCCAAGCTAGGTCTAGGCCAAGTAGCGACACAATCCTGCCTCTGAGCTCTACGGACAATTCCTTCGACCTCATGGCTTGGTTTTTGTTCTGACATGCACTGTCAACTATATAGACAGGTGCCTTTCCAAATCATGCCCAATCAATTGAATTTACCACAGGTGGACTCCAATCAAGTTGTAGAAACATTTCAAGGATGGTAAATGGAAACAAGATGCACCTGAGCTCAATTTCGAGTCTCAATACAAAGGGTTTGAATACCTATGTAAATAAGGTATTTGTGGTTATTCTAAAAACCTGTTTTTGCTTTGTCATTATGGGGTATTGTGTGTAGACTGATGAGGGGGAAAAAGTATTTAATCAATTTTAGAATAAGGCTGTAACGTAACAAAATACTATTCGAATGCACTGTAGATTGAGCTTTCTCAGGTTACGATTATTTTCGCAATCCCAAAATATACACACTAAATATAGGCTACACATTAGTATCATCCTAGAGTTTACCTTACACAACACTCATCAATGATGTTTGAGTTATGTCTTTCAAAAGTTGTAATACAACACCTAATACATTAGCAGTCAATACTAGACACTTTTGAAAGACAAACAGTGCTAACACTGTTAGCATCTTTAAGCAGCCCTAGCTCCGACATCTCCAAGTTGGGGAATTAACCGTCTAACTTCAGGAGCGTCAGGGAGATGTACAGGTGTAGGTTCCACCCACGTTTGCCTGAAAAAACAGTTGCAAGCCAAAGACAGCTTGTCACAAATGATTGTCTTCTGCCTCCCAGCCCCAGCCAGCAGATTGAGAGAGACTATGGAAGCAGTGGTGTTTCTCAAGTCTTGTAAATTAGCTGTAGTTCTCAGGCAGGCGCCATTCTCTCCCTGCTCATCAGCACTGCCTGCAACAATTAATCACGTAGATTTGACTTCCTCCAACAAGAGCACAACTTCTAATTTAGCCTCCTGATGCAGCGAGAGGTAGAAGGGGGTTATTATGATTCTCTCAATTAAAACCATTACAATCAAATTAAAGCGCTGCTCATATGAGATCCCTTTCCTTTTCCATGTGGGGGATTTAGCCGTGCTGTGTAATTTAATGGGACATTAATGAGCTCGCAATTATATATACCTAATGGTAATGAGTAACAATAATCGGGACTTTATTAACACAAGCTGATCTTCCTTTTATCACAAATAACTAATTGCACCATTTTATGTGGTGAAAATAATAGGCATTTTTTGTTTAATCATTCATGGCGCCTAATCAGAATGTGTCATTACGCATTGAAGAGGGGAATGGAGAAGACAGAGGGGCAGACATGTTCAGTTATTAGTTATTTAACAGTGATACCATTCAGGTCAGTCTGAGTGGCAAATCAGCCATCTCATTTCCATTGGGATTGGGTTTGTTATGTTTTATGCACTTTGTGAACATTATGGGCTCAGATCTGTACTGTATTGAATATTTTGCCTGTGGAAGGCAGTACAAAAGACTGATCAATGCAGAGCTGTCGGTGCATTATGTTATCTAAATTGGGAAATAATCTTATTACCTCACAATTCAATGGAAAACATATCAGTCAAAAGGCAAATCCAAAATCTGCTCTCATCCAAACCACTGAGGCCAATATCGAATCAAAGCACTGCCTTGGGCGAATACAGATGGAATCCACAGTAATAATGATGCATCTTAGACACATTCCCATTCCCTAATCCCTACCCATGGCAGTGACACGCGCTGCACAGCACAACATGTCCTTGAATTGCTATGACTGTGTTCCCCAGCAGGATGAGGCTGTGTGGAGGAAGATGGAGGATAGGAGACCATTAGGCTTCTAGCCGTCACCTGTGAGCTGCTGAGAGACAACTGTCACTCCATCTGTCACATAGACCTGGGCCCAGGTGGTGGCATTGCGGACATTTGGGGACAGGCCCAGTGGTCCCTTATATCCCTGTTCAAAAGAAGCCTGCCTGTCACTCTGTGATGACATCACAGTCTCCACAGGGACTTCCTGGTCTTTCTGCAGCTTCCTTGTGGAAAGAAACAACTTTATTATCCCCCGTCCTGGCAATAGATGAAGAAGCCTATATGGCTCCATCAGCCATTATGCTCCAACATTCTTTAACGTTCATTTATTATAGATTAACAGAAGGAAATGAATAGAGAACTAGTGGATTGACGAATGTATTCTACTGGATGATTTCACTACACTATCTAATTATTGTGCCTTCTCAATAATAGGGTGCTTTTGAATGGACTTCTCTAGTCAAAAGTGTTTTTCATATTGCACATCAAAACAGTATCAACAATAGCAATTTCAACACTAGCCATGCATAACACAACACCTATACAGTGGGGGGGAAAAGTATTTGATCCCCTGCTGATTTTGTACGTTTTCCCACTGACAAAGAAATGATCAGTCTATAATTTTAATGGTAGGTTTATTTGAACAGTGAGAGACAGAATAACAACAAAAAAATCCAGAAAAACGCACGTCAAAAATGTTATAAATTGATTTTCATTTTAATGAGGGAAATAAGTATTTGACCCCCTCTCAATCAGAAAGATTTCTGGCTCCCAGGTATCTTTTATACAGGTAACGAGCTGAGATTAGGAGCACACTCTTAAAGGGAGTGCTCCTAATCTCAGCTTGTTACCTGTATAAAAGACACCTGTCCACAGAAGCAATCAATCAATCAGATTACAAACTCTCCACCATGGCCAAGACCAAAGAGCTCTCCAAGGATGTCAGGGACAAGATTGTAGACCTACACAAGGCTGGAATGGGCTACAAGACCATCGTCAAGCAGCTTGGTGAGAAGGTGACAACAGTTGGTGCGATTATTCGCAAATGGAAGAAACACAAAAGAACTGTCAGTCTCCCTCGGCCTGGGGCTCCATGCAAGATCTCACCTCGTGGAGTTGCAATGATCATGAGAACAGTGAGGAATCAGCCCAGAATTACACGGGAGGATCTTGTCAATGATCTCAAGGCAGCTGGGACCATAGTCACCAAGAAAACAATTGATAACACACTACGCCGTGAAGGACTGAAATCCTGCACCGCCCGCAAGGTCCCCCTGCTCAAGAAAGCACATATACAGGGCCGTCTGATGTTTGCCAATGAACATCTGAATGATTCAGAGGAGAACTGATTGAAAGTGTTGTGGTCAGATGAGAACAAAATCGAGCTCTTTGGCATCAACTCAACTCGCTGTGTTTGGAGGAGGAGGAATGCTGCCTATGACCCCAAGAACACCATCCCCACCGTCAAACATGGAGGTGGAAACATTATGCTTTGGGGGTGTTTTTCTGCTAAGGGGACAGGACAACTTCACCGCATCAAAGGGACGATGGACGGGGCCATGTACCGTCAAATCTTGGGTGAGAACCTCCTTCCCTCAGCCAGGGCATTGAAAAATGGGTCGTGGATGGGTATTCCAGCATGACAATGACCCAAAACACACGGCCAAGGCAACAAAGGAGTGGCTCAAGAAGAAGCACATTAAGGTCCTGGAGCGGCCTAGCCAGTCTCCAGACCTTAATCCCATAGAAAATCTGTGGAGGGAAGCTGAAGGTTTGAGTTGCCAAACGTCAGCCTCGAAACCTTAATGACTTGGAGAAGATCTGCAATGAGGAGTGGGAACAAAATCCCTCCTGAGATGTGTGCAAACCTGGTGGCCAACTACAAGAAACGTCTGACCTCTGTGATTGCCAACAAGGGTTTTGCCACCAAGTACTAAGTCATGTTTTGCAGAGGGGTCAAATACTTATTTCCCTCAATAAAATGCAAATCAATTTATAAAATGTTGACATGCATTTTCTGGATTTTTTTGTTGTTATTCTGTCTCTCACTGTTCAAATAAACCTACCATTAAAATTATAGACTGATCATGTCTTTGTCAGTGGGCAAACGTACAAAATCAGCAGGGGATCAAATACGTTTTTTCCCTCACTGTAGGTCTGAAACAAAAGACTTCACGTTGGTGCCGATGACTTAAATGACCCAGCTGAAATTAGCCAGGTGGTCTGGGGTGATTACGGCCATCTATTGTATTTCATGAACATGTGTACATGTCTAGACAATAGTGACCAATCCACTTAGCTAGATGTTGCTGGGGGCGTGGTTATAGCATTTCCTTCACATGACCCATCAATTTAGACAAGTGTGTCGGGTAAGCGTCATCTAATAATGATAAAATATTTTATCTGGACACTTTATGTTTTTGATATTGCTATGCAAGTAGCCACTTCACTGTACCGTTTACACTTTCTGTATTCTGTGCATGTGACAAAAAACGTTGATTTTATTTATTGATTTGTTATTTACCACATGGCCTCACATGTGAATCCTTAAAAGAGATGGGTGGGAATAAGGCTTAAGAGGGTGTGAACGATGCTGAATGGGTGTAGAGAAGAGCTCTGCAGTAGGTGTACCAAAACATTCAAGGGTCATTTTCTCAAAAGTGGGGTTACAAGTTTATCAACTTTCAAAGCAGAATTACTTTCCCATTGTTCCTCAACTGCAGTGTATGATAAACCATGTTCTAGCTCCGAGTCGCTACTTTTATCCAATGTAAAAAAGACAAAATATTTATAATTTTGCTACATAAGACCGAATCGAGGGGGTCGGTCACAAATGAAATGCATATATAATCCTTAACCTCAATAGACTGTTCTCAGAGGGAGTAGGTGGTGTATAGTGGGAAGTGAAATATAAATGAAAATAAATATTGGTGGATCTTGAAAAATCGTGTTTGCTATTTGAATTTGTACACGGACAACTGGATTTTTTTACGTGACCCTGAAATACTACAGCTATGCATGCTATACGAATTCAACAGCCGTTCCATGAATGTAACAGCATCAGTATAACAAAGCTCAGTGACCTGTACTAAATTAAACAGAAAGGCAGATAATTTGCTATTCGCTGCTGATAAACTTTACAATGAAAACAGTTAAAACCCACACTACTTTTTTAACAGTGTGTATTTTCCTGCCAACATTTATTCAGTGTTGAAATGACATGGACAATCATGAATGCATACTGTGCTTTATAAACAGTACCCTTTTTTTCCTGCCAGGATTTCTTCATAGTATGCATTCCTGATTGTCCATGTCATTTCAAAATACTGTACAATGGCTTTAAACTCACACTGAGAGAATACAAAGTCAGCTAAATAGTTTGTTTTTGGTCATGTGGAGATTTTGGATTTTTTTTGGAATATGGTCACCTTGAGAGTGCATGGGAGATGTCACTAGAGATTGGCATCCTGCTGTAGTGTCTCAGTGACCTAGAAAACAAAAGCTGCTGTAACAGCTGCCAAGAAGGCAAACAGAAAAGTTTCCATCAAAAAAAGGAGAAGAAAAGTTTTGTCCTCAAGTTATCATTCATAAAAGGCTCTTGTGTTTCCCCTGGTACAATGAATGAAGAATAATTCAGAGAAATTAAATATTATTATTATTTGTTGTACGCCCAGTCATTCATTAGCAGCTAATCGAATCAATTAGAAATAAACATATAGCTAACTAATTAATAACCAGATCATTCTATCCTCTGCAAAAGGCCATCGGAAGCTAATTAAATACAGTGGATCAAATTTAGTCATATGAAATATAAACAACCAGCTACAAACAGCTGCAGGTAGGTTATAATGCTGGGAAAGTATTCCCACTGCTTAAAGTGTAATGAGAAAAGTAATCATCATTATGCACCTTTAAAAACATCAGTATGCATGCTGGATACAATACCAAAAGTAAACAGGCATATGTCAGAGTGAGTAACACCGACGCTGTCCCCCAATCAACATTGTAAGATTGGAATCAGATTTGTTATTTTGAAACTAATATTAAACTATTCGTCAAAAAAATAACAAATATATATTTTTTGTAGCCAAGTAGCCATGATTCCTAACATTAGCTAGAGCTAGTCAGATAATAGCTTGTTCTCTATTTGATAACGTCTTAAAATGGTGAGCCAACAACTTAGCATTATATTTATACAAAAATCAACATTTATGACAGATCAAAACTCGTTCTTACAGTATGGCTTTGTCTTTTCCCTCTGCAACAGACACGTTTTGCGCTTCCTTGGCACTCTCTGGAATGTTGATAGAGATGTGCTCCAATGCGAAAACATTATGTGAACACATGAATCAGCAAAATGTTTTTTAATCAGAGTAAAACTAATCGAATCCGAATGATTCAAACTTCTGGGGTCATCCCTAATATACACTGTACATCACTGGAGACTCCTCAGATGAATGGGAGGACCATCCTCCTCAGTGAATTTCATACAAATAAAAATTGTGAAACATTAAAACAGCTATGATTTTTCATAAAACGATACTAAATATATTCATGTCACCAAAATAATTGATTAAACACACTGTTTTGCAATGAAGGTCTATAGTAGCCTCAACAGCACTCTGTATGGTAGCACCATGGTGTAGCCAGAGGACAGCTAGTTTCCGTCATCCTCTGGGTATATTGACTTCAATACAAAACCTAGGAGGCTCATGGTTCTCATCCCCTTCCATAGACTTACACAGTAATTATGGCAACTTCCGGAGGACGTTCTCCAACCTATCAGAGGTCTTTCAGCATGAGCTGATATTTTGTTCACCCAATCAAAGGATCAGATAATTAATCTAGTACTGAAACCATAAGCTCCAGCTAGCTAGCAAGGCAGTGCATAAATTGTGGTGAGTAGTTGACACAAAGAGAAAGAAAGACAATAGTTGAACAGTTTTGAACAAATACATTTCTTAAAAAATGAAGGAGAAGCAAGAGAGGGAGAGAGAGAGCTAGCTATATTTAGTAGTATTTTTTTCGCTTTCACTTACTTAGCTAGCTAGTTTAGCCAACCCTGGCTAAAACAGAGAGGGATGCTATGTTAGCTAGCGGTTATGATAAGAAGGTTTGGCTTGGAAAAGTTTTTTGCCTGGTCACAGACAGCTTATGTGTGAGGGAAGATTATCTTTTTTTTATGAGCATGGCCTTATTTCTATTACAGCATATTGGATGACTGTCATTCATATACCATTTACTAAGTGGAAAGAACCAGACGACAGTTCCCTGCCAAAATAAATTAGGAAGCCTGCAGTTTAGCACTGAAAGGTGTCGTAGAAGCTGACAAAATCTTTGTTTGCCAGCTTTTTGGGGAAAATGTCTGCTCTGGTGTCACATTTGCCACGGCCAATATCTGGAGTAATTACATGACTACTTATTCTAATGTAAATTGAAATACCAGGCTAATATGTATGTGAAATTGAATCCCATGAAGCCACCACTCATAATAAATGTCTCTATTATAGTAACACCTATATTTGAGACACCTACAGTATATGTAATTCAATGCGAAAATAATGTGGCAACTGTTGATAATACATGTTTCAACGACATAAAAACCTAATTTGTGAATCGAGGAGAACTCTGTTTATTCCTGAACACACCAAGTCAAATATATCATTTCAAAACCTATACAAACTGGATGAGGCCTTCCAGGAAGAAGTACTGGAGATGCACTTACAGGAGAAAAGGCCAAAACAAATATGCGGCTGGTGAAAACATTTCAGCCTTACTAACCATGTCACCAGTAATCATGTTAGCTCCAGAGTCTGCTTGACTCCTCTGACTTTACTGACTTCCCCTGCCAATGCGAGGAGCACTGGGCCAGGAGCTACTGATAAAGCCTTTTGGACAGAAGCTCACAGGGCTGTATCACCGCAATACAGGACGGAATAGAAAGGGAAAGCATCTGACCCCGTCTACACCAGTAAAATTACATATGTCAAATCGTTCCTGTGATTGGATGAAGGTCAGACAGTGAGGTTGGAGGTTTCTGGCCGAGTATCTGATTGTGATTGGCTACGGATGACCACCTCCGGAGGCGGTTGAGAAACCATTCGAAATATCAGTTGTTAAATGCAATGAGAAATTTGCATACAGCTGAATCAGCATGTATGGAAAAAGTAAGAAAAAACATGGCTAAAAATGGGAGCCATGACACAGCAAAATGAAGACGTTGAGACATCTGTTTACATCTTGTATGAAATGACTTCAACGTATAGAGGTTGTTGGTGGTCCTGAGTAAGTAGCATTAAACAATGGGGTTTTGGGTCACCTAGGTCTAGGAGCTTATTGTGCATCTCCACCTCATATTCAAGCAATGCATGTTTTCCCTTGAGGAGCCACAACACTTATTCATTTACATATCTACCACAGAGATTTGGCTTTGAGGAAACAGCTCTGAAAAGCCTATAGCCAAAGTGATCAATATAGCTTGAGGCATAATGTTTTAAATTAATGGATTGAATTCATATACTGGAATGAGTTATGGCATGTTGTGATGTGAACCCTGTACTAAACACTATCGAGCCAATTCTCATTGAACTTACATAGTTCATAGCATTACATACTGTAACTTTAGTCTAGAAACAAGTAGGACCCCATGGGCACATCAGTCCTGCTGGGGTAAGAGAGTGTGATCAGCCAGCCACAATAAACTGTCAGAGTTCATACAATCCTGAAAGTCTCAAACTTCTTCAGAGACAGCCTATCAAAAACTTGATGTGTGTCTATGTGCGAGCAGACATGCATGAGGGCTTAAGAATGGTGAGTGAGTGACAGAGAGCGCCAACTACAATACGAATGGATAGCTGTAGTGTAACAAGACACAGTACAGACCCAGAAACTGAAAATGTCACTGTATTCTCCATCAAGGAAGGAGCAGAACATTTCCCCTGGCTAACAACAATATTCTCTGCGGTGGAGGCTAACACATATCCTAATTTTGACTGTATTTTCTCCTAAAACTGCTAAAGTAAAGCAATATTCAGACAATAAGGCTACAATGCCAATTTGCGAAGGAATGCGAGTGGAATGTAGCCCGGGGCTCTGCCTTGAGGCCACACTAGTAATTAGTTAGCACTGAACAACATGTTTATCTGCTTCCCAATTATTCTAGATAGCAGAAACAAGAGAAGGGAGGGAGTGGGCGGATGTGTGTGTGGAGTATGGATGGGGATGAGTGTGTGTGTTCCTGTTGAAGCAGCTTGAGTCCACTTCTCCCCAACATGTTGGATCACATAAAAAACCAAGCTAAGTGGCAGATTTTCACTACTGGTGAAAATAGTATAGGTAAATGTAGGCCTAATACTGTTTGAGCTTTCTCAGAACAGTGGATTATCAACATCCACAGGCTTACTTCTTCCTCATTGTGACCAGCTCCTCCAGGCTCCAATGTCAGTGAGGATGACAGTGGGGAAAATACAAGGATATTTTAAGATAATAGCCTATCCTATCCAGACTTAAACAAACTCTGACAAACTTTTTTCTCTTTTACAGTTTCATTTTTAAATGTTTATGCAATTCAAGCCAAGGCAAATCCCAGTATTGAGATTATGTTGATGTTTGACAGTTATACATAATTTAAAAAGCATAAATGTGATCTGAAAATGACAATGGACCATAAAGTATTCTTCTTCTTCAAGTTTACTACAGTACAGACAAGTTATTCTGACTACAAAAACAAACGGTTCCCCAAATCATAACTCTAAATGCCTTGTGGGCACCAGACACTCTGTAGGCTAAATATTCCAGAACTCTCCTTTGCTTCAATAATACCAGGCATGTGTCAGCACTGTAGCTAGAGGCCACCCATACCTATTGTCACACCAGCACTATTCAATGAGCCTAGCATAAGCCTGTCTCTTTGTTTAGCTGTAAGGCAATGCTGTGCCTGGATAGGTGAAAAACGTCAGGCCACAGCTCTCACTCAGCCATTATGGGCCATTAGGATGATCTGAAATGTGAAGCTTACTCACATCCTCTATTCTATTCCCTACAGAGGAAGCTGAGAGAGAGAGGGAACAACACAACATCTGAAAACTGTGTGAAACTGCAAAGATGAAATCTATCACTGCCTTAACCAGTGGCAGTTATTGTCCCCCCAGGGTGCTGACTGTATATCAAACGTAATAGCAGTTAAAGAGGAGGAGAGGGACTCCACACAATTACATCAGCCTCCATCACAAACTAATGAGATAGGAATAAGGTTCAGGTTTAACACACAAACCCCTCTCATTTCACTGCATTAGCTGATTGCTGCACAGGCCACGAGAAAAGGGCTGAACAATAAACCTACCCATAAAAATATGGGCGGGGGCAACAGTCTTTGCTATGAAAACATTTGTCGTTATATTTAGGTGGTATACGAGGATTCAAAGGGGTATCTATGGCTCCAGGTAGTCATAAGATATTGTTAGAAATGAGAATGCTGTAACACACGCTGGTCCAAACGCCTTTGACAACAACAAGTGAGAGATTTTATCTTCAGATGCAATTTACAGAGCGTCACCCAAATTACCAGGCGAGCAACCTTCCCCACTTTACTACGGGATCCTGACAGATCAAAGTAAATCACTGAGGAGGCTGCCGGGTGCCGTTGATGTAAATCACGACATTGACATTCTCTGAAATATATTTCACAGACAGAAAAAAAGAACTAACATGGAAATGAGCCTACTACTACAAACTGTGTGTGCGTGTGTGTGTGTGTGTGTGTCATCAATAAAGGGAAGTAGCCATGGTTGTCCTCACTACGAGATTACAGTGTCTCCATCTCTTCAGGATCAGTGACCATCAGAAGGAGCCTGGCCTGTGTGGGCCGACCAGGCCCCATACTGCACCGCTGCAGACCCCCTCATCATCTCTCCTGACAGAGTCATTATGCGCATTTAGGGTGGCTCGTAGGCGCAGGCAGCCAACCGCAGCACATCTAAATACTGATACAAATGAGACTTTTGTCACAACTAATCATCATTTAGGCTGAGTTCCCCGTTTTTAGTCAAGCCGGCCTCTACCGTGCTAATTTTTACCCACATCCTTTAATGGCTCTTTATCCCCCCATGATGCTGTACCTGCCACACATGCCATTAGTCCTGTGTGCTACAGATGTCAGGGCTTCCTGAAAAAACACTACAAGTCTATTGATCAGTTTTGCATATATTTCTAAATGTTTCCATAATTTACAGAACATCAGCTGTTGCATACACTGGGAGAATAACATATGCCTAGTATTGATCTGTTGGGTTTTTAGGGTTGGGTTTCACCAGTGAATTCAATCTAAAACCTCTTACTAAACAAATGGATAAGTGAATGGGTTTTGAAAACAGCAATGAAGTCTGGAGGAGTAGTAAAGAGTACCCTTATGAGTCACTAAAGACCTTTTCCTTACATTTACAGTAATGTGTATAGGTTTCAGTGCCATGCTGACCTGGCAAGTCTTAATGGAATTACCATAAGGTGTCCATTTTAGGACTTCCTTCCTAAATGGACTCCATTAGTTCACATCGGCAGGTTACATCGTCAGACCAACAAATACAGTAAGCGGCATCTGCCTCAGAGATACTAACGGCTGAAAACACAGGCGTCAAATTTTGCAGAATTGTTTGTGGAAGAACATGAATCTACTAACAAAATAGTATATTTGTTCCTTGGTGGATTGCGGTGTGCAATCATCTTAAAACAGCATGGGCATGCTGAAAGGGCTTTATGAATTCATATACAAACACTGATGGTTGCTTCTGGGATCTACCCAACTTGGTGTACAACATGAGAACACATCCATATATTATCTACCTCATTTTCACACAAACATTTTCCTCTGGTCATGGAATTGAGCGTTATAACAAGGTTAGACCTAGGAGGCATCACAGTTCCTCTGTCGGTTTAGGCTTACAATACCGGTGGACAATGATCAACTCATGCATTTACATTTCCCTTCAATACGCATTTCATGAAGTCATTTTATTTCAATTATTTTATGAATCTGCTTCCATACAGGTGGAGTAAAACAATCCAATATCTTTAATGCATTTTATTTATATTTTCTGTGTCATTTAGACCATTTAGCAGCCTACGTTTGACACGCTCATATCTGTGCAATAGTTAAATACTTAAAATGTTCATTATTTTACAGTTTCTTATTTTAGATTAAAATCATTTTATTAAAAACTTTACATGATTTGCTCTTATTTTAATAAAGTAATCAACGTCACTTTGAGCAAAGAAAAATACAGATTATAATGAATTATTGACACAGGAATAACCTCATTTCAAATTGAGGAAATTGTTCTCAAAATGCAATTGATGTATATAAATGATTTAAAATTAGAATGAAACACAGAAGAAAGATCTCAAAAGTTAGTTTATATCATTAAAACTTCCTGAAAAGCATTAACAGTTCACAATGGTACCAAAACCCTAGTAATTCATCCCTTTAAGGCAAAGTACTGCACTCTAAGTTGGGAGAGTAACCCTCATGAAAACATAGGATGGGGACTAAAGCACAATTTGTTGTTTGACTTATGCTGTTTTCTTGAAGGCCCAAAGGTCAACAACATAATTGTTTGCTCTTATAATTTGGTTATGATGCTTTCCTCAAAATATCACACGTATCAAGAGATACATAAAAAAAAAAAAATACATATTGCACGTAAAGTCGCTCTCGTAAAGGTCATTGGACAGTGAGTAAAGTTACTGGGGCCTATTAAATCGTTGTCTTAAAAATGCATTCGTTTTGTGAGTGTGCGACTCAGTGTATGTCTTCCTGGAACTGTTTAAATTTCTTCTGTGTTGTTTGGCCATGCATTATTCATCGCAATCTGTTGAAGGTCAAATTCCTTAGGATTCAAATGTTTCAACATATTACGGGCAGAGGAAGCATGGGCGCGGCATATGGGGAACTAAACTTAAATCAACATAATCAATGTTGGAGATGTTATGGACATTGAGCATAAAGTATGAACCGAGCAAATTACTTTTGACTCAAGAAACACCTGGAGCATATGCCTGGCGTGAAGTATGGACAATAATTTCTGCCAATATGCAAATGTGTGTTAATCAAGTAAGTGCACATGGATACCAATTCAACTGACAAATTATGGACATTAGTTTAAGAGAGGGCTGATTACATGTGGTGACATTAAATTATGCAGACAATACAAATTACATAAAAACACTGATTGAAGTCTAAAGTCAAGACATACTTTGCTTTCCCATGCAGCTGACAATCACCATCAATCTCCCATCAGGCATTGTTTTAGTCTGTTAGTAAGATGCAGTGGAGTTCCTAGTAGTGGGTAGGTGGCCTTATAAGGGAGATGGAGTGATGATACAGAGCTGTGCTTTCTGAACCTGGCACCAGTACACAGTCATGTTGCCTCTTGGCTATTCTCAAACAGCCCTCTGTACTAGGCCTTGTGGGAATGTCTCCCCTCAGACTGTGTGTGGTGGAAACTTCACTCTGGAATGTGTTGCTCTTAAACTCAGCCAACAAGTCCCAGGAGGGTTACACTACAGCTTTTCAAAACTATAATAGGTTGAAACAAAGCGGCAGCCATTACAAAAGAGTGAGTGATTCATTTACCCCTAACAGGCAGTTTTATCACAGCAACACATACACATTTGTATTTTCACCTAGGGCCTATAAATGTGGTTTCACTTTTTAACCTGAGGCTTTTATTTTATAAACGATAACATTGGAGTAACCTAAGCATGCATTCATATTTGATTTGATTATTACACAACAACCAACCATACAGAGTTCACAAGGCCTAGCCCACAATTCAATCTCCACAAATGGATGAGTGAGATTTATCTTTATAGATGGAGGAGAGGGTATAACGGTGGTACAATCAGCTGGTATAATGTCAGCCTTGACTGGGAGAACTCATTTTGATGTCTGGATTATAAAATGTATGTAATTTGCTCATGGTGTCATAAATATATAGAAAATAAATGCTTTCCCAAGTTGCTATGATTTCAACTCATTAGTTTCATGTCTGAGGGAGCAGCTATGTTCGAAAAACCGAGATGGGAAATGAACAGAGAAAATAATTGTGTTATTCCACCTGTTCGGCATTAACAATGTTGTTGTGTGAGAGACAGAATCAAGTACTGCAGATGATTTCAACCAGTTACAGTAAGAGTAATGCTTTATAAATAGGTGTTCACATTGATTGATAAACTAGACCGTAGATGCACTTACCTCCAGGCACACAGGTATTACTGTAATCCTGGTCAGTCTGTTGCTCAGGCTTGGGCCTTGTACTTTTCTGTGGTTCAAACTACACAGAGATCCAGGCCACTCAACTCACCCCTGAAATATTCACATCCAGCAGCCCATTTAGAAAATCCTTCATTCAAAATGCATCCACAGCTGAACTGGGGGTTACACTAGAGAATAGGCCGGGGTGGTTCAGAAGAGCTCCATAACATTTACCTATTAGCAGCCAGAGGCAGAGGGGCTGGTGGGTGTGACTGACTGATTAAAATGGCATTTAATGAGGCAGATGTGTGCTGTAGGGGATTTCACCTCTCACACAGCCACTGCATAAAATATCTACAAACCTAATGTAGTGCATTAGGCCTCTGTTGCTCTGGAATATCATTTTGGCAATGGATCAGCTACACGTCTCGTCAAGTCTCAGAAATTAAATCAAATAACATTTTATTTGTCACATGCGCCGAATACAACAGGCCTTACCGTGAAATGCTTACTTACAAGCCCTTAACCAACAATGCAGTTTTGAGAAAATAGAGTTAAGAAAATATTTACTAAATAAACTAAAGTTAAAAATATATATATATATATAGATATATATATATATATATATATATATATATATATATATATATATAGATATATATATATATTTGTTTTGTTTAAAAGTAACACAATAAAATAACAATAATGAGGCTATATACAGGGTGTACCGGTACCGAGTCAATGTGCGGGGGTAGAGGTTAGTCAAGGTAATTTGTACATGTTGGTAGGGATAAAGTGACTATGCACAGCGAGTAGCAGCAGTGTAAAAACAAAGGGGGGGGGGGGTCAGTGCAACTAGTTGGGGTGGCCATTTGATTAATTGTTCAGCAGTCTTATGGCATGGGGGTAGAAGCGGTTAACGAGCATTTTGGACCTAGACTTAGTGCTCTGGTACCGCTTGCCAGTCTATGACTTGTGTGAATGGAGTCTTAGACAATTTTCTGGGCCTTCCTCTGAAACGCCTAGTATATAGGTCCTGGATGGCAGGAAGCTTGGCCCCAGTGATGTAATGGGCTGTACGTACTACCCTCTGTAGCACCTTACGGTCGGATGCCGAGCAGTTGCCATTCCAGGCGGTGATACAACCGGTCAGGATACTCTGGATGGTGCAGCTGTAGAACTCTGAGGATCTGGGGACTCATGCCAAATCTTTTCAGTCTCCTGTAGGGGAAAAGGCATTGTCGTGCCCTATTCACAACTTTCTTGGTGTATTTGGATCATGATAGTTTGTTGGTGATGTGGACACCGCTCCACTACAGCCCTGTCAATGGGGATATCTTCGGCCCTCCTATTCCTGTATTCCACGATCATCTCCTTTGTCTTGCTCACGTTGAGGGAGAGGTTGTTATCCTGGCACCACACTGCCAGGTCTCTGACCTCCTGCCTAAAGGCTGTCTCATCGCTGTCGGTGATCAGGCCTACCAACGCTGTGTCGTCAGCAAACCTATTGATGGTGTTGGAGTCGTGCTTGGCCACGCAGTCGTGGGTGAACAGGGAGTACAGGAGGGGACTAAGCACGCACCCCTGAGGGGCCCTGTGTGGAGGATCAGCGTGGCAGATGTGTTGTTGGCTACCCTTACCACCTGGGGGCGGCCTGTCAGGAAGTCTAGGATCCAGTTGCAGAGGGAGGTGTTTAGTCCCAGGGTCCTTAGCTTAGTGATGAGCTTTGTGGGCACTATGGTGTTGAACGCTGAGCTGTAGTCAATGAATAGCATTCTCACATACAGTGGGGGAAAAAAGTATTTAGTCAGCCACCAATTGTGCAAGTTCTCCCACTTAAAAAGATGAGAGAGGCCTGTAATTTTCATCATAGGTACACGTCAACTATGACAGACAAAATGAGGAAAAAAAATCCAGAAAATCACATTGTAGGATTTGTTATGAATTTATTTGCAAATTATGGTGGAAAATAAGTATTTGGTCAATAACAAAAGTTTCTCAATACTTTGTTATATACCCTTTGTTGGCAATGACACAGGTCAAACGTTTTCTGTAAGTCTTCACAAGGTTTTCACACACTGTTGCTGGTATTTTGGCCCATTCCTCCATGCAGATCTCCTCTAGAGCAGTGATGTTTTGGGGCTGTCGCTGGGCAACACGGACTTTCAACTCCCTCCAAAGATTTTCTATGGGGTTGAGATCTGGAGACTGGCTAGGCCACTCCAGGACCTTGAAATGCTTCTTACGAAGCCACTCCTTCGTTGCCCGGGCGGTGTGTTTGGGATCATTGTCATGCTGAAAGACCCAGCCACGTTTTCACTCAAAATCTCACGATACATGGCCCCATTCATTCTTTCCTTTACACAGATCAGTCATCCTGGTCCCTTTGCAGAAAAACAGCCCCAAAGCATGATGTTTCCACCCCCATGCTTCACAGTAGGTATGGTGTTCTTTGGATGCAACTCAGCATTCTTTGTCCTCCAAACAAGACGAGTTGAGTTTTTACCAAAAAGTTATATTTTGGTTTCATCTGACCATATGACATTCTCCCAATCCTCTTCTGGATCATCCAAATGCACTCTAGCAAACTTCAGACGGGCCTGGACATGTACTGGCTTAAGCATGGGGACACGTCTGGCACTGCAGGATTTGAGTCCCTGGCGGCGTAGTGTGTTACTGATGGTAGGCTTTGTTACTTTGGTCCCAGCTCTCTGCAGGTCATTCACTAGGTCCCCCGTGTGGTTCTGGGATTTTTGCTCACCGTTCTTGTGATAATTTTGACCCCACGGGGTGAGATCTTGCGTGGAGCCCCAGATCGAGGGAGATTATCAGTGGTCTTGTATGTCTTCCATTTCCTAATAATTGCTCCCACAGTTGATTTCTTCAAACCAAGCTGCTTACCTATTGCAGATTCAGTCTTCCCAGCCTGGTGCAGGTCTACAATTTTGTTTCTGGTGTCCTTTGACAGCTCTTTGGTCTTGGCCATAGTGGAGTTTGGAGTGTGACTGTTTGAGGTTGTGGACAGGTGTCTTTTATAGTGATAACAAGTTCAAACAGGTGCCATTAATACAGGTAACGAGTGGAGGACAGAGGAGCCTCTTAAAGAAGAAGTTACAGGTCTGTGAGAGCCAGAAATCTTGCTTGTTTGTAGGTGACCAAATACTTACTTTCCACCATAATTTGCAAATAAATTCATTAAAAATCCTACAATGTGATTTTCTGGAATTGTTTTTCTCAATTGGTCTGTCATAGTTGACGTGTACCTATGATGAAAATTACAGGCCTCTCTCATCTTTTTAAGTGGGAGAACTAGCACAATCAGTGGCTGACTAAATAATTTTTTCCCCTACTGTATGTGTTACTTTTGTCTAAGTGGGAAAGGGCAGTGGTGAGTGCGATTGAGATTGCATCATCTGTGGATCTGTTGGGGCGGTATGCAAATTGGCGTAGGTCTAGGGTTTCCAGGATGATGGTGTTGATTTGAGCCATGACCAGCCTTTCAAAGCACTTCATGGCTACCGACGTGAGTGCTACCAGGCGGTAGTTATTTAGGCAGGTTACCTTACGCTTTCTTGAGCACAGGGACTATGGTGGTCTGCTTGAAACATGTAAGTATTACAGACTAGGTCAGGGAGAGGTTGAAAATGTCAGTGAAGACACTTGCCAGTTGGTCCGCGTATGCTCTGAGTACAAGTCCTGGTAATCCGTCTGGCCCCACGGCCTTGTGAATGTTGACCTGTTTAAAGGTCTTGCTCACATCGGCTACGGAGAACGTGATCACACAGTCGTCCGGCATGCTTCAGTGTTGCTTGCCTCAAAGTGAGCATAAAATGCATTTAGCCCGTCTGGTAGTCTCGCATCAATGGGCAGCTCGCGGCTGGGTTTCCCTTTGTAGTTCGTAATAGTTTGCAAGCCCTGACACATCCAACGAGCGTCAGAGCCGGTGTAGTAGCATTCAATCTTAGTCCTGTATTGACGCTTTGCCTGTTTGATGGTTCGTCTGAGGGCATTGCGGGATTTCTTATAAGCGTCCGGATTAGTAATCCATGGCTTCTGGTTGGGATATGTACGTACGGTCACTGTGGGGACGACGTCGTCGATGCACTTATTGATGAAGCCGGTGACTGAGGTGGTATACTCCTCAATGCCATTGGATGAATCCTGGAACATATTCCAGTCTGTGCTAGCAAAACAGTCCTGTAGGGTAGCATCTGTGTCATCTGACCACTTCCGTCACTGGTACTTCCTGCTTCAGTTTTTGCTTGTAAGCAGGAATCAGGAGGATAGAATTATGGTCAGATTTTCCAAATGGAGTGCGAAGGAAAGCTTTTTACACGTATCTGTGTGTGGAGTAAAGGTGGTCTAGAGTTTTTTTGCTCTGGTTGCACGTGACCAGTGGTGTAAAGCACTTAAGTAAAAATACTTTAAAGTACTACTTAAGTAGTTTTTCTGGGTATCTGTACTTTCCCCCTACTACTTATATTTTTGGCAACTTTTACTTTTACTTCACTACATTCCTAAAGAAAATAATGTACTTTTTACTCCATACATTTTCCCTGACACCCAAAAGTACTTGTTACATTGTGACAGGAAAATTGTGCAATTCACACACTAATCAAGAGAACATCCCTGGTCATCCCTACTGCCTCTGATCTGGCGGATTCACTAAATACAAATGCTTCGTTTGAAAATGATGTCTGAGTTTTGGAGTGTGCCCCTGGCTATCCGTAAATAAAAATAAATAAAAATTGTCCCGTCTGGTTTGCTTAATATAAGGAATTTGAAATGATTTATACTTTTACTTTAATACTTAAGTACATTTTAGCAATTCCATTAACTTTTTATACTTAAGTATATTTAAAACCAAATACTTTTAGACTTTTACTCAAGTACTGGGTGACTTTCACTTTTACTTCAGTAATTTTCTATTAAGGTATCTTTACTTTTACTCAAGTATGACAATTGAGTACTTTTTCCACCACTGCATGTGACAGTGCATGTAACCACAGTCAGGAGTGTGGACACCCAGCCAGATAACCTTGGTTCATTGGTAGAGTGAGTGAGGTGGTGCGTAAGCAGGCAGTAGCACAACACTGTAGAAAGCCTGACCACCCTTATGAACCTGGACTGACATGACTGTGGAACATAGACAATGTTAACACAGTGTGAATGAGAGGAAAGGTGACAGAGGCAATGTAAAACATGTCCACACACAGGACTATGAAATGACTTGACTATGGAACACTGACGTGTTCACATGGTGTAAATGAAAGGAAAGGTGACATGATCAGACATTGTCAAAGGGTATTGTAAAACATGTCCACTCACAGAAACATGGTCTGCTATGAGGCTGGTGTGAATCAGTAGGGGCTAGCTAGCTTTAGGACATTACATTTACGTCATTTAGCAGACGCTCTTATCCAGAGGACCATGGACCGTGGACAGCGGTCGCTAAGTCGCTGACTCATCTCCCTGCCGTAGAACATACAGCCAGGCCACTTGCGGAACACACACAGGTTAATCCATAGCTGCCTCTCACGAGGCATTTCCTATTCTGAGGAGACATCTTCTGTCTTTAGAGCACGGCATGAAATCTAAATGAAAGGAGCAACTTTTTCACAAGGTTATAGTTTTTGTTTGTAGTCAAGGAGCCTTGTTGACACCCTGCCCTGCTTTATGTGTTTTTTATTGTTTGATTGTTCTTACAAAATGTTTTGTGGCAAAACGCATTAATGATAAATGTCAAAACTTGGGTGGCAAATGCCTACTGCATTAATATGCATGTAACTCGATGCAGTGCCTTAGACCGCTACGCCACTTGGAAGCCCCCAGCATAGGGGTTTTAAAGGGTGTGTGTGTGTCCATCACCAGATCGCAACCCAATTGAACACTTATGGGACATTCTGGAGCGGCGCTTCATACAGCGTTTTCCAACACCAACAAAACACCAAATGATTCTCATGGAGTTCCAGACACTTGTAGAATCTATGGCAAGGCGCATTGATGCTGTTAAGCCGGCTCGTGTTGGCCCAACGCTCTATTAAGACACTTTATGTTGGGGTTTCCTTTATTTTGTCAGTTACCTGTATATTAGTCAACCTGATCTGAGAGTATTCCAATTCACAGACACAATTTAGATTTTTAGAAATTGGGAAATTAAAACTTTCCTCATGTTCTCAGTGGACTACAAAGCATTCAATCCTAAAATAAAAAAATATAAGAAAAGTACTAACGTGACAAACATTACCCAAAACAAATTATCTGGAAATGTAAACACGATCAGCTCCAATGGATATGCTGCTTTTCTCAGGGGGGTGTTAACTGATTCAACTGGTGTTAGCTGTTAGCACCATTTCCCTGCTAAACTATTAGCATGAGTTGTGTGAAAGTCATTAGCATCCTTCTGGAAACAAAGAAACAACTGTTGTCATATCAACAGTATATCGCCTTGAGCATTGGTTACATTTAACAGTGATTCAAGATATCCTTTGTCAGGTTGAGTATTGGCAACACCAGAAAACGAGGATAGAGACAATTGAATTGTCATAAAAACGCAATTACAGTGGGTTGTGTGGTTGGCTGAAGTTCACAGAGGCAAAAAACGAACTAGTGGTGTGGCCCCCACTGAATCGCTATTTTGAATAAGATGCTGTTTGTTCAACTTAACACAGAGTCACTCACCCTCAAAGGTGAGTATGAGGTGAACTGAAAATGTGAAACATTACTGGAGTTGCCTAGTTGTTTTGGAGAACTTTCATTTTCCAGTTGATTTGCTTGTGAGTGTGTGTGTGTGTGTCGTGCCAGAGGCGGTATGAGGCTGTGTGATCAGAAGGCTGGTGATCGGGGGCCAGGTGGGACCCTGTTGTTGTGCCCAGGAGCAAGGTACTCACCCTAATTGTTTTGGTAAATATCCAGCCGAGTAAATTCAGAATTTATTCAAACATAAGCCATAGAATGAAGGCGCCCTAGGTAAGGGCATCTGCTCTGCCAATATGAAATCAGAGGGATACAATTGTTTCTTTTTTTTAAAAAATCACTTTAACCCAAAAACACATCAACAAACTATCAAGGACATCAGTAGCTTAACTAAGTGGCTTGTTGCACCCTCAAACACGACTCAGTAAAAAAGTCCTATCCCTTTTAATCAGTGCCATACTCCAGAAATCACCAGGACATAGGAATGACCCTGTGAAACGCAGCCAAACAAAACACGTCAGAACCGATACCACTGGATCGGAAACATTAGTGAAGTCAAGTGATGCTCAGGCTTCTTGCTGAGCTGAACATACACTACCGTTCAAAAGTTTGGGGTCACTTAGAAATGTCCTTGGTTTCGAAAGAAAAGCAATGTTTTTGTTCATTAAAATAACATCAAATTGATCAGAAATACAGTGTAGACATTGTTCATGTTGTAAATGGCTATTGTAGCTGGAAACGTCTGATTTTTAATGGAATATCTACATAGGCGTACAGAGGCCCATTATCAGCAACCATCAGTCCTGTGTTCCAATGGCACGTTGTGTTTGCTAATCCAAGTTTATCATTTTAAAAGGCTAATTGATCATTAGAAAACCATTTTGCAATTATGTTAGCACAGCTGAAAACTGTTGTGCTGATTAAAAAAGCAATAAAACTGGCCTTCTTGAGACTAGTTGAGTATCTGGAGCATCAGCAATTGTGGGTTCGATTACAGGCTCAAAATGGCCAGAAACAAATAACTTTCTTCTGAAACTCGTCTTTAAATTATGCACTGAATGGTGATAAGGGGGGAAAAAGGTAAATTTCCTTTATGAGCTTTCAAGTGAAATAATGAGATTCTAAATGGACATGAATTAATTCCAATTCAAGTCAATACATTTCATTACCAAGCAAGTAAATAAACACAACCTCTTTGACAAATGGAAAAATATAGAGTCACTTCAATTTGAGAACCTTTCAATGTGGTCCATGACACACTGTCTTTGTTATTAAAAAAATATCCTTAAGTTGTCAGCTATCAGGTTAACTGACTCTTCTCTCAAGAGACCATACGCTGCCACAGCCACCAACATGAAAACCTAGCTGAAGCACACTGGGAATGACGACAAGCTGTTTTCTAGCCTGGTAATACAATCTAAGAACATTTCTTCCATTAGCCTCGAGGACAAACCGAGGTTGAGTTCCACCACCACAGCAGAAAAGCTATGACTGATTCACACTATAGGGCCGACCCGAACCGTACTGTGCTGGCTTGGATATTTTCTTCTGATATTATCCTTTCCAGCATGGTTCCAGCAAGTATGCGGAAGCGTAACCACTAGGCCAGCCCAGTACAGATCAGCTCGGATTGGCTCGGTTTGGCAAGCAACCTAGATAACATCATCTTTACAATCTAATTCATTTCTTCAAATTCAATTCACTATCACTGTATGAGTCACAGCAGCATGTCAATACTAGTTTACAAGCCTGGCATTAGAGCATGGCAGAAAGGTCATAGTGAGGTCACAGTAGTACTGTACCACCACGGCTACATCCTCTGAACATACAGCTCTGTTGCTTCACACACTCAGGTGCTACACCACTACACAGTGTGATCAGACAGAGTCAGACAGACAAACAGACAGACAGGCGGTGAGATGAAAGAGTGTTTGTGAGCTTTGTCTGCTGATTCGTAACATAACAACAGGTTCCTCAGGAAGTCATTTGTCACGGTGCAGGACTTACAGCCACACTTTGGGGCTCTAACCAAACAATGTCATAGTGGCCGATTAATTACCCAAGCACCGTGTAGTAGGGGATGGAGAGAGAGGAGAGAGGGAGGATCGATGGGGCAGAAAGGCGTCCTGCCTTCCAGCACCGTACGGTTTCAGACGATCAGCACAGGCGTTAGTGGAGCAGATATATAGTCTGGCCAGAGGTAACACAAACAAAAGCATGTACGCGGACACACACACACACACACACACTGCAAGCCGAGGAGAATAATGTCACCTTGCGTGATCCTCCCCCATATTCAAGTGTGTGAGTTCCACATTCACACTCAATATTTCTGGTGGTAGTAGAGAGAAAAGTAGGTCCTTGTTCCTGTATCATTAAAGGTCCTTTCTGACCCTAATGTGAGAGGGATAATCTACAGGCACCCAGTGGTGAGGTATAACAATTTGCAATAAAAACAATGTGATGGGAGGTCTAAACCTACAATTTGTAACTGCACAATCACAATCTGGGGCTAATTCTTGCCCACGGGCTGGAAGACCCAGGCTAAAGACCTGCAAGGGGCATTGCACTGTCGCTACACTGGTGTCAGAAGTGGGATGGCACTTCCTATATAGGAACAGGGTGAGGCTGGGTGCTCAAAAAAAAACATTTTGAAAAGTAGTTTAAGCTAAACTGTAATGTTCTACTCTTATGATCTTCCATTACATGCAGCTCATATTTTTTGATCTATCCAACACAAAAAGGCAATTTTCTGAGTAAAATAATCAGGCCCTCATATTGCCGTGCTAAATTACTCTGAATAAACAACTAATTAACTTGAAAGACCTCATCTTTTCATAATATAGTGGTAGGAAAGCACACAGTGCAAAGTTATTTCACAGAGGAGCTGACAGAGCTTAGTCAAGTTTAAAAGGTTGAGGCACAGACAATTAAACAAATCTTTTGTGATATCATGCTATCTTCCCGACAGAGCAAGCTACACCCAAGCCTGAATCCACAGGGCACATCAGGTCATCTCACTCCCACACATACAGATTCCTACAAAGCTCCTTTTATCCCTCTGCATCCTGTTATACCAGTGATGGAAATCCAGCACTAACCATGACTAATGACTAAACAGACCTTTGTTGGCTACAATATTAGGAGAGTCATTATCAATGGTGTTGATGCCAGCGTTACTATAGATACCTGGGAAACAATGGCACGCATTCCAATTTGTAGGACTGCCACAGAGTGAGAAGGGCACCACGCTACCGCGCTAAACTTGTAATTGAACATCTTGATATTATAAATAGTTTGGGCCAGGAGTGTTTCCTGACTAAGTGGTCAGACCAGGAAAAACTCTAGGCCCCAAGTATAAATGTTCCTAGTCAGGTCCTACATTCTGTAAGCGCCTAGTCCTATCAATTATTGGATAAAACTAAACTCCTGGCCCTATCTATTTGTAGGTAGTACTGTTTAATAAAACGACATGTTTTACATACTCTATTTTGATTTGTCTAAATTAATTTTGGGTTCTCTCTGTGGACACTGTTGTGTGTACAGGACGTTACATTTGAAATTGAGGAAATGGCCTCCTAAGTAAGCATCCAGACAGGCTTAAAACAGTTGCCCTCGTCCATGTCCAAATTTACTGTCATGCATTTTTTATGGTAATGGTGACAGTGGCTGCAGATCCCAGAGATTGACACACACAGACACACACACTTAAAGGAAGAAAGGAAGTGCTCACTCTCACTTACGAAGAGAAACATACAGACAAACAACTGATAGAATTTGCAGCTGAGGAAACACTTTATTATAGTCGATATACCTGTAGCAAATCATACTATTTCTTGTGGACTATACTATGTTTATTTGTATACTGTATTAGTACTATAGAGTGTTTTCTATGTCTCACATAAGTCTTGATATAACAAAGTCTACAGTCCCATGTAGCTCAGTTGGTAGAGCATGGCCCTTGCAACGCCAGGGTTGTGGGTTCGATTCCCACAGAGGGCCAGTATGAAAAAAATTAATTATAATAATATGCACTCACTAACTGTAAGTCGCTCTGGATAACAGTGTCTGCTAAATGGCTAAAATGTAAATGTAACACACCCACTTGATATGGCCTCCACACATTTTCAATTAATTGACAGCAATAGAGAGCCCTGACATAGTATGCCATTGTGTGGCAGGCCTTTCAGCCAGTTGATTGGAGCTATCGGATCTCCCTGCAATTTAGCACCACCTGAAATGCAAACCAGCTGTTCCAGGTTGTGCGCTAAGCTAGCTAGCTGGGGATAGCTAATGAGGATCTGTATGCTGAGGTAGACGCACCCACCCACACCTGCCACCATTTCAACAGCAAAACACTTCCATTCCCTAAAATCTTCATTTCACGTGGGCATATTATTCAAATGATCCACTCTCCCTGAGACAAACACATTTAACAGGAGGGGCCCTTCGTTCAACTTGACAATGTGCTTTTATATAATGCTATTGAGAACCGATGATTTCCTGTCAGCCAAGAAGCAGGGGATTAGATAAATATGACATTAATAGCTCAAAAGTATTGATATTGTAATAATTACCAGTCATTATTCAAGTAATATCGACAACAGTGTTATTCTGCGATAACCGCAGTTCAGCGGTATTCAGTACTGCTCTGTCACTGTGTATTATTTACAGAGCAGGATGTGTTTGTCATTTGAAGTTCTTCACATCTGCTCAGTGCTGTATTTCTTTGTATGCCTCTGTATACAGTATATCGATATCATCCCCCTGTGTTTTAATATCCAAGGGAGTTTACCAGTAGAAGATCCTCAGAGGAGGAAGGGGAGGACCATACTCCTCAGTAAATTTAATACAAATAAAAATGGTAAAACATTTAAAAAGTTATCCTTTTTAGATAAAACTAAACTAAATATAATCACATCAGCAAATAATTAATTAAAACACACTATTTTGCAATTAAGGTCTACAGTAGCTTCAACAGCACTCTGTAGGGTAGCACCATGGTGTAGCCAGAAGACAGCTAGCATCTGTCCTCCTCTGGGTACATTGACTTCAATACAAAGCCTAGGAGGCTCATGGTTCTCACCCCCTTGCATAGACTTACACAGTATTTGTATTTATTTATTTTATTATTTTTTGTAGTTGTATTTTTTACCCCTTTTTTCTCCCCGGACTCGGGAGAGGCGAAGGTCGACAGCCACGCGAAACACGACCCTGCCAGGCCACACTGCTTCTTGACACACTGCACACTTTACCCGGAAGCCAGCCGCACCAATGTGTCGGAGGAAACAGCGTACAACTGGCGACTGAAGTCAGCGTGCATGCGGGGCCAAACCCTCCCCTAACCCAGACAACGCTGGGCCAATTGTGCCCCGCATCATGGGTCTCCCGGTCGCGGCCGGCTGCTACACGGGATACTACACGGGATCAAACCCCCGTCTGTAGTTACGCCTCTAGCACTACGATGCAGAGTCACTAGACTTACACAGTAATTATGATAAACTTCCGGAGGACGTCCTCCAACCTATCAGAGCTCTTGCAGCATGAACTGACATGTTGTCCACCCAATCAAAGGATCAGAGAATGGATCTAGTACGGAAAGCATAAGCTACAGCTAGCTACCACTGCATACAATGTGGTGAGTAGTTGACTCAAAGAGAGATAAATACAATAGTTGAACAGCTTCGAACAAATACATTTCCTCCAAAATGAAGGAGAAGCAAGAGAGAGATAGCTAGAGAGAGAGAGAGAGACTAATTTTTTTTCACTTTCAGTTTCACTTACAGTGCATTCGGAAAGTATTCAGACCCCTTGACTTCTTACACATTTTGTAACGTTACAGTCTTATTCTAAAATTCATTAAATATTTTTTTCCCTCATCACTCTACACACAATACCCCGTAATGACAAAGTGAAAACAGGTTTTTAGAAATGTGTGCAAATTTATAAAAAAACTAAAACAGAAATATAACTATTCAGACCCTTTGCTCTGTGACTCGAAATTGAGCTCAGGTGCATCCTGTTTCCATTGATCATCCTTGAGATGTTTCTACAACTTGATTGGAGTCCACCTGTGTTAAATTCAATTGATTGGACATGATTTGAAAAGGCACGCACCTGTCTGTACAATGTCCCACAGCTGACAGAGCATGTCATAGCATAAACCAAACCATTAGGTCGAAGGAATTGTCCGTAGAGCTCCGAGACAGGATTGTGTCGAGGCACAGATCTTGCGAAGGGTACCAAAAAATGTCTGCAGCATTGAAGGTCCCCAAGAACACAGTGGCCTCCATCATTCTTAAATGGAACCACCAAGTTGGAACCACCAAGACTCTTCCTAGAGCTGGCCGCCCGGCCAAACTGAGCAATCGGGGGAGAAGGGCCTTGGTCAGGGAGGTGACCAAGAACCCGATGGTCATTCTGAAAGAACTCCAGAGTTCCTCTGTGGAGATGGGACATCCATCTCTGTAGCACTCCAACAATCGAGCCGTTATGGTAGTGTGGCCAGATGGAATCCACTCCTCAGTAAAAAGGCACAAGACAGCCCACTTGGAGTTTGCCTAAAGGACTCTCAGACCATGAGAAACAAGATTCTCTGGTCTGATGAAACCAAGATTGAACTCTTTGGCCTGAATGCCAAGCGTCACGTCTGGAGGAAACCTGGCACAATCCCTACGGTAAAGCATGGTGGTGGCAGCATCATGCTGTGGGGATGTTTTTCAGTGGCAGGGACTGTGAGACTAATCAGGATCGAGGGAAAGATGAACCGAGTAAAATACAGAGAGATCCTTGATGAAAACCTGCTCCAGAGCGCTCAGGACCTCAGACTGGGGTGAAGGTTCACCTTCCAACAGGACAAAGACCCTATGCACACAGCCGAGACAATGCAGGAGTGGCTTTGGGACAAGTCTCTGAATGTCCTTGAGTGGCCCAGCCAGAGCCCGGACTTGAGCCCGATTGAACATCTCTGGACAGACCTGAAAATAGCTGTGCAGCGACACTCCCCATCCAACCTGACAAAGCTTGAGAGGATCTGCAGAGAAGAATGGGAAACACTCCCCAAATACAGGTGTGCCAAGCTTGTAGCTTCATTCCCAAAAATACTCTAGGCTGTAATCGCTGCCAAAGGTGCTTCAACAAAGTACTGAGTAAAGGGTCTGGATACTTATGTAAATGTGATATTTCCGTTTAAAAAAAATTAAAACCCGTTTTTGCTTTGTCATTATGGGGTATTGTGTGTAGATTGATGAGGGGGAAAAAACTATTTAATCAATTTTAGAATAAGGCTGTAACGTAAAAAAATGTGGAAAAAGTCAAGTGGTCTGAATACTTTCCGAATGCACTGTACTTAGCTAGCAAATGCAGCTAGCTAGTTTAACCTACTCAAACACTCTGCTCAAATAGAGGGATGCTATCTTAGCTAGCTGGCTATGACTACCAAGTCAAGGTAAGCTTTTGCTAATTTATTGCCACCGGGGCCCGCCGGTGTAAGTGCTAAACTGCTTACTGACTGTACACTGTAACGTTACTGCATGAGTGTAGCGGGTTCACTAACGCGTTAGTTATATTAGCTATGTTGACTATGACGTTACTTTAGCTAATATGGTGACAACAATGTAGTCTGTGTGTAGCAGTTATGATATGGTTTGGCTTGGAAAGGTTTTTTCGCCTGGTCACATACAGATGACGTGGTGTGCATTGAAGTCCAGAAGCGAAGGGAAAAGGTGAGAGGAGAGGGCATTGATGCGAGAAGGAATACAATGTGGCTGCTATGAAAGTTAACTGTGTTTACGCGTAATAAGGGGTCTATTCATTCTGCTGATTCTGTTGAAAAACTTTTCTTAAAACGGAAGCAAATGGAACAAAACGGGTATATGTATACCAATAGAAACTCTCGTTTGCAACTGTTGGACTAATGATTACACCCTATATCAGCTAGATGCAGGCAAGTGTGTGCAAGGCGGTATTGAATGTGTCACTGTCTGTCACCTCACATTTTTCTCTCGACCTGTGTGCACCTACGTTGTAAACTTTCATTCATAGGCTAGGTTGTAGCAACCTCATGATAGGTGTAGGGAAAATTAAGAGTATCATGTAGTAGCCTAAAACTATCGCTGTTACATTGAACTGGGTGAATGGAATATGAATGACAGTCATCCAATATGCTGTAATAGAAATAAGGCCATGCTCATTAAATAAAATAATAGTCCTCCCTCATCTTAAACGGCACTGACCGCCACTGGAGTTTACACAGCCTTACTCAAGGTTTCAGGGCTGTGATAATGAACAAACAGCAGCAATATCAGGCAGTTTTGTCTGCTTCTCTGTGCCTGTGTGTATCCGATACTTTTTTCTGATAAACCAGGGGGGATCTCTTAACAGATCTCATACAAAAAACACTGTACTGTAGAAGACACTTGCATTTTACTTTAAGATGAAGCAAGGCCACTTTTTAATCAAGGAATGCTTGTAGGCCTACCAACCTTACCTGGTCTCCTCTATGAGCATGGTTGAATGGTTTCAAACATCTCCAATCTGTATTTTTAACAACAAAAAAGGATTCAAACAACATTGTCACTTTCTCATCTAGAGTGCTCATATCAGATGTGGAAATCTGAGGTCTTTTGAAAAGCTAATGAAGGTGCAATTTACAGTGGGGAAAAAAAGTATTTAGTCAGCCACCAATTGTGCAAGTTCTCCCACTTAAAAAGATGAGAGAGGCCTGTAATTTTCATCATAGGTACACGTCAACTATGACAGACAAAATGAGGAAAAAAAATCCAGAAAATCACATTGTAGGATTTTTAATGAATTTATTTGCAAATTATGGTGGAAAAAAAGTATTTGGTCAACAACAAAAGTTTCTCAATACTTTGTTATATACCCTTTGTTGGCAATGACACAGGTCAAACGTTTTCTGTAAGTCTTCACAAGGTTTTCACACACTGTTGCTGGTATTTTGGCCCATTCCTCCATGCAGATCTCCTCTAGAGCAGTGATGTTTTGGGGCTGTTGCTGGGCAACACAGACTTTCAACTCCCTCCAAAGATTTTCTATGGGGTTGAGATCTGGAGACTGGCTAGGCCACTCCAGGACCTTGAAATGCTTCTTACGAAGCCACTCCTTCGTTGCCCGGGCGGTGTGTTTGGGATCATTGTCATGCTGAAAGACCCAGCCACGTTTCATCTTCAATGCCCTTGCTGATGGAAGGAGGTTTTCACTCAAAATCTCACGATACATGGCCCCATTCATTCTTTCCTTTACACGGATCAGTCGTCCTGGTCCCTTTGCAGAAAAAACAGCCCCAAAGCATGATGTTTCCACCCCCATGCTTCACAGTAGGTATGGTGTTCTTTGGATGCAACTCAGCATTCTTTGTCCTCCAAACACGACGAGTTGAGTTTTTACCAAAAAGTTCTATTTTGGTTTCATCTGACCATATGACATTCTCCCAATCCTCTTCTGGATCATCCAAATGCACTCTAGCAAACTTCAGACGGGCCTGGACATGTACTGGCTTAAGCAGGGGGACACGTCTGGCACTGCAGGAATTGAGTCCCTGGCGGCGTAGTGTGTTACTGATGGTAGGCTTTGTTACTTTGGTCCCAGCTCTCTGCAGGTCATTCACTAGGTCCCCCCGTGTGGTTCTGGGATTTTTGCTCACCGTTCTTGTGATCATTTTGACCCCACGGTGTGAGATCTTGCGTGGAGCCCCAGATCGAGGGAGATTATCAGTGGTCTTGTATGTCTTCCATTTCCTAATAATTGCTCCCACAGTTGATTTCTTCAAACCAAGCTGCTTACCTATTGCAGATTCAGTCTTCCCAGCCTGGTGCAGGTCTACAATTTTGTTTCTGGTGTCCTTTGACAGCTCTTTGGTCTTGGCCATAGTGGAGTTTGGAGTGTGACTGTTTGAGGTTGTGGACAGGTGTCTTTTATAGTGATAACAAGTTCAAACAGGTGCCATTAATACAGGTAACGAGTGGAGGACAGAGGAGCCTCTTAAAGAAGAAGTTACAGGTCTGTGAGAGCCAGAAATCTTGCTTGTTTGTAGGTGACCAAATACTTATTTTCCACCATAATATGCAAATAAATTCATTAAAAATCCTACAATGTGATTTTCTGGATTTTCTTTTCTCAATTTGTCTGTCATAGTTGACATGTACCTATGATGAAAATTACAGGCCTCTCATCTTTTTAAGTGGGAGAACTTGCACAATTGGTGGCTGACTAAATACTTTTTTTCCCCACTGTAAGTGTTATTAAATGCTTTTGTTATCACCCCTTCACATCAACCCCAAAGTGTGGCGTCTGCCACAGTCCCACATTGAAAATCCACAATTCAATAACAAATGTGAGTCAGTTAACAGCATCACTTTAATGTCTGTTTATCTGTTGTCATTATCATCTGTTTGTGTGTATTCATTACCTCTGAAGACCACCACTAATCCTGGGAAACTTTCAGGCGCAAACACAAATCGTTTTTCATCTAAAAAGGAACTTTTCATCCACATTAAATTAGTGTCTTGATTTTCTTGATGTTTATTTGCAGACATCCATTGCCGCTCACTTTTGATCTCAGACCGTTTTCATCTCATTTAGAGAATGAAAACAGAACATCAACACAGCAAAACAGAAAACTACATAGACAGTCAATCTCAGAGGACTTGAAAGGCAAGGTGGACAGACATCTGCACAGAAAAAGCCGTCTTTAGACGTTTTACATGTAGAGATCAGTGATGTAGTGGGAAAAAAATTGGTGGGAAAATGCTGGTCTCCGTTCGAGGTGAATAAAATACCGTAAACAGAGTTTACATGTGTTTACCCTTCAATACACCACTGGTCTTGATACAGTAATTACACAGAGACTGATAATGTCATTATAGTAACATATAATGTACAGTACCAGTCAAAAGTTTGGACACACCTACTCATTCAAGGGTTTTTCTTTATTTTTACTATTTTCTACATTGTAGAATAATAGTGAAGACATCAAAACTATGAAATAACACATATGGAATCATGTAGTATCCAAAAAAAGTGTTAAACAAATCAAAATATACTTCAAATAGCCACTGTAGGTAAAAAGTCACCGTACGTGTCTTGTATAATAATATATGCCATTTAGCAGACGCATATATTTTACATATGGGTGGTCCTGGGAATCGAACCCACTATCCTGGGCTTGTAAGCACCATGCTCTACCACAGTGTTTCCCAAACTCGGTCCTCGGGACCCCAAGGGTTGCACGTTTAGTTTTTTGTCCTTGCACTACACAGCTGATTCACATAACCAACTCATCATCAAGCTTTGATTATTTTAATAATCTGTGTAGTGCTAGGGCAAAAACCGAAACGTGCACCCCTTGGGGTCCCGAGGACTGAGTATGGGAAATGCTGCCCTACCAACTGAGCTACAGAGGACCATTTATATAGAACATTTTACCGTGAGTAAACATAATTAATGTCAGCTAAGGTGACTATGTTAGTGGTGAATTTAAAAAGTTGCCAAGTAATGATATAACCAACTGCCTGTAAAGCTTGAGACAATCATTTGTTTTCCCTTTTAAAATCATAATCAATAAAGACCAGTGAACCAAATTGTCTCATTGAAATATAATCCTTACTATATTTGGAGCCACATGAAGAATGTGACATTGAAAGCGCCAGATAGCCACCCAGCCAACATCTTCAATGAAATGTAATGCCACTTGAAATGTCTGAGATTTTCTCTCTGCAGTTCCCATGAGCTTTTAACATTGCAAGAAATGATCCGTTTCAATATATCACTGCAGCATAGCCTGTTCGTTGTCCAAGTGTTTTCTAGCTACTGTTAATGTAACTCATGGGGAAACAGCAAAGATCTGAAAACAAGCTTTTGTTAATGCTATGGTGTATTGATAATGCTTTGGGAAAGTGATAAAAAATGTTTTACTATATGGTAGGCTATATTCTAATCATTTTCAATACTAGATTAAATACTTCACTTTTGCTTGATATTATATGCACAAGGGTAAATCCATAATTATTTAAATGTACACAGTTTGCTGTGAAGGTGGTCATGGTGTCAGGGGGGTGTTAGTGACAGCTAACCCCCAGATCCAAATCAACAGAGCTTGGCAGTTTGTTTTCAGGTGCATTTACATTATATTAAGACTGTGGCATGAGGCGACGACAGGGGAAAAGCAGGCATCATTAAGCACTTTGACAGCATGCATATGTGATGATGTGACACACAGTCTTGCAGGAGGCTGGCTAATACACCAGTCTATTATCTGTCAGCACATCATTGCCTCGCTCTCATGGATCGGACCCTCCTCTCTATTGACAGAAGGCCTAACAGCTAAAATGTGTGTGTGCGTGCGGCCTCAATGGATGGGAGGGAAGGGAACCTGCTATCAGCCCGTCCAGATATTCTAGAGAGCTGCCTAGCAGCACAAATAGTCTGTGCTCCGCAACTTTTACAGCTTCATCGCGCCAGGACAGAAATGTGGCAACAAGCCAAGTGAACAATTAAAAGACATCCATTTTGGAAGCTAACAAGCCATTTGCCCCACAACATGGGCTTTGGACTGTAAATACAAATCATATACAAGCCAACAGGACAAAGATGCGAAGTAGGTGAGGCCAGTGAGGCTCTCCTAAAAGCATTGGAATACTATTAAGTCTGTCGCTGTTGTAGAAGCCAAAAACATGTAAATCATTATAACACTGTGGTTGTTCTGGTTAGTTATAGCCATAGGCACCATGTTCTTACCACTGGATATTACCCAGGTCTTCAGTGCGAGACACTAAGTGATAATGAAAGAGGAAATTAGCCATGACATGTCAAGGGCCATAACTCTTGAAGGGTATTTTTGAAGAACATTTACCAAACTAATCTACAGTGCATTCGAACATATTCTAAAATGGATTAAAAAATATATATATATTCTGCACACTCTACACACAATACCCCATAATAACAAAGCGAAAACAGGTTTATTTAACAGCAAATTTATAAAAAAAGAAAACACAGAAATACCTTATTTACATAAGTATTCAGACCCTTTGCTATGAGACTCGTAATTGAGCTCAGCTGCATCCTGTTTCCCTTGATCATCCTTGAGATGTTTCTACAACTTAATTGGAGTCCACCTGTGGTAAAATAAATTGATTGGACAAGATTTGGAAAGGCACACATCTGTCTATATAAGGTCCCACAGTTGACAGTGCATGTCAGAGCAAAAACAAAGCCATGAGGTCGAAGTAATTGTCCGTTGAGCTCCGAGACAGGATTGTGTCGAAGCACAGATCTGGGGAAAGGTATTAAAAAATGTCTGCAGCATTGAAGGTCCCCAAGAACACAGTGGCCTCCATCATTCCTAAATGGAAGAAGTTTGGAACCACCAAGACTCTTCCTAGAGCTGGCCGCCTGGACAAACTGAGCAATCGGGAGAGAAGGGCCAGTCACTCTGACAGAGCTCCAGAGTTCCTCTGTGGAGATCGGAGAACCTTCCAGAAGGACAAACATCTCTGCAGCACTCCACCAATCAGGCCTTTATGGTAGAGTGGCCAGACGGAACCCACTCCTCAGTAAAAGGTACAAGACAGCCCTCTTAGAGTTTGCCAAAAGGCAACTAAAGGACTCTCAGACCATGAGAAACAAGATTCTCTGGTCTGATGAAACCAAGATTAAACTCTTTGGCCTCAATGCCAAGCGTCACTTCTGGAGGAAACTTGGCACCATCCCTACAGTGTAGCATGGTGGTAGCAGCATCATGCTGTGGGGATGTTTTTCAGCGGCAGGGACTGGGAGACTAGTCAGGGAAAGATGAATGGAGCAAAGTACAGAGAGATCCTTGATGAAAACTTGCTCCAGAGCGCTCAGGACCTCAGACTGGGGCAAAGGTTCACCTTCCAACAGGACAACGACTATAAGCACACAGCCAAGACAATGCAGGAATGGCTTCGGGACAAGTCTCTGAATGACCTTGAGTGGCCCAGCCAGCCCGGACTTGAACCCGATCGAACATCTCTGGAGAAACCTGAAAATAGCTGTGCAGCGACACTCCCCATCCAACCTGACAGAGCTGGAGGATCTGCAGAGAAGAATGGGAAAAACTCCCCAAATACAGGTGTGCCAAGCTTGTAGCGTCATACCCAAGAAGAGACGAGGCTGTAATCGTTGCCAAAGGTGCTACAACAAAGTATTGAGTAAAGGGTCTGAATAGTTATGTAAATGTAATATTTCAGTTTTTTCCTGTTAATACATTTGCAACAATTTCTAAAAACCTGTTTTTGCTTTGTCATTATGGGGTATTGTGTGTAGATTGATGAGAAGAAAAAATGATTTAATCAATTTTAGAATAAGGCTGTAACGTAACAAAATGTGGAAAAAGTCAAGGGGTCTGAATACTTTCAGAATGCACTGTATGTGTCATTGATTGTGAGCTGGGATCAGAATGACTTTATTCTATCTAGCTTGTACAAGGCATTGCAAAGAGTTTATAATTCCCCTTTTTTATACATAGTCGGTAAGGTGAGTGTAAAAAAAAAAGGGGGTTGTTTTTTCATCAATGACAACCCTACTACGAGTGTGTAATCCATTCTCACCTATGCAAATCACTTTACAGTAGACCTCCTCTCTAACAGCAAACCAATACTGTCCCTGCAGGGGCTCATCCTCTTCCCTTCTGGCTATAAACAGACCCAAACGTAAACAAAGCTCCATCCATAGGTCCCCCCTCTCCCTAGTCAGACCGACCCGAGCCAACATGTCAGAGTTACTGCAGGAGTTCAAGGACAGAGCGGTGCAGCTTTGCCACAGTGTTATGTTGTGTGTCTCCTGGTGAAAGGGATTCTGCTCTCCACTGCTTTATTTTCACTCAATAGAATGCCAGCACTACAGGGGACCCCAAGCGCCAGACCGAGCCAAGGACATTTGCACAGTAAAAGTAAACAACCGCGCCATCCCACAGATTGAGATGCCTTCTGTTTCTTGGGTCTCACGTGGCTGTGTGTGTGTGATCGATGCCTGGCAAAGTCCCCTCACTTCCTTCCTCCGATCCACCCTCCCAGAGTGTGGTCGGCCATTTTACCCGCCAAGAAGGTAATCTCCGGTTTGCATAAAGCCAGTGTGGCTCTCGTCAATGCGATGGACACACGCTATGGAACACCTTTCGTCGTTGATCACAGATGTCCTCTCCAAGATTTTGATTAGATTCTGGATGCACCAGGATGCCACACTGGGAGAAGGAGTTCCTAAACACTCTCTCCAAATCAACAATCAGCCACAAATGTGTGTGTGTGTGAGAGAGAGTAGGTCTAAACCAAATAGCACTGCAATAGGCCCCTTTCTGTGTTTGCAAACATTGCCGCACGAGGATGATGCGCGCAAGTTGGTGGCAGAACTCGGGGGAGTTCTTATAGAACGCTAGTAAAAAAAGCCGCTATTTACATGTTGCTTATTAGAATTGGATTTTAAGGCTTGTATGAATGTCCTGCTTAATATAACATTTGTGTCATCATCGCAAATCAACTGCATTATACATAAAAAACACTTCAACTTCAACCAGTAAAATGTCTCTTTGGCTAGCTTTTGCTACAGCCTATATCAATGAGCGTTAGCATTCTAGCTAACAACTGCTGCATCCACAATAGTTATTTTGTAAAGATCACAACCAAATATAACCTTAGCGACTGTTCAAGCAAGAATCAAAACATCATTGTAAGCCATTGTAACCCAAAATAGTTATTTTGTTTAGAAGTTATAAAAACATGTAAATCTAGATGGCTTTCTTACTGCAGCCAACAGTCGCGCACATCTGTGCTTGACGTCATTGTGTCATGTACTGGAAAGGGGTCTATAGCGATGAAAGTCATCCAACCCAATATAACACTGTATATCAATCAGACCTGTGTGACCACACAAACCACAGACCAGTAGATAAATATATGTTGGGATATGATGCCACTAATAGGGGGTACTAAATCCTCTGACAACAGGATCCAATACTGCAGTATGTTTGAATCATGGATCATCATGATTGAATGTAATATGATACAGCATTCTCATGTTAAAGCAGAACGACTGGTGACTGTCATCGCTGGTTGCAGCCATATTCATCATCTGATAATGTACCATTTGAAATCTCTACAGGCAAATGAATGCTTCCCGGAAAACATGATGCTAATTTGGCTGCTAAAAATGACAAAATCCTGATTAAAGATCATGATGGAGTCGCATTAGTCTCCGGATCTCATGTTGATTAACAATTCAAAACCCAGGGTTGATATTGAGAGTTTCCCATAAACAAGTCAGTAAATTATTCAAGACTGAAATCATGCTGGCTCAGTGACAAAAAATGTATTATTTCTGGTAATGTAAGGGGTGTCTGCGAAAATGAAAAACTCATTAAAATAATATCAGGAAGACATGTTTGATCACCAAAGCGAGCTAGACCAGCCAGAGGACAGTGTTAGATGTGGGAAAGATAGCATGATTAAATGTGATAGATCATCTTTTCTATTTCTCTGGACATTCAGTATATAGAACAAAGACAAGACAAGCTACCCCCAAGTGAATGCTTAGTGTTATGTGGTATGAATTGACCTTTTTAATAATGGAAGATAAATATTTTGACAGCCTAAATAAATAAAAAATGTCACGGCTGGTGCTCAAATGAATGACCGCTAATGCGCAATGCTTGTCTTTTACCCAAACATAGGGGCTCATGGTAAAAGCCAAGCACATCATAGGAGAAACCATGGCTGTCTGGAAGCGTTACTAGCTGTCAAATCCTTGCGTCCTCGTTCCTCAATTCCTTTCTAAATTCATTTGAAATTGAGAAAACAAAAGGAGGAGGCAAGGACTTGACGGCTAATAACGCTTTCAGACAAAGACTATGTAGTCTATTGTTACATGTAACGTCTGCTTTGTTGCACACACTACTTGTCTGGAAAGAAACAAGACTCATAAAACGTCTTCAACCAGTCTGTTTAAATGTTCAAATACAACTTTCATAATGTGAAGCAAGCATATTTTAAATCTTAATGTTTGTTTCATACTGTCAACCTAAGTGCTAGGCTTCAATTGTTTTTCAAAGTCAGTGCCTCTAGTACTGACCACCAACCACTCTGGGGTAAGATGCTTGTATATTTTGAGAATGGGAGCTTGGAGTATTCAAGCCGCCGAAGATGTTCTCTCTTAGTAGATGCACATCGCTCATTGAGTCACTGCAAAGCAGAGGCAAAAATACAGGATGAAAGGGCCAGTGAATGTGTCCCATAACAGCTGGCCCTACATGGGGTGGAAGCCTAATTTAGATTGCTGCGATAACTGGGGGAGGAAGAAAATATCTGGGCTACTTCTTTATTTTGCATGTGGTTCCAAATGCCTTTTCAAGTCTCTCTCCTTTTCTTTCTCAGGCTCATTTTGGCTCCTGAAGGAGGAATGCTGGGCACGATGTCATCTAAGCTCACCCAGAATTTCCTCACAAACCAATTAAGGATTCCTCCCGTGTTGCTGCTGCCAGCTCTCTGCTCCCACTCCCCGCTCCCTGTAGGAATGAGCAGGAGCAGGAGCAGGCCCGAAGCAGTCATGCCTGGGAAATATAATAAACCTCAAATGTGTTATTAGTGGCTGTCATAATGAAGAAATTAAAGAACAGACTGCCGAACGCAATGACACAACAGACTGGTGGAGCAGTTCTTAAAAGGATCACCGTGTCAGAATAAGGATTAAGAAAGAAAGAGAGCAGAACACCCCATTATTCTTGCCAGAAGAATGTCTGTCCTTCAGCGCACCAACAATACTACTCTACAAAATGTGTTTATGCAGTGGTTATACAGTAAAAAAAGCTCACAGATTCTTGATCCTTCTCAGACATACTGCTCTGTTGTCAGGATACCTCATATTGTGCTACTTTGATAAACTACCCTGTTTGGAAGACTGAAGATATCTACAGTCATACCTTCTGGATATTCCTGTGATGTAGCATTGGCAAACACACAAACACACACGTACTGTACATCTAAACCAGCTGTTTACATTTACATTTTTTACATTTTAGTCATTTAGCAGACGCTCTTAACCAGAGCGACTTACAGGAGCAATTAGGGTCAAGTGCCTTGCTCAAGGGCACATTAACGTCATTTAGCAGACGCTCTTAGCCAGAGCGACTCACAAATTGGTACGTTCACCCCTATAGCCAGTGGGATAACCACTTTACAATTTGGGGGGGTTAGAAGGATTACTTTATCCTATCCCAGGTATTCCTTAAAGAGGTGGGGTTTCAAATGTCTCCGGAAGGTGGTGAGTGACTCCGCTGTCCTGGCGTCGTGAGGGAGCTTGTTCCACCATTGGGGTGCCAGAGCAGCGAACAGTTTTGACTGGGCTGAGGGGGGAGCTATGCTTCCGCAGAGGAAGGGAGCCAGCAGGCCAGAGGTGGATGAACGAAATGCCCTCGTTTGGGTGTAGGGACTGATCAGAGCCTGAAGGTACAGAGGTGCCGTTCCCCTCACTGCTCCATAGGCAAGCACCATGGTCTTGTAGCGGATGCGAGCTTCAACTGGAAGCCAGTGGAGTGTGCGGAGGAGGGGGGTGACGTGAGAGAACTTGGGAAGGTTGAACACCAGACGGGCTGCGGCATTCTGGATGAGTTGTAGGGGTTTAATGGCACAGGCAGGGAGGCCAGCCAACAGCGAGTTGCAGTAGTCCAGACGGGAGATGACAAGTGCCTGGATTAGGACCTGTGCCGCTTCTTGTGTAAGGCAGGGTCGTACTCTCCGAATGTTGTAGAGCATGAACCTGCAGGAGCGGGTCACCGCCTTGATGTTGGCGGAGAACGACAGGGTGTTGTCCAGGGTCACGCCTAGGCTCTTCGCACTCTGGGAGGAGGACACAGCGGAGTTGTCAACCGTGATGGCGAGATCATGGAACGGGCAGTCCTTCCCCGGGAGGAAGAGCAGCTCCGTCTTGCCAGGGTTCAGCTTGAGGTGGTGATCTGTCATCCATACTGATATGTCTGCCAGACATGCAGAGATGCGATTCGCCACCTGGTTATCAGAAGGGGGAAAGCTGTTCTCTTCACTCCTTAACATTGTCAATGATTTATCTTCAGGCAATTAGCCGACCTCACAAAGGGATCACGGGAGGATAAATTACTATGACAAATAATGTCATTACATTAATTGATACCGTATCAATCATCACCTGAGCAAAAAAAATAGTTATGATCGGAATGAAATGCCATTACAGGTGCTGTGTAGTACCTATAGGTAATTTGGCAAACATAATGATGTTCCTCTGTGTGTTGCTGTACATTTTTAATAGTCCATGTAGGCCTCTGAGCTTCAACAAACAAGGGAAATAGGAGGGGTGCTCAACAACAATGACAATAATACAGTGATAGAGCTTACCCAAGAAAAACATCACAAAAAGGACTAATTCCTGGTAAACAAGCAATAGGTAGACATAAATATCTTCTTAACTCAGACTTTATTCTATGATCGGATGTATACATAAGTCGCTTTGGATAAAAGCGTCTGCTAAATGGCATATTATTATTATATTATTATATACAGGTCCTGACGTTTAGACGTCACATGACCTCTTTCTGAGAGATCCATTTTTAATGTCTCACTCGCATTCCAATGTGTGGAGCAGCTTACCACAGCCCAGGTACCTTTACAATGGCAGTCAGTGTGTGTCCCACTTTTCTATACGCAATAGTCATCTACTGTAACTCCATTAGTGCATTGGGATTTGGTGATTCATTATCGGACTGGTAACAAGATCAAGTTTTCGAGGAAAACAGCGCTTACAACCATTTTTTCCTACGACTGAACTCAAAGTGAAAAAGATACTAATTAAAATTACAGTGTGTAATTTCCTCATATTAAATCTCATGAGGATAGGTTCGGCACCCCGATAAACAAGAAAATAGAAAAACACTGTTGCACGCATGTCAAACCAACATGCTGTCTGGCTGGTGGAAAGACTGGAAACAGAACTAAAACTAAAAGCCTCAGGTTAATAACAACTCTCTAAAGCTCAGAGTCTAAATATTGTAAACAGAACATTCACCATGACAGCACTATCTGTCTGTCAGTGGTTGTTTCTTATAGTCTATTACGAGGGAAACCGCGGTCTGAAACGGATCCATTCACAATTATGAAGTCGATCTTAATTACGGAGCTTTGGGGAAACAGGTAAGGGTCTGGATTCCAGAGGAGAAGGATGGCAGTGGATATTAAAGGGAACATGAGACAAATTGCTTTCCTGCGAGGTTCACCACACCCTAACATTTCTTGAGACATTTTGTATCATTTACAATCTAGAGAGATTAATAATTATTATTAGTTGACATTTCCCAGCCACATGTGGATAAAATCGCTAGAATCAATTCCAGTTTGAATGTCTTCCGGGAATGCAGGAGATTTGCCAGTCAAGCCAAGATGAAACCAGAAGGCTTGAAACTCAAGGAAGTGTTTGTCAAACACTATAAGAGACAAAATGGAGTATGTGGTCTGGGAAACAAGCTGTGTATTAAGTCCTCCAATGAAAGAGTGTTTTAATATCTTAATATCTTAATGCCACTCCCGAGTGGCGCAGTGGTCTAAGATCCAGGCTCTGTCGTAGCCGGCCGCGACCGGGAGACCCATGGGGCGGCGCACAATTGGCCCAGCGTTGTCCAGGGTAGGGGAGGGAATGGCCGGCAGGGATGTAGCTCAGTAGAGCATGGCGTTTGCAACGCCAGGGTTGTGGGTTCGATTCCCACGGGGGGCCAGTATAAAAAATGAATGTATGCACTAACTGTAAGTCGCTCTGGATAAGAGTGTCTGCTAAATGACTAAAAATGTAAATGTAAAGACTACACTCTGGTAGTGAGATGGAACTTGATGTTTCCGAGCCTATTCTGGAGTCACTGAAGCACACTATTACGTATGCCAGTTGTTGTAGAGAGGACTGGTAAAACAAAGGCTAGGTACGTATTAGCCCAGGTACCAAACAGAAAGATACTGTATGTCCCTAAATATGTAATTTATCCTGATAAAACCTAAGTGCCTGTGTGCATGTAAGACACACCAACGACATCCTCACCCAGCAAACAGCTGGCAAACAACTGCACTTGATAAAAAATGCAGACGAGTGGCTGAGTAGGCCGGTTATAGAGGTCAGGAATCAGGATCAGACGGGCTTGTTCAAGACATGCACAGAAGGAGTATTGCGGTCTTCATTACAACAGTGGCACACTACTTCTATACACGCATCACTATGAAAGGAAGTAAAACCTCTGAAGTTGGATTTCAAGATCAGATTCAGAGAGAACGTAATGTCAGGGACTGTAAGGCAGAGGAATAATACTACTAATAAGAGTCTCCTCATTTCATCTTCATTTAGTTATTAGAAGACTTTCTATAAACATGTGTAGTACAATATCTATCTGCCAAATTCCAACATTGTGTATGAAGATAAATTGATTTGATATTTGCATAGGGGTATAATTTGTCTTCCCTCTACTCATTTGTACAGCTTCTCCATTCTCCAACTTCAGCTGTGATGCATTTGTCAGTTTCTCTTGTAAGAGAATAAAGTATGTGGATTCCAACCTGCATCATAGTTATTGTGATTCTGATTGGAATAGGAGTGCTCCATAGAGTCGAGAGATACAGCTAGTCTTCCTGAAACCTTATTGGTTATGATGATACTGAAATCAAATTAAAAAAGAGTTCACACTTAGAAAGTGATTTTGTATGGATGCTGATTAGAAATGCATCACTTGAATCAACAACAAAGAGACGTGAGAACTGCCAGAAGATGGACTCTTGGAGTATATAAAAGCAATCTGCTAAATAATGTCGCCACTGCATCCGCTGCACGTGCTTTCACTTTGTGAAGGAAATGTCAGATAAATGCTAACAAAATGTGTTATTAATAGAACTAAATGCAGTCAACCCTGTCATATATTACAAAGGTCTGGGGGCATATAGCCTAAGACAGTATACAGCAGTTTTCATTTCCAAAGTGCACAGATCCTTCTCCTGTGCCCACTGGAGGTACTGAAGAGAGTTTAGCGTAAGCTGCTCAAAGGAGGCAAGCCTGCGCTCTGGAAAACCAACAACAACCGCACTGAGCACATTGACCTGAAGGGATGAGAAGAGAAGCCCCACCAATAGACACCACGTTTACGGTTAGCGATCCGTGTTTCACTCCAAAGTACCAGAGGATCACAGGCACCAGAAGCCTTGTACAGGGAACGCCAAGCTCATTGCAATCTTCCTTGGCTGAGGCTCTGAGAAGTGGAGCGTTGTGGACATTAAAGAGGCTGAAAGCAAGGTGGCGCGGGGGGAGTATAAAGTATAACCGTGTATTGCTACGATTCAGCTCTATTGTGTTTTATTCCAGACCCAACTCATCCCTGTCTCTGCTTCCCTCCCTCCCTCCCTCCCTCTCTCCCTGTGGCCACAGCACAGTATTTACATCATTCCCCAGCCCAGATCACCTCAGAGGAACCCCTGCCACATCCTGCCTACAACCAACCACAGAGACATGGTTGGAACATAGGAAGACCCCCAAAAAACGTCAATTCAGTCAGATCTGTTTCAATAGGGGGAGTCTGTGGTCTCTCGTGAGGAGGAAAAGCACGAGTCCCCAAAGAGAGATAAACGCGGACTCCAGTGAAAGGACCGGCGAGAGAGAGCATCAATACAAATCTTCTGATTGCATTAATTATTCGGACTGTTTAACTCGCTCTTTCCAATTCATTTCTGAATGTGTATGTATTCCCTGTGCGCCTGATATTCTGAAGGTTTATTTAATGGGTATTGGGTAATGTCTCTTAGTTCTCCATCCAAGGCTGTTTTGGGGGTAATCCCAGAAGCCATTCCAAACAGATTACAGAATCTAGCATACTCTGACTTTATTTAAGGAGCGTGCTCGTTTCCGAGGCGATGGCATTATTTCCCTTCAACTAAGCATATTTCACAATCGTGTTCCTCCCATAGGCGTAGTGTGAACTGACCACCACATGTAAGGCAATTACTTGTATTACCGGAAAAAGAAGAAATCAATTCAATTCTATCCATAGCTATCCTACTCCATTTCTGCTATGCCAACTAAGGATAATTGACAAAAGTAATTTTTCCACAGAAAATATTAACAGCATCAACACCATTAAACAACTCTGTACCTCAAGGTTCCTAATACTTTCCATCAGAAAAGGATGAACCAAAAACAAAGAAAGGAAATGCATGGCACAAGGTCAAACAGTTATTTTCTTCCTCTTTGTTCAACTGCAAAGTCAGTTTCTTTTTCAACATACAGTATGTAAGGGGACAATCCACTACTGTATAGTATGTGCTATGAAAGCCCCAAACAGTACATGTGCTCTATGAAGAGCAAATACAGTACATGTGCAATATGAAGCAGCCATACTAAAAACTTGACTTTCGATAGTGATCTATGGTGCAGTTTCATTACTAGTTAACCGTGTTGGCTGCACTGCACTCAGAAGAGGCTCCATCTCCACAGAGAAATTAACGGTTGGCATTTAGAGCAGAATCTCACCCTGCCTAACCCAATTCATTAAACAGATTACCATTATGTTAATACAATAAGAAGGGTAATTTAAAGTTAGATGAAGAGGAAACGTGGGCCAGCGAAGTGGGCCCGATGTGGTCGAAGCCACTGACCTGTGACACCGCCCCAAGGCGTAGATATGGCCAGACTGGTTAAGCATACAGGGTTCTGTTGGAGATCAAAGTGAAAATGCTGCTGTGTCTATCCTGTTGTGATTCCATGTAAACAAACCTATTCAGGGCTCTACTCTGACCTTTTTTACAAGGAGCATGTGTGCGCCTAAGTTGAAAAATGGAGCCGCACACAAAGATATTTGAGATGTTAAAGCTAGAATCTTTCATTTTTCTAGGTGCACTGTTGCTCCTAATTAAAAAGCCCTGCTAGTGTATATTAGGAAGACCTCATACGACAGCCCCTGGCGGTTGCCTATAACATACATTCTGCTGTCATGATATGGCTGACTCATGCATTGCATTTCATAGAGAATATATGAGACATTTCATAAGTTAGAGCTGGAAGCCCCTAATGTTGTTGACCCAGAGGTTGTGGTTTCATTCAAAGCCATTTCCTAATTAAGCCCCATTGAGTTTGAGTTGTTTATTGACTACTGTGCTGAATTTCACAGCCCACCATAACTGCACACACAACTTTCAGAATCAGACAATTAACCAAATTACTTCAATAGTCATGTCACAATGGCAATAATTTACCAAATTAGAATTAGTCTGCACACAGGGGTCCTTGGGTACAGGGTCATCATCAGGAACACCCAAATAACACTGAACCTCTTGGCAACAGCATACAAAAGGAGTTGGACTGAGAAACCAATACCATCACACTATCTGGAGATGAATGAACCAGCTCCCACTTGGTTCATTCCACCCCGCTAATGTCCTTTGGCCTGCAACTCTTCCCCAGGGTCCTTGCTATAGCCTAAATGTATTCTCAGTCAACTCACCTTGTAAAATAAGGCTTGAATAAATTAATAGTGACACTTTTATGTATCATTATTTAGGTTACTGTATTAATTTGTAAATCGATCTGGATAAGAGCGTCTGCTAAATGATGTAAAATTAGTCACTTGACAATGCACCACCTTGCAACTTCAGCCAAGCTTGTTACCTGTCTGATCCTTGAGCTACAGTGAGATCTCACCACAAAGTAGAATGTTCTGTAGGCTACAGTGACAGATGAAGCCATCATCTTCGAAAGCTAATAAAATAAGCCAGACATGAGGAGTGTCATAAGTTCTATAACCACAAAGGGGGGCACAGAAAAATATAGCAACAAGATTCAAACTCAGCAGGGACATCGCAGACAAGTCACTTAAGAAATAATTGAATAACTGGTGGCTTGAGAAATTTGCTATGAACTCTCGCCCCACCACTATTTGTGTCAATCTGAGAGCAATAAATAGCCAAGGATGAACGTCATAAATATGGGGGATAAATAATAAATCGTAGAAGACATCAGAGGTAGCCAGCCGATCAAAGCTGCAAAAGCAGAGGCTCAGCAGGCGTAGGTCCACAAAATGAATTCCTCTGTAACTCCAAACTGAAAAGAGTAATGTGACTGGTACTCTAAAGCAACATAATTATATAAAAAATGAACTACAATGCAACCCCTACCTTGAAATCCAAAGAAGAAAAAGAACGCCGGTATCCAAATTGTGTATATCCAGAAGGAATTCATGTTGTCCTCGTCAGCTGCAAAACCTCTCCTCTCTTGCAATAATTTCGTGAGCAGGCAGTATCGTTTTTTGGTATAAATGATGCTCAGAGGGCGTATAGCTCCAAGGCTATGTCCTAACGCTGCAGAGCACTATACAACTCAAGTGCTCGAGCGCTAAACGCAGCCTTTTTGCAATCACGAATAGTTGTGCGCTTCAGCACTTGCCTCTCCTGGTCGTCACTTCCACCTAGTGGATAAGCAAGTACCTAGAAAAACACAAGTTGGACATCATCTTTTGATTACTTGATGACGATTCTATGCAATCTGTGATAACAATACCATTATTTCCTAAATAAATTCCCACAACCCATGCCAGTTGAAAGAGATCTCTCTAGCTACCTACAACACCTCAACAGCCACACAGCAGTCCTCAAGAGAGGGGTGACCTTTGGCTACCCTCTGTAAACCAATGACAAAGGTCCTCTGTACCGCATGAGGTGTGTCCCTACCAGAGGTGAGAATTGGCAGAGGGCAGGAGAGGAGGATAGCAGCACAGAAATATGTGGAATACTAATAGTGACATTTGGTAAGAGACTGCTTTATTCAGCCTGCAGGCAAGGTGGGGGCGGGCTGTTTGTAAAGACACTTGAGACTAATCAAAGTCCAGGGGACCTTACTCACTAGAAAATAGCCTGTGAGAGAGAGGACAGAGAGGGAGAGTGGCATAGAGAGAGAGGGAGAGGCAGGGAAAATTTTTCCCATTTAATGTGCTCTATTCCTCTCTCTCTACTGCCTGCTAAACACTGTCCTCTCATCTACTGTTTTACATGTCCACAACTGACAGCAAGGCTAAAACAGACAAATCCTGCAAATTCATTCAGTGTGGTAACCCTGTCTTTTTTTGTGATAAAGCATTGTTTTTTCTTACTGAATCTTACTAGATTTGATTGTGATAGCAATGAAAGCAGATGCTGCCTGAATAGGCTGTTGTATTCCAGCTTCTAATGCTGCGTCTCCTCTTGTAAACCCTGGTGAGCTACATGACTGGTGTTGCTGAATTGAATTATGCTCAGATCCTTGTCAATTGTTAAGTATGAATGCCAAAGACATTACAGCTTCAATAATTGAAAATAAAAATAAAAGTGGCTCAGGAGGATGTCTGGATGTGATGCATAACACACCTTATTGAATATTGAATTACCCTGATTCTCGACCTGCTATAGACTACCATGTGAACCACTAGCTTTTCATTATGCAATGCTCTGCTAGAGAACCCTTGTGTGTACACAATTCACATTCAAGGCTGAATAGTATTAATGTTACTCTGATATAGTAATCAATGAGATCCCTGCATGCAAAGCCAAACGGTATCCCATTAGAATGTATTTACGAGCAGCATGTACAGTGGGGGAAAAAAGTATTTAGTCAGCCACCAATTGTGCAAGTTCTCCCACTTAAAAAGATGAGAGAGGCCTGTAATTTTCATCATAGGTACACGTCAACTATGACAGACAAAATGAGAAGGAGAAAAATCCAAAAAATCACATTGTAGGATTTTTAATGAATTTATTTGCAAATTATGGTGGAAAATAAGTATTTGGTCAATAACAAAAGTTTCTCAATACTTTGTTATATACCCTTTGTTGGCAATGACACAGGTCAAACGTTTTCTGTAAGTCTTCACAAGGTTTTCACACACTGTTGCTGGTATTTTGGCCCATTCCTCCATGCAGATCTCCTCTAGAGCAGTGATGTTTTGGGGCTGTCGCTGGGCAACACGGACTTTCAACTCTCTCCAAAGATTTTCTATGGGGTTGAGATCTGGAGACTGGCTAGACCACTCCAGGACCTTGAAATGCTTCTTACGAAGCCACTCCTTCGTTGCCTGGGCGGTGTGTTTGGGATCATCGTCATGCTGAAAGACCCAGCCACGTTTCATCTTCAATGCCCTTGCTGATGGAAGGAGGTTTTCACTCAAAATCTCACGAAACATGGCCCCATTCATTCTTTCCTTTACACGGATCAGTCGTCCTGGTCCCTTTGCAGAAAAACAGCCCCAAAGCATGATGTTTCCACCCCCATGCTTCACAGTAGGTATGGTGTTCTTTGGATGCAACTCAGCATTCTTTGTCCTCCAAACACGACGAGTTGAGTTTTTACCAAAAAGTTATATTTTGGTTTCATCTGACCATATGACATTCTCCCAATCCTCTTCTGGATCATCCAAATGCACTCTAGCAAACTTCAGACGGGCCTGGACATGTACTGGCTTAAGCAGGGGGACACGTCTGGCACTGCAGGATTTGAGTCCCTGGCGGCGTAGTGTGTTACTGATGGTAGGCTTTGTTACTTTGGTCCAGGCTCTCTGCAGGTCATTCACTAGGTCCCCCCGTGTGGTTCTGGGATTTTTGCTCACCATTCTTGTGATCATTTTGACCCCACGGGGTGAGATCTAGCGTGGAGCCCCAGATCGAGGGAGATTATCAGTGGTCTTGTATGTCTTCCATTTCCTAATAATTGCTCCCACAGTTGATTTCTTCAAACCAACATTTACATTTTACATTTGAGTCATTTAGCAGACGCTCTTAACCAGAGCAACTTACAGTTAGTGAGTGCATACATTATTTTTCATTTTTCATACTGGCCCCCCATGTGAATCGAACCCACAACCCTGGCGTTGCAAACGTCATGCTCTACCAACTGAGCTATATCCCTGCCTTGCAATCCCTCCCCTACCCTGGACGAATTGTGCGCCGCCCCATGGGTCTCCCGGTCGCGGCCGGCTACGACAGAGCCTGGATTCGAACCAGGATCTCTAGGGGCACAGCTAGCACTGCGATGCAGTGCCTTAGACCACTGCGCCACTCGGGAGACAACCTCAAACAGTCACAATAGGTAACCAAGCTGCTTACCTATTGCAGATTCAGTCTTCCCAGCCTGGTGCAGGTCTACAATTTTGTTTCTGGTGTCCTTTGACAGTCTTGGCCATAGTGGAGTTTGGAGTGTGACTGTTTGAGGTTGTGGACAGGTGTTTTTTATACTGATAACAAGTTCCGTACAGGTGCCATTAATACAGGTATTGAGTGGAGGACAGAGGAGCTTCTTAAAGAAGAAGTTACAGGTCTGTGAGAGCCAGAAATCCTGCTTGTTTGTAGGTGACCAAATACTTATTTTCCACCATAATTTGCAAATAAATTCATTAAAAATCCTACAATGTGATTTTCTGGAAAGAATTTTCTCAATTTGTCTGTCATAGTTGACTTGTACCTATGATGAAAATTACAGGCCTCTCTCATCTTTTTAAGTGGGAGAACTTGCACAATTGGTGGCTGACTAAATACTTTTTTTCCCCACTGTAAGAGCAACTGGCCAAGGACTGCAGTCAATTGTCATAATGTTTTCTCAGTTGTCAGTACAAATCATTTCTTTCAACAACACCTCTCACGTGTAGGCTATCTCTATGACTCACATGGTTTGTCATTTCATTGGGATATTTAATTGAAGACATGCAGGTTGCAGTGAATAACCATGAGGCCACCACAGCTTGCTTGCTCAACCCAAACATGCCATGTGGCAAAATGAGTAATGTGTGAAATAGTGTGTTAGTTTCTCATGCGAATGCCTGTTATCTGTGTGCAGATAAAAATCTAAGCTGTTGGGTGCTACTATAGCCCATAGAAACGCATTGAAAGATATTATTTATAAATGGGAAAAAATACAGTTAAAAAATAATTCAGAAGGAATAAGGTTTTGAAGTGTCTATATCTAGTAGTTATAAGAAAGCTCAGGAAATACAGTATAGATGATATATACAGTACCAGTCAAAAGTTTGGACACACCTACTCATTCAAGGGTTTTTCTTTATTTTTACTATTTTCTATATTGTAGAATAATAGTGAAGACATCAATAATGTATGAAAAAAAAATATATATAAAAAAATGTATGCACTCACTAACTGTAGGTCGCTCTGGATAAGAGCGTCTGCTAAATGACTAAAATGTAAAAATCTAAACTATGAAATAATACATACGGAATCATGTAGTAACCAAAAAAGTGTTAAACAAATCAAAATATATTTTATATTTGAGTTTCTTCATTGTAGCCACCCTTCGCCTTGATGACAGCTTTGCACACTCTAGGAATTCTCTCAACCAGCTTCATAAGGTGGTCACCTGGAATGCATTAACAGGTGTGCCTGTTAAAAGTTAATTTGTGGAATTTCTTTCCTTCTTAATGCGTTTGAGCCAATCAGTTGTGTTGTGACAAGGTAGGGGTGGTATACAGAAGATAGCCCTATTTGGTAAAAGACCAAGTCCATATTATGGCAAGAACAGCTCAAATAAGCAAAGAGAAGCAACAGTCCATCATTACTTTAAGACATGAAGGTCAGTTAAAACTTTGAAAGTTTCTTCAAGTGCAGTCGCAAAAACCATCAAGCGCTATGATGAAACTGGCTCTCATGAGGACCGCCACAGGAATGGAAAACCCAGAGTTAACTCTGCTGCAGAGGATAAGTTCATTAGAGTTCCTCAGAAATGGCAGTCCAAATAAATGCTTCACAGAGTTCAAGTCACAGACACATCGCAACATCAACTGTTCAGAGGAGACTATGTGAATCAGGCCTTCATGGTCAAATTGCTGCAAAGAAACCACTACTAAAGGACACCAATAAGAAGAAGAGACCTGCTTGGGCCAAGAAACATGAGCAATGGACATTAGACCGGTGGAAATGTGTCCTTTGGTCTGGAGTTCAAATTGGAGATTTTTGGTTCCAACCGCCGTGGCTTTGTGAGACGCGGTGTGGGTGAACGGATGATCTCCACATGTGTATTTGCCACATTAAAGCATGGAGGAGGAGGTGTTATGGTGTGGGGGTGCTTTGCTGATGACACTGTCTGTGATTTATTTAGAATTCAAGGCACACATAACCAGCATGGCAACCACAGCATTCTGCAGCGATACGCCTTCCCATCTGGTTTGGGCTTAGTGGGACAATCATTTGTTTTTTAACAGGACAATGACCCAACACACCGACAGGCTGTGTAAGGGCTATTTTACCAAGAAGGAGAGTGATGGAGTGCTGCATCAGATGACCTGGCCTCCACAAAATGACCTCCATACTTCCATTCATTTTAATGGGTTACCTTCAGACGAGTCCCGTGACACTTGTGAGGGTTGTAGAGCAAAAAGCAGAACACCATCCTGTTCGTTAGAGTCTCCACTTTCCACAGTGGGGTCATATTAGTTTGTAGCCCAAACGGTTCAGACGCTACAGACAGAAGTTGGCACATCAGCGTTACCGGACGCTACAGACATTTTTGTGAGAAGACCGATTTTCAGGATGTCTCATTGTCTGACAAACAACGCTGTAGCTAACCACCTTCCACCACAGATGCGGAACGCCGACATAGGCGGATGCGATGGATTGAGGCAAAAACCCAGATATGTCTATATTTTTTTATTATGTTACTTAGATTCACGCACAGGTGCGTCAATAGACTCTTAAGGATTAAAAAGTAATGGTATGCTCCTTAAGAGTACATCTTGGGCTAATATAGAACCTGCCGTAAAAAGCTCCTGTAAAATTTTCAAAAATATATATAATCTGTGTACTGTTGTTTGGAAGAAAGCTGATTTTGAAAACTGTCATCAAAATACCCAAACATTTATTTGAACGCAAATAGGACACTTGAGAACTAAAAATAATCTGCCATGATGGGGACAATCTCAAAAACACAGGACAATATTTGCTATCCCCTCCCACAATTAACCCTCTAAGGCCGTGGACACACCTAGCTGCATGAACACAGATGCACAAGTTCAGACGAGCTGCATCCGTCAAAAGACAGACCGTTTGTGTGTTTTTTTGTTGGACAATCATCCCTGTTGTCATTCACCCGGCACTGGATGAACAGCCATTGAAAAAGCTCCATCTGAAATTGTCGGACACAAAATCCCAAAGTGTCTATGGCTATTCCTATTGTGGTTTGCATTTTTCATGGCTGGAGCCCAATTCAATTATTTACTTTTTTGTCCCTTCACATTTCTTCCATTCACAACAATACATACAGGCTCAGTGTGACAAACACGTGAATGAAATTTGAGTGGCAACTATTTGAGGGGGTGTTATCAAAGTGCTTGTAATTGTGGGAGACCGCCCATAGCGCAGGGGTACTCAAACCTTACCCTGGAGGTCCAGAGTACTGCTGGTTTTCTGTTCTACCTGATAATTAATTGTACACACCTGGTGTCCCATGTCTAAATCAGTCCCTGATTAGATGTATAGAATTTAAAAAAGCAGTGGAACTGGCTTTGAAGGTACAGATTAGAATATGATGGCCATAGTGAGTCTACTCAAAGGAACACTCAAAATACTTTTTCACTGACTATGCTTCTCTGAGAACGTTCAGGTTGGCCTCCAAAATACAGTATGTTTTTCCGTATGATATTTGCCTTCAGTAGGGATTGCTTCACGGCCTACTTCAATCATCGGAAAAATAAGGATAGCCTGAAACTGCATGCAGACAATTCCATCAAGTTGGTCATTAAGGAATAATACATTAATGTGGAGTCAGTCGAGCACTACATGTTAGTCTACAGTAGATCGATAGCCATGATGAACTATGTTTGAGTTGAGTATTTAGTGCTATTTGAAAGATATGGAAAAACAAGCCACTGGATTTCTGCACATTGAAATCACATTCTTTCTGTCAGGACTAGTTGCACTAAACATAAAAGGCTACTGTGATCAGGCAAAATCTTTCCCACAGACACCCCTTCAGAGAGCAATGAGGAAGAGACTCATGTAAGTCGTCTGAGGCTCTTTCAAAGACACTTTGTTCTTCTGAGGACTGGGATAGTGGCTCTGACAGGCCTGTAATCCTCATATCATTAATCTTTGGAAAGGGCCAAGTAAATAACAATTTGAAAATTAATTAAGAGGACTGTCAGTTACTGTAAAGAAGTAACATCCAGGCCGTTTCTAGCCTGTTGGAGTTTTGCTACTTGTGCTACTGAATGTGTTTGCTCTGTAGATCTGCTGTGTGTGTGTGCATGTTGAAGGTATTTCTGGCCAAAACTTATGTTTTGAGCCTCCAGCTACATTTTTATGAACTCTAAATGAATGAAAGGCCCAATGAATTAATTAAATTGGGGAACAAATGATTCTATCCAGTTATTCTATCCAAATCTACATTACTAAATGTTAACCCCAATTACCATCATGTCAGAACACCCTTTCTGACATGTTATGGATCACAATTAGAATATTAACAACATTTAGCCATGACACATACAGTACAGTACTTACCCCTGATAGTCTTTTGATTGAAAACAGCGTTCAGAAGCTAAGGTGACTACAGATAAATACACATTCCAATTCTAATGTGTATGTTTTATTAAAAAACCCTTTGGGCTGGAGCTTAATTCATGCCATTACTGTATGAGACCTGGTAGAGTGGGATTGTTACAGTGATTGACTGACTGACTGATTCAGTCCTAATTTAGATTGTCCTCTGCCAATCTCTATATAGTGTCTCAACTCCCACTTTATCTAGTAGTATATTGGTTGATGCTAGTGGGCCAGTTTCAATTCACATTTAAAATTGTTGTCACAAATGTATCATATTCATAATGAATTGGGATGCTTTGATTGACGTAAACTACACAGCTTGCTATCAAATCATACTGCAGGAAAGCGATTTAGGTTAGAATTGACATGAAATGGCACCCTAGCCTGGGTACCTGTATGTTTGTGCCATCACACCACTCCTTGTCATACCAAGTTTGGATGCTGTACACAACAACACCAAATGTATCACACTAATGTTGGGTACTACTGAACAATATAGATACTGTGGGTGCCATTAGCCCGGTCCCATATCTGTTTGTGCTATCAGACTGGTACCCATGTTTGGCATGACAAGGAGTTGACAATAGCACAAACAGATCCGGGACCAGTCTAGTGGCACCCAGGTGCCAGGGCATCCATACTGTTCTATAGTACCCAATAGTAGTGTGATACATTAGTGTGTTGTTACATAGAGTACCCATAGGAAATATTTTCTTAACTCTATTTCATGAACTGCATTGTTGGTTAAGGGTTTGTAAGTAAGCATTTCACAGTAAGCTCTACACCTGTTGTATTCGGCGCATGTGACAAATACAATTTGATTTGATTTGATTTGAATGACCAATGCTCAAATGTTGCAAAGTTTTCCTCTCATGAGGTCTTAGGGAGGAACAGTAGGCCTAGAGGACCTCGGCTTCATTTTCCACATTTCACAAAAGCTCACTACAGACCCGGGTTCGATCCTGGATTGTGGGACTCCCGTGATCGGGAGTCCCACAATTGGCGCACAATTGGCCCAGCGTCGTCCGGGTAAGGGGAGGGTTTGGCCGTGGGGGCTTTACTTGGCTCATCGCACTCTAGCAACTCCTTATGGCGGCGCCTGCAGGCTGACCTCGGTCGTAAGTTGAATGGTGTTTCCTCCGACACATTGGTGCGGCTGGCTTCCGGGTTAAGCGGGCGGGTGTTAAGAAGCGTGGTTTGGCGGGTCATGTTTCGGAGGACGCATGACTCGACATTCGCCTCCCGAGCCTGTTGGGGAGTTGCAGCGATGAGACAAGATTGAAATTGGGGAGAAAAAGGGGGTAAAATAGCAAAGAAATTAGTAATAATACCATCAAACTGTCTTAAAACCGATAAATATTACAGCAGATGTGTCAGGCCATGATAAAACATGGCTTTGTACGTGAGTATTTCTTTTTTTAAACAATAGTCCCCATGGGGGATTAATTTTAGGGAGAATGTTTGTGGGGCTGATCTAAAGGTCAGCAGGTAGCCTAGCGGTTAAGAGCGTTGGGCCAGTAACCGAAAAGTCGCTGGTTTGAATCCCAGAGCCGACTAAGTGAAAAATCTGTTGATGTGCCATTAAGCAAGGCATTTAACCTTAATTGCTCCTATAAGTCGTTCTGGATAAAAGCGTCTGCTAAATGACGAAAATGTCAATCTTACTCTAACTCGCGAATGCCTCAGGGATTGCTTTGAGATGAAGAGCAATGTAAAAAAACAGGTCAGTTATGACATACAGTAAATCATTCAAAGTTCAGAAATACACTCTCAAGGACGTACACTCTAAATACAGACAATATTTACAGTTTGCTTGTAAATTCGGTTAGAGCCTGGAAGATGTGTGACAGTTGAATTATTCTGCTGTGACTGAACGTACACAAATGTAACCAATTCGCTGTGGTTCCAAGACACAGAGGGAGTTTGCTGTGCAAATAACGCAGTATGGAGAAGCACATTGTAACTTATCTAAATCAATCATCTGCTCTTCTCCACTGAGCTACGGCGGCAGTCTGGGTTGATGTGGAAAGCTGGTTATTAGAGAGAAAGCCATTTAACCAAATTACTGCTAAACTTACTTCTTATGGTGGGAGAGGGGGAGGAGGATGGGGGATGGGGGAGTTGGAACGTTTATAGAAAAAATCTATGTTAGTGCTGAGAGGTACAGGAACATTTGGTAGGAACGTACAGGAACGTAAAGGAAAGTTTTGTTGTTCATAAGAATTCCAGTTTACCATGATGAGGTGATAAGAGAGTACAGTTTACACAACACATCAAACAAGGATCTAAAAATATCTCATGTATTATGAATGCTGTATATTGCCAAAAAGATCCAAGATACATGACCAAAGAAATGCCACATTTCTCCTTGAGGCAGAATATAGATTCAAAGAACACGTCTTGTGAATTCAATGTAAATTATGCCTGGCCTGGCATTTATACTTTCATTAACAATTAATGAGTCCTATTTGCTTATGGTCTTGCCTACGCCTAGCGAACAGTTTTTTAAATTATATGAGAAAAAAATATTCAATTTTATTTGGAACGGCAAGCCAGACAAAATTAAAAGAGCATATTTATATAATGAATATGAATTCGGAGGACAGAAATTATTAAATATTAAAGCATTAGACCTATCACTAAAAGCTTCAGTCATATAAAAGTTATACTTAAATCCGAACTGGTTCTCAAGCAAATTAGTAAGATTGTCTCACCCAATGTTCAAGAAAGGCCTTTTTCCCTTTATTCAGATTACAACCTCTCACTTTCAGTTATTTGAAAAGGAAATAATCTCCCAAATGTCACTATTTCTAAAACAAGCCAGAGAAAGTTGGTTGCAATTTCAATTTAATCCTCCAGAAACGACAGAACAAATAATGCAACAAATATTGTGGTTAAATTCAAATATACTAATTGACAAAAAACCTTTATTTTTTGACAGAATGTTTAAAAAAGGTATAATCTTCGTAAATGATATCATCGGTAGGACTGGTGGAGTTATGTCACACATGCAGCTAACAAAAACATATGGAAATGTCTGCTCTACCCAAAATTACAACCAAATAATTGCAGCCTTACCGCAAAAGTGGAAGAGGAAAGTGGAAGGGGGAGAAAGTAAGGAACTTGTCTGTCGGCCTTGCATTAAAGAACATAATTGGTTAAGGAAAACTGTGATAAATAAAAAAGTATATCAGTTTCACTTAAGGACCAAAGGATTGACAGCCGTCCCATATAGATTGCAAAATAGTTGGGAAGAGATCTGTGACGTACCGATCCCATGGCATAGTGTTTATGAACTGACACGCAAAACGACACCGGATTCAAAAATTAGAATCTTTCAATTTAAATTATTATATAAAATTCTTGCTACCAATAGAATGTTATTTATATGGGGGATACAATCTTGCCAGCTCTGCAGGTTTTGCTGTGAAGAGACAGAATCATTAGATCATTTGTTTTGGTTCTGTCCATTTGTAGCTTGTTTTTGGACACAGGTCCAGGAATGGCTAAAGGATTGCAATATTTACCTGGAACTAACCTTGCAGATAGCATTACTGGGTGATCTGAAAAGTCATAGTCAATCAATCAATAATATAATAATACTTTCAGCAAAACAAATTATTTTTAATTCACAATCTGTAGAAGCAATGAGAATAGAAAGGTTCAGAATTTTTGTAAAACATCACAGTACGGTTGAAATATATATGGCAAATAGAAATCCTATATGGATGGTGTTAAGAGATAGATGGGAGGTATTGAATAGAGTTGAAGGATGGGACTAATAACAAATAACAACAAATAATAACAAAGATAGCTAATAATGTAAGCATACTGTGTCCATAATAAGTATATAGGTTGTATGTTGGGAGCTTTTGGGAAGGAGCACAGTTAGAAAGATATGCCATATAGAAGCAAACCGGATGGACACCATGAAAATGATCGGAGAGGTTGAGAGTAGAAGTAGTTCAGGAGCAAAAAATATAAATATATATATATATATATATATATATATATATATATATATATATATAAAATATAATTATTGTAAAATTAACTCTGTCCATAAGGTGTAGATAGTAAGTATAGACCGGAAGTAGAGGCCTGGGCATTGTTGTTCACTAATTTACTCCAAGTAGGGAAAGGATGGTGGGGTTGAAAAGTAATAAAGGGGAGTATATATATCAAAAATAAAAAAAACATGGGGGATTGGAAGTGATGCAGACAATTACATTGATAGAAGATACAATCTATCTGCAATATTAAGCTGATCCATTCCCCCCCCCCCAAAAATAAAAAATAATAAAACATTAATGAGTCGACTTGGTATCTGATTGAGAGAGCATATGCAGACTGCTCAACGGGGTGTGCATGCAGTGTACGATAATGTTCAGGTTATCTTGATGTACACAGTGGCGGGATACTCCACAGAGGGCTGGAATGGGAGCGTACAGTTCAATAAAAGTACCTTTAATCACATTATAAGACCTGCTGTAAGACCTCCATAACATCTCAATGCTCCCTATAAAAGCATATATGGATGCGTCAAAGGGTCAAAATGCACCTACATGTATAATACATTACAATAAGTGTTATATAAGCTTTTGTAATGGCTCATGGCTCCTTATAACAGCCTTTATTAATAAGTAATGCCTTAAACAAACATTAGAAGGGTTACCATAAAGATATTGGCATCTAGATCTGAAAGAGGAACATAAACATAAGATTCAGGGGTGTGACTTTTAACACTAAACATCTTGTTAAAAGCAACAGTATGTCCTCAGTGTAAAACCCATCAATCATAACAGATTGGATGGGTTTGCTACAAGCAAAAAGGCAGCTGTAGCAATGACATGTGAGATGTGTAAGGTTCTTAGAGTCTGAATTCCTACATTCTAGCAGTCATCCATTTTACCATAGCAATTATATGTGTGACATGTCATTTCTCTCTAGCCAAGGTTCTTCAAGTCTGAATTCCTACATTCTAGCAAACAGGCAGCCATATATTTTACCATAGCGATGTGTATCATGTTTTTCTCTAATCATTTCACAGTCGCTAACATTGTGTCTGTAGCATATAGCCAAAGTTTGTCAAAAAACCCTCATTCCCCTGCTTTTGAAACCCTTTTGAGCTAATTATGTTTAAACTCGCCATTAGACAAAGCTTTTGTAACAGAAAACATTTTTTCTGTGAAACCATAATCCCAGGGTTGGTTGTAGAGTTTGGAGATGCATTTGACTGTGAGAGTGGGATGCATTTGGACAGGTAATTCGTCAATGCCAGGATACATTGAGACTACCGCTGTCCTCAGGGGTTGGACACTGGACTGGAACACTTTAGTTTCCTCCAGATTGGGCTTCAGCCCCTCATCAGAGAGAGAGAGAGAGAGAGAGAGAGAGAGAGAGAGAGACAGAGAGAGAGACAGAGAGAGAGACAGAGAGAGAGAGAGAGAGAGAGAGAGAGAGAGAGAGAGAGAGAGAGAGAGAGAGAGAGAGAGAGAGAGAGAGAGAGAGAGAGAGAGAGAGAGAGAGAGAGAGAGAGAGAGAGAGAGAGAGAGATAACCTGTCTTGATCTGCAGGATGATAGATAATAATTGTATCAGAAGTAGCATACTGCTTGAATCAGGTTAAAATAGGGAACAGAATAATAAGTCCCGTCCAGCTATCCATCCTAAAGCCCATAGGTGTTTTGCCTGTTGGCTAATACATGCAAAGAATAGCATCGACAGTTCTGATTTTTTTAAAAATCTTATTGCTTCCGGAGATCACGTGACCCTTGAATGAGGTGGCCGCATGAACTGAGAGCTCCGCACAAGTTATTTCCAATTCTTAATCTTACCTCCACTTCAAATTAAACATGTGACATTTTTACCCGGACTCGAGCGATAGCTGTGGAAAAAGCCTCCAAGAAACAGCTAGCTTCAGAAAAAACTAGCGCCATTAGCCATTAGTCCCTTCCCGAGGCCCAGCAACTGCCAACCTCGTCCTCTGTCGAAGACATCCTTTCTGAGCTGAGATCCCAGCGTACAGAACTCAACATCAAACTAGATGGAAGTAACTCTCAGCTCAGTGCGATAGGGGCAAGGTGACAACCCTGGAAAATGCCTTGCCTGACATCAACAACAAGATAACCATCAACGCGGGGCGCCTGGATGAAGCCGAGGGGCGAATCCTATCCATGGAAAACTCACTGGCAGACGCCATGGAGCAATAGCATCTGCTAAAAAGAACCTGGAAAATAGGGAGCGAAGGAATAACTGTGTTCTATTAAACCTGGCCGAAAAAGAAGATGGAAACATGCCACTGATCCGCTACCTGCAAGACAAACTCCCCGAGTAGCTCCACCTGTCCACCAACAGGCCCATAGAACTCGAGAGAGCTCACTGAGCACTGAGGCCCCCACCAGCAGCCAGACAACCACCGCGCCCAATCACCATACGTTTCCTGAGATTCACCAACAAGGAACGAGTCCTACAGGTGGCGAAAATCAACACCATTACAGTGGGAAACACCAAACTCACCTCACACCAGGACCTGTCAGATGGAATACGCCGAAAGCGCAGAGAGTTAGACGAGGTGAAGAAACACTTCATTGACCGAGGCATCTTCAGGGGATTCAAATACCCAAACAAACTCAGGATTCTTCACCAAGGAGCCCTGCGACACTTCAAAACTCATTTTTTGAAGGACAATCCTGGCCACTGAGAAATGGACCAATGACTGAAAGCGATTACTGTTATTACTAATTGTCAATGCTGCTCATTCCGTTCACCAGCTCCGGTGGTCTACGTCACCGGCCTTCTAGGCGTCACTGATTTGGTTCATTACCAACAACCCCAGACTGTTTTGTCTCATTACGAACACCTGGTTCCCATTCCCCCTGATTAGTATGTGTATATATGTGCCCTCTGTTCCCCATTGTCCTTGTCGATTATTGTCCCATCTCCGTTGATCTCTTGAGTACCGTGTATTGTGCTCTTGGTATTACGGGTCTCGTCCCTCCTTGACTCCTGAGTGGCGCAGTGGTCTAAGGCACTGCATCGCAGTGCTAACTGTGCCACTAGAGATCCTGGTTCGAATCCAGGCTCTGTCGCAGCCGGCCGCGACCGGGAGACTCATGGGCGGCGCACAATTGGCCCAGCGTCATCCAGGGTAGGGGAGGGAATGGCCGGCAGGGATGTAGCTCAGTTGATAGAGCATGGCGTTTGCAACGCCAGGGTTGTGGGTTCGATTCCCACGGGGGGCCAATATAAATAATGTATTCACTAACTGTAAGTCGCTCTGGATAAGAGCGTCTGCTAAATGACTAAAATGTAAATGTCCCGTGTATTGTTTAGATATTGTGCTGTTGTTATTACGGGTCTCGTCCCATGTATTGTCTAGAGGTTTACACCTCGCTCTTTTGTTTGGGTTACATCCTTGTATTATATATATATATATGTATTATGTGGATATATTGAAGCAACATCTCAAGACATCAGTCAGGAAGTTAAAGCTTGGTCGCAAATGTGTCTTCCAAATGGACAATGACCCCAAGCATACTTCCAAAGTTGTGGCAAAATGGCTTAAGGACAACAAAGTCAAGGTATTGGATTGGCCATCACAAAGCCCTGACCTCAATCCTATAGAACATTTCTGGGCAGTACTGAAAAAGCGTGTGCGAGCAAGGAGGCCTACAAACCTGACTCAGTTACACCAGCTCTGTCAGGAGGAATGGGCCAAAATTCACCCAACTTATTGTAGGAAGCTTGTGGAAGGCTCCCCGAAACGTTTGACCCAAGTTAAACAATTTAAAGGCAATGCTACCAAATACTAATTGAGTGTATGTAAACTTCTGACCCACTGGGAATGTGATGAAATAAATAAAAGCTTAAATAAATAACTGACCTGAATTTTTTTTCAATACAATCACTCTCTATCAGTGGAACATCACAAACCTAATACTAAAAGGTTTTGAAATGTATTCTGGGACGGATTGTGTACGACTCCATCTCAGGAATTGGCAGCTGAGAACTGAAATGCTACACCTGATCTTATTTCATTTTTGCAGATTTGCAGATTTGCGATTGAGACCAAAGAAGGGAAAATGCATGACTGCCCAACAGGCTATGGATTTATATGGGAACTAGGGACCCCAGCCTGAAGTGGAACAGTCAGCCCTGGCAGAGGGAAAAGAGAGACAGCGACTGAGAAGGCAGACATGCATCTTTAGATCCAATTTCTTTTTGAACAGACAAAAAAAAATGAAAACAAATGAAGAAAATTATGTATGTTGGCTATAGCAGTGAACAACATAACAAAATAAAGCATTGGCATTTGAAGATAAAATGCACAGAGGGAGACTCGTTTCAATCATAACATTTTTTAATGTTCATATTTCGTACTCTACTTGAGTCATCAAAATATATTACTTCTGCTATGTGTCTGTACACAATGCATTGCAGCATCAATATAGTGAAACACAAATACACTGACTGTTCAATGGTGGGTTTCAATCAGAAACCAGACGTCCTGGAACTGGTCATCTTGATCCACAAAAACTTTATGAAAATCCTTGAGTGTCATTGTATCTTTTTGTGAGCAGTGATTCATTGTATGTTTGTGACCAGTGTCTGTGTCAGCCAATAACAATGCTTATAATTCCAGCTGTTTAAAGCCTTAACATAAAAACCACGTCTCAGAGACCTTCCATTATTTACTGTCAATCAGATGAAGACTCCTAAGTGCTTTACTCTGTATCTCAAATCAGTATTTAACCATCATAGATAGACATACAGTGCATTCGGAAAGTATTCAGACACCCGACTTTTTCCACATTTTGTTACGTTACAGCCTTATTCTAAAATTGATTAAATCGTTTTTTCCCTCATCAATCTACAGACAATACCCCATAATGACAAAGCAAAAACAGGTTTTTAGAAATGTTTGCAAATTGAAATAAATAATACAATGAAATATCACATTTGCATAAGTATTCAGACCCTTTCCTCAGTACCTTGTTGAAACACCTTTGGCAGCGATTACAGCCCCGAGCCTTCTTGGGTATGATGCTACAAGCTTGGCACACCTGTATTTAGGGAGTTTCTCCCATTCTTCTCTGCAGATCCTTTCAAGTACTGTCAGGATAGATGGGGCGCTGCACAGCTATTTTCAGGTTATTTTTGGGTCATTGTCCTGTTGGAAGGTGAACCTTTGCCCCAGTCTGAGGTCCTGAGCGCTCTGGAGCAGGTTTTCATCAAGGATCTCTCTGTGCTTTGCTCTGTTCATCTTTCCCTCGATCCTGACTAGTCTCCCAGTCCCTGCTGCTGAAAAACATCCCCACAGCATGATGCTGCCACCACCATGCTTCACCATAGGGATGGTGCCAGGTTTCTTCCAGACGTGACGCTTGGCATTCAGGCCAACGAGTTCAATCTTGGTTTCATCAGACCAGAGAATCTTGTTTCTCATTGTCTGAGAGTCCTTTAGGTGCTTTTTGGCAAACTACAAGTGGGCTGTCATGTGCCTTTTACTGAGGAGTGGCTTCCGTCTGGCCACTCCACCATAAAGGCCTGATTGGTGGAGTGCTGCAGAGATGATTGTCCTTCTGGAAGGTTCTCCCATCTCCACAGAGGAACTCTGGAGCTCTGCCAGAGTGACCATCATGTTCTTGGTCACCTCCCTGACCAAGGCCCTTCTCCCACGATTGCTCAGTTTCTTTGCTCTGGTAACATCTCATCATGACTGGCTGCGAAAGCAAGCCAATGTTTTTCAATTACTGTTTCTTGATATAGAGATATATTGTATGTTGGATGTGGATAGGAATATAATGTTACCTACCTGAGGATCCATGTAATATAAAGATATCACAAAGATATCCTCTACAAAATCCTGTCTTCAAGTGGTACAAGGATGTAGTGTATATAGGGCTTACCATTGAAGGAAAGAAACAAGGTGAACACAAACAGGAAATGAACTGCACTGGAGTGGGTCACATACAACCAAGAGACGGCATTGTCCCACACCGCTGTTTGACTGAATGGAAGTGCCGGGCACAATGGGGCTGTAAAGAAGTCAGCCCAATGAATGAAGACATGGGTCATTGGCCTGACCCAAATCATCTCTCTAAAGCCGAGATTAAGCTTTCTGTAATGTGGTGGACTTGATAGATAGATAGATAGATAGATAGATAGATAGATAGAGACAGATGTACCTGTACTGGTTGTGAATGTGACTGAGAACTTCCCCTGGGAGTTGGATTCTAGCTCTATCAAAGACATGATTTCCCCCCAGGTCAGTCAGGGGTTGACGGTAATCAAGTAGACTTCTTTAGAAAGTTAATGTAAGGTATAATTATTTTCCTCAGGGGGAAAGCTTCTCAACATCAATTGTGTACGCTCTGTATATCTGTCATTTCCACTGGGCTGAATGTGAACGTGCCGTCTAATACTGGCACAATACGGACAATTCAAATGATTGATTCAATAGGTATTACAAGTATAGTAGTTGACTATTTCTGATGAAAAGATGGTGGTAAAAAAGACTCCATGTGGTCTGTGTTGTTTTTACAGTGAAAAGTAAAGACCTGGGTATGTCTGGATTCTAAACAAACCGTTCTGAAAACATGCTGTTTGCTGTCTGGTGCATTTGAATGCGAAAGCTTTTAGCTACCGTACATTGCAGAATTTATGTGCCTGCCCCTCAGTGAAAAACAACATTGAACCTCAGACAGGATCTGTAAGATTGTACTTGATAAGATTTTGTACAGTATAATCTTGTTTTGCACACATATTTTTTTTTTAGCATAACTCAAACAATATGATATAAACCCATAAAGCTTCACTAATATAGCCTTGCATTTGGAAAGTTTATTTTACAGATTGCATGTTCTATCTAAATGATGAAACATTCCATATTCATAAAAATGTATAGATGACGATATTATGTAGTGCCTGTGTTTTTCTTGGAAAACTGCCAAACAGAAATGCAGTCTCCTCTTGTAAGTTTGGAAGGAAAGTTTAATTCAAAGCAAGACAGTGAATCATAGCATATACTGGGGTAAACATGTGAACAACACTGACAAATGTTGGATGACACATTTTACTTTATCGTACAGTTTAAGTGGATTTTTGTCTATTTTCAAGATATAAATATCTCTCTGACTGACGAATGGCTATCTTCCTTTCCTATAGCTAGGAAGGACAAGGACACTGAGGATGTTTTTATTTACTTACTTGGAGGACTTGACTTAGACAAATATGAAAGGCTAATGAATTAAACATTCAAATATAGAAAAGCAAAGGGAGACAAACATGAAATAGCCCACTATTGGGCTGATTTGAATTGGATTTGCATAGCATAAGTCTTGATTAGAATACGAGTGTGGACTTCTATGACATAGGCTTTGAGCTTAAACTATCCAGTCGCCACCCTGTTTATCGGAAGAGAGCTTAATGGGGCAGCTTGGCAGTATGATTATAATAAGCAACAAGTGTTGTTTGGAGATGGTGGAGAGATAATGTCACACACACACACACACACACACACACACACACACACACACACATACACACATACACACACACACACACACACACACGCGCGTGCGCCTGCACACACACCCGCCTGCACACACACACACTACATTACATGCTACCGTAATTAGCTCTCCTCTCTAAGATTTGGCTGGCCTCAGGTTGTGTTTTTCTTTTATCCACCAACACACACTATGAATAATAGAAATGAAAAGAAACGTAATAAATTGACATACATTGACACTTTACTTGAGTTATGATGAATAGATGTGAGAAAGAATCTCAAAGTATAAAACATACTGGTAAGGAAATTAGCTAAGGAAGATTGAAGGCAAAATAAATTAGCTAAGAGTTACCACAACATTAAAGAGTACACCCACATACTGTATGCTATATCACTGGAGTTGAGAAGATTGAATATTCTCTCCTCATACTCATATCTTGTAAAAAGATTCATGAGAGAAACACGTTAGGGAGAAATGGAATGGGTATGGGGTGGATTGTATTTAATGATACAATGAAAGAAAATGGAGCTGAGGATCGGTATGTGGGAGATGAAGTGACGAATCTGTTTGAACCAGAAGCTGTGATTTTGTTTTGGACTGAATGGAGTTTCACTTCAGATTGCTCTGTGGGGAATGGATTACAGGGGCATGGATAGGGTGGGACCCAGGGCAGATTGACTATAGCTATAGGTCACGTCCAGAGGCGAAGAGGTGAGTAGACTAAAAGTCTATGGGCAGACATGGAGAACTGTGTTTTCCTCCATAGCTGTAATGATTGAACCCTTTCACAATGTTAACTGTCAAGATATAACCCTTCGAACTGTCTCCCTTCGAACTGTCTCCCTTTGAACGGTCTATCGCAATTTTATTGTGACATAAGTAGTATCTCACCGTAAGTAATGTCAACGCAGGTGCCATAACTACAATGGTTAAATATCACTATTTTGACATTAATGATACCATGTTGGCTATCACTTATTTTAGTGATATCTAAATATGCAATATGATTGCATGTCACTTTGAATTATTTTGTTTCTCTTAGACAGATAAAAGTCAACTTAACCTCCTCATTACTGATCTTGTAAAATGTAATAAACCATAATCAACCAATTGATCTGTTCCAGGAATTTGATCTGATTCTGATTCAGACTATATAGGGAGGGGTGCCATTTCAGATGCAGCCAGTGTTTCTTAGGTCACTCTGCACTGGTAGATATATGATGAATTTTTGAGTAACTAGTCTTCCACGTAACGGTAATCTGAAATTCAAATCTCTGTGAACAGCAACGATATAATTATTCCAAAGATCCTTGTTTCACAGTTTGGAATACTGTAGTTCTAGTCACATCTCATTGAGGCAATCTCGCCGAAACTATTGTCTTGCTCATTCCTGTGCTTTATTTGCTCATCCCATCTAATTTTACTCCATTCCATTTCATCTCAGTCAGACTTCAGATGGACTTTCTCGACCTCTGCTCTCAGGTTAACAACCTGCTCAACCCTCTCCGCCTGAGCTCATTACACAAGGGAAACCTGTGTCAACAACAGTGACATTGTCTGGTGGCCGTAAATATTCAAAAATGTTTCAAGTCTCAATGCATACCTGTAAGCACTGTTATTGTAAGGCTGTGGGATACCAGAGGGTCTCGGAATGACGATTAATCAGCAACTTTAGTTAATTGTTGCTGATTAATCAGCACAAAAACTGTTCTTCGACTACAATATTGTAATCAATATAATTATTCCTTACTAGTTTTTACATTTATGCAAAATGATTACAATCACTGTGTGACAATAGGCACCCTTGTCGGGTCATATCGTGATAAAAGTGTGGCTGCCTGCTCCAATGGAGAGAGCTTATAAATGCAGTGATGAAGTTGTTGTTCAACCGCCTCGAGAGTTATTTAAGTACAGTCCTCCGTGTACCTTTCAGTGTATTTTCCACTGCAGCTTGAAGTGGAATCAAATCCTGCCTGACAAAGCAATCACTAGAAGTCTGCGATCCAATTTCAAACGGCTCCATTGTGTCTCAGGGTGTCGCACCCCCCAACAGTCAAGATTTTCAATTAGATATTTTATGACAAGAGCAACGAGCCATCTGTGTAATCCGTGCAGTCAGCTGGTCTGCGAGCTCCTTACTTCTTATTTCAGCTTCCCCTTTGCCAAAGAAATCCCTCAAGTCAAACGGGACTACTTAAAAAGGGAAAAGAAGGTAGATTACGATAACACTGAAAACTTTCACTAAATTCCACAGCCAGAGATAAAGACAAAAGTTTGGCCTTTCCAAGTTTTCATCAATCAATTTAATTTGTTTTTGCTGGAAGACGATAGAGCTGTCATTTAAATTACTCATGCCTCATACATTGACTGAATCGTAGATAACAATTTTACCCAGAACTATTGCGGTCTGATATTCCATTGGCTATTTATAATTCAACCATGATTGACACATCAAGACTGCCCAGTCATTGTGTCCATTATACATTTCAACCCACACTATTCAGACACTCCCTGAATAAACTCCCAAACACAGTCCTCCTCACATTTCATCCCTGTCATGTTATGACAAGGACTTATGCAGCCAGTCAGCGCATCTAGCCTGGACCAGCTCCATCATCGCCATTAGCCAGAGAAGCAGTATATCGACTGGAGAATACAGCTTAACTCTGCAACATGCCACAGCAACCAGGTTGAATTTATGACTATTTGGTGGGCTGAAATAGCCAGAGCAACATTCCTGCCCATGTTGATTTGTGCAGGCGGCTTCTCTGGCAGCCAGCATATGCCCATGATTGAAAGTTACCCTGTGCATGGCTGTTGAGGGGCCATTAGGCCGCTGCCATGACAGATCCTGGGACGTCATCATGCCATTCGGCCCCAGATCTTAGTAGCTGACAATGGCCGTAATAGTGACCCAGTCTGCCTCTTGTCACAGCTCATAAACCATGGGCCGCTCAAAGAGAAGCGAGAGAGAAAAGAGATTGTCACCTCTCCACCAACACAAGACTGTCTCTCCTGTCTCCCCACACTGCCGCGGTGACATTAGCTATGGTCGTTATTTGGCTGCAGGCAATTAGATAATGGGGCAGTATTAGCGAGGTGTAAAATACTGTAAATCCTTCTACAGTAAGCACTGTGTGACTAAAGGCATGGCTTACACTTCGAAATAAAATATATTTTCAGAGGTTGCCGATGGGCATCTGTTGCTAGGCTGATGCTTTACTATTTATGCTTTTCATTTCAGCTCGTTGAGGAGACAAACTGAATCATCACGAGCAGGGTAACGAGGTGAACGTAAAGAGCATCTGGAGGGCAGACACCTAAACTGTGTGTGTGTGTGTGTGTGTGTGTGTGTGTGTGTGTGTGTGCATCCAGAAGTATTTGGACACCCCTTCAAATTAGTGGATCCGTTGCTGACAGGTGTATAAAATCGAGCACACCGCCATGCAATCTCCATAGACAAACACTGGCAGTAGAATGGCCTTACTGACGAGCTCAGTGACTTTCAACGTTGCACCGTCATAGGATGCCACCTTTCCAACAAGTCAGTTTGTCAAATTTCTGCCCTGCTAGAGCTGCCCGGTCAACTGTAAGTGCTGTTATTGTGAAGTGGAATAGTCTAGGAGCAACAACGGCTCAGCCACAAATTGGTAGGCCACACAAGCTCACAGAACGGGACCGCCAAGTGCGGAAGCGCGTAACGCATAAAAATAGTCTCTCCTCGGTTGCAACACTCACTAAAGAGTTCCAAACTGCCTCTGGAAGCAATGTCAGCACAAAAACTGTTATTCGGGAGTTTCATGAAATGGGTTTCCATGGCCGAGCAGCCGCACACAAGCCTAAGATCACTGTGCGCAATGCCAAGCGTCAGCTGGAGTGGTGTAAAGCTCACCGCCATTGGACTCTGGAGCTGTGGAAACGCGTTCTCTGGAGTGTTGAATCACGCTTCACCATCTGGCAGTCCGGTGGACGAATCTGGGTTTGGCGGATGACAGGAGACTACCTGCCCCAATGCATAGTGCCAACTGTAAAGTTTGGTAGAGGTGGAATAATGGTCTGGGGCTGTTTTTCATGGTTCGGGCTAGGCCCCTTAGTTTGAGTGAAGGGAAATCTTAACGCTACAGCATACAATGACATTCTAGACGATTCTGTGCTTCCAAATTTGTGGCAACAGTTTGGGAAGGTCCTTTCCTGTTTCAGCATGACAATGCCCCCATGCACAAAACGAGGTCCATACAGAAATGGTTTGTCGAGATCGGTGTGGAAGATCTTGACTGGCCTGCACAGAGCCCTGTCCTCAACCCCATCGAACAGCTTTAGGATTAATTAGAACACCGACTGCAAGCCAGGCCTAATCGCCCAACATCAGTGCCCGACCTCACTAATGCTCTTGTCGCTGAATGGAAGCAAGTCCCCGCAGCAATGTTCCAACATCTAGTGGAAAGCCTTCCCAGAAGAGTGGAGGCTGTTATAGCAGCAAAGGGGGAACAAACTCCATATTAATGCCCATGATTTTAGAATGAGATGTTCGACGAGAAGGTGTCCACATACTTTTGGTCATGTAGTGTATGTGTTTGAGTTTACAAGGATGGTCCTCCTGTCAATGACAAGGTTGATTATTTGTGTTGATGCTAGCTGTGTGTTTATCACAGGCACACAGTGAGGCTAAAAGAGACAGGCCAGACGCCAGTCTCCCTCTGTATGGGAGAGAAGCCACCAGAGTCATGTGACTAATGATAACAGACAAGCACTTCACCAGGCCCTCCCTCAAGTCACCCATATTGATGTAGGCCGTCTGTGTCACTACCTACATCAAGCACTCAATGTGACTTTCTGAAACGTTCCCGCTTGGACCACATACAGAGGGAAGGCCACCCGCCACCGCTGAGCATCTCTCTTCTGACAGTGTCAACAGTCATGCCTGGGCACCGTCTGACGTGATAATCGCCTGTGTCTCTCTTCTGGAAGACTCCTGGTTAAGATGGATGATTGTTAAAATCATCCCTGGGGTCCTGACAGGTTTGTTTGAGGTCTCCTCTCAGTAAACAAAAGTGTCAAGGCTGACCGATAATGATAAATCCCAGTGACAGAGTGTGGGGCTTTTGTGTGTTTGTGTGTTTGCCAGTGAGTGCAGTGGAGATTGTGTGAGCATACAGGTGTTTGGGTCATGGCAGTGTACATGAGAGAAGGTATAGATCTGAAAGGATGTTTGTGGATGTATAGTTTGTTAGATTATGGGAGATACTGAGAGTACAAAAGTGTGAGTGTGTGTGTACGCGCAGCCGCATACTTATGTGTATGTATGTAAAATGGAGCGCATACCACTGTCAGAGGGGCCTGGGGCCGTGGCAGATTTGTTCCCCTGTCAGGTGGGGAGCGCTATTCTGGTGTCACAATTTTTCAGCGTCCCTGAGGTGGCTAGCCCACATATCAGCCTCTCTGGGATCCACACACACACGCTAGCGCTAATTAGCAGGCTGTCTATGGGGACTGTAATTGGGGATGGCGCTTGTCACCAGGTTTACTCTGGAGCCTGTCGTGTTCTTCAGCTGCACTGCCATGATTACCAGCCCCTGCACCAGCACATTTGTTCACCTTCAACATCTCCTGGCTGAACTTGTTCTCCGCTCTCCTGCTGTTTATTCTCAGGCTGTCTGATATATCGGACGGGAGTGGACCTTCCTTCACTCAGTATGCTGACTAACAGTAGCCTATTAATATGAAAGCTTATGTAAATGACAGACTGGGACCGACCCTGTTGTCAAGTATTAGTCCATACATCTTAATTAATTTTGTCACCGTGTATTCTGTCGCCGTAGATGGCATTTGTTATTCTCTTGATGACGGGAATACTTTTGTTTTTTCTCGGTAATCAATTGGCTTAGCGCTCCATAAATCGTCAATCCAGAAAGAGAATGCCAATTATTCTAAAGTTAATTAGCTTTGGTTCACCACACAATTGGAAAGCCAATATTTTCCAGTCAGGTTTGTAACAATGTTTGTGGCCTCTCAGAGGCACTTTGAGGTTTACGGATTCTGCAACATGTGAGTACTCCTAAGTCAATACTAACCATGTGTCTATAGTATTTCATTTTGAGATGCTGGGAGGTGGGGATAACGATTACTGGCTGCTCCTAACAGGTTAAGAGCACATGGAATTAGATAAGGAATAGTTAATTCATCAAAACATTTCAGGTTGCTGATGGCATGTCCAGACACACTTGACTGTGTGGCTTGTTTTTACTGAGATCCCTTTTCATGTCCATCCTAACCCTGATTCGATTTTCTCTAAACAGCCACTGCAAACTTCAGCTAACTTTAGCCACTGTTAGCTAAACATCAATGGGAGTTATAGGGGCATGTGTGCAATTGTCAATTTTATGGGGAAATCAACTGAAATGGACTCCCTATTTGGTTTGATGTTATTTGGAAAATCATACACACATGCCCTATCACTTCCAGTGATTGTTATCTAGTGGTGGCTAAAGTTAGCTAAAGTTTGTAGTAGCTGTTTAAAGAAAGCCAAACCATGGATTACAGTTTTGTCCTGGCACATATACTTCTTTCAGGGTGAGGAACCATCTAACATCAAGTTATAAAATCCTAAAACTTCCCCTTTAAAGAGATTCATGTTGAGACATGTAAGCTTAGCCTTCTAAGGTCTCACATAAATGGGACGTACACATTTCAAAGAACTTGCATACCAATGTCTGACGGCATTGACGCGTGCAATTTGACACTTATTTTTTTAAAAAGCAAAGTCTGCCTTGAGGAAGACTGATTGCAGCAGTGAATCTATTTAGTTATTAAATGGAAAACTCTCAACAATCATTCTCAAAATAGCACATTGGTAGTAGTCAATGACAAATATCAGAGTTGGGATTAGTTAAAACCCTGGATGAGAGACCAAAGGCATAGCTGTAGATAAATCAACTGTCCAGTAGGAGGTGCTGCCTTAACCATGGAAACGCAAGCCTTTAAATTAACATTTATTCTTATAGTATTTGTCATGTTTTTGTCATGTTTTTTTTTATATGTTGATTTATAAAAAACAATGTGAAACCTATAAGGAAAGCATTTATTTTGTAGAGGTTACATTCTCAGAACATATACTTTTCTTATAATATTCATAGATGACTCATAATTCATATATTTTGTCTCAAATATGTCATACCATATCTTTGTAGGAAATTCACCACAATCATGTATTCAATTGTGTATGTCATATAAGGCATATACATCATCAATACAAATACACCACTGACATATAAGGCAAGACATACTAAATCTTACCAGATACTTTTTAGAATACTTATTGGATTCTTCTTCTGCCATACAAGATTCTTATTAGATTTTTATGATTATTTTCCATATGGGGAGTAGGTGCAATAATTGTAAAAGTCAATGTATATAGTCAGGGTTGTTGTATGTATGCATATCCCTACAGGTAGCACTCACTGGCATGGTCCATGGCAAGCTCAAACGTCACTTCGGCAGTCCATCAACCCAAGCCTCAGCATTGTTCAGGTTATGGTAACAGGTACTACTTTCAACTGAAATAAGTCCCTCACTCCTGTAATTTTCCTGCTAATAGTTTACGTTATTGGTAGCAAAAGGATATTGGGCACATTCAAGTGGATATACAGTGAGGGAAAAAAGTATTTGATCCCCTGCTGATTTTGTAAGGTTTGCCCACTGACAAAGACATGATCAGTCTTTAATTTTAATGGTAGGTTTATTTGAACAGTGAGAGACAAAATAACAACAAAAAAATCCAGAAAAACGCATGTCAAAAATGTTAGAAATTGATTTGCATTTTAATGAGGGAAATAAGTATTTGACCCCTCTGCAAAACATACTTTGTGGCAAAACCCTTGTTGGCAATCACAGAGGTCAGACGTTTCTTGTAGTTGGCCACCAGGTTTGCACACTTCTCAGGAGGGATTTTGTCCCACTCCTCTTTGCAGATCTTCTCCAAGTCATTAAGGTTCCGAGGCTGACGTTTGGCAACTCGAACCTTCAGCTCCCTCCACAGATTTTCTATGGGATTAAGGTCTGGAGACTGGCTAGGCCACTCCAGGACCTTAATGTGCTTCTTCTTGAGCCACTCCTTTGTTGCCTTGGCCATGTGTTTTGGGTCATTGTAATGCTGGAATACCCATCCACGACCCATTTTCAATGCCCTGGCTGAGGGAAGGAGGTTCTCACCCAAGATTTGACGGTACATGGCCCCGTCCATCGTCCCTTTGATGCAGTGAAGTTGTCCTGTCCCCTTAGCAGAAAAACACCCCCAAAGCATAATGTTTCCACCTCCATGTTTGACAGTGGGGATGGTGTTCTTGGGGTCATAGGCAGCATTCCTCCTCCTCCAAACACGGCGAGTTGAGTTGATGGCAAAGAGCTCGATTTTGGTCTCATCTGACCACAACACTTTCACCCAGTTCTCCTCTGAATCATTCAGATGTTCATTGGCAAACTTCAGACGGGCCTGACATCCTTGGAGAGCTCTTTGGTCTTGGCCATGGTGGAGAGTTTGGAATCTGATTGATTGATTGCTTCTGTGGACAGGTGTCTTTTATACAGGTAACAAGCTGAGATTAGGAGCACTCCCTTTAAAAGTGTGCTCCTAATCTCAGCTCGTTACCTGTATAAAAGACACCTGGGAGCCAGAAATCTTTCTGATTGAGAGGGGGTCAAATACTTATTTCCCTCATTAAAATACAAATCAATTTATAACATTTTTGACATGCGTTTTTCTGGATTTTTTTGTTGTTATTCTGTCTTTCACTGTTCAAATAAACCTACCATTAAAATTATAGACTGATCATGTCTTTGTCAGTGGGCAAACGTACAAAATCAGCAGGGGATCAAATACTTTTTTCCCTCACTGTATTTGTTCTAGTCGGTGACCATAGTTGGTCACCACCTTTCAAAGTGTATTGCAGTATGGGAATACAAATTGTCAGACTTGGGCCTACATGTCGACTGCATGAACTTTACAAAAACCATCTGATCAAAGGTCATGCAGTTTTTTATGAAGTTGCCTTCAAGTCGCTACAGTTGCTTCTCACCAACTGAACCATACAGCCATCACCTGCATTGTGGGAGGCACTATTTGTCAACCAATCATTAAGAGTGTGTTTGGTTGACCCACAACATGACTGAAACAGGAATCAAATTTGCCACGATTCTAAAGCTAAAGGGGATACAAATTAAAGTGATATTTGGGCCTCTCTCTAACCAATTAATTGTATAGACATTATGTTTCAGTTTGTGAGTGATATGGGGTTATAGAAAAGTTTATTTTGAAATTTAAAGAAACACTTTATAAACAATAGCAGCTATGATGACACTGCCATGTTGATCTGAGACTTGCTGTTGGAAAACCACCACAGTGTCCGACTTTCGGCTGTCACAGATGCACCTCCCGCGACTTCACTTGCCGTCTAGTCGGCTTCGTTAGCCTTACTTTTCGAACACACCCATTAACTGGATTCTAAATCCAACTTTCACAAACACATGAGGCAGCCATCTTGCAAGGAGCCATGCCCCTGATTGTCCTCAATCTAAAACACCTGTGTGCTCCACTTCCTGTTTCACTTCCTGACTTTCACAGGAAGCTCCAGGTAGACACACTTTTGCCAGTATGCTGCATCCTGGAGGATGTGATGTGTATTTGTATGCTAATTAATTAGACCAATGCAAGCTAAACTACCAGCTAACGTACAGGTGTACTACCTTAATTCAACTGCTTCTCTTCTAGTTTTTATGAGAAGCATTAATGTAATGAAAATTCCAGATTGTCTGCATAATCAAATAACATTCAGCTCAGAGACCCATACATACCCCACAAGACATGCCACCAGGGGTCTCTTCACAGTCCTCAAGTCCAAAACAAATTCATGGCAACGCACAGTATTATACAGAGCCATGATTGCATGGAACTCCAAAAGAATCACCCTGTTGTCGCAGATCATTTTCCTGGGCCGCAGGAAATGCAAACTAGTAGCTTATTCAAGTTTTTTAAAAGGCTTCTACAGTTAGAAATTTCCACTTGATTTGATTTGACTTCATTTGCCCTAATGAAAAATGTATCAACTCTTACAAATTATCATCCACATAATAATTCAAATTTCCTGTTGCTGCAGGATTATATTCCTGCTGTGAGAAACTGGTCAAATTAAGATAGTACACCTTTGAATGTGCACCAATGACGGTGTCCTTGCTCTTTCCCCCACGGTCTGCATTTCATTGATCTCTTTAACGCATGTATTGAAAGTTCCACAATGTTCTACAGCTCTACACTGCAAGTACTTCTCTGTTTAAGGCGAGGCACCACAGGCTGAAATGACATTTTTGCATCTACTTAACAATTTTGAGATTTGTGTCCCTTAATATTAGTTATTTCAAAAAGTAAACATAAAAATGTAAAAAACTTACTGTAAATTTGTATTTTATTTTGTTTATCAGTCTACTAACACCATAACATTTTCATGAATTTGAACCACATTCAAATGGTCATAAATCCATAATTTCATAGCGTACTACATTTAATCATGCATAATTTAAAAGCCCATTTCATAGAGTGTTACAAAATGAACTATATTTAGTAACTCACTTTGAAGAGATGGCGATTGGGCTTAAATAGGCGTTTAGTAGTCTATATTCAGTGTACTTGTCTTTAACTGCCATTTCCCAAAAGTCAGACTCTTCCCACACGCCAAATTATATTTCTCAGCTTCAGAAGCATCTGCATTCACAAAATGTTGTGTGGTTTTCCTTAGAAATACTGTATTCTCCAGACTTGCCCAAATGGAATTGTAGATTGTACATTTTCTATTCAAGATAACATTTTCTTTGAAGAAATCTGTCAAAAATGCATTTTCCATAAATGTCTTTAGTATTTTACAGATAGAAAGATGAAAAAAGTATTTTTCCACACTCTGCTCTGGACAAGTCTGGTCCAGGAGTGTCTTAACAAAATGAAACCAGATATCTAGGTATCCAGTGTCCAGAAAATGTTATTTGGATATTCTAATAAAATATTTCAGAAAAAAAGTATACAAAAAAAAAAGTATTATATTTGTGTCCACATTCAACTGGTTAAAGTTGATTGTGATATGACCTTAAAATTCATTTAACTCATCTGGTGTGAGATATTTCAACTTTTGTTTCACCATTATAATTTCTACAGCCAGAATATCTTGTTAATAACTATTTTGTCTTTGCATTGGCTTGTTATTAGTCTTCATTATGGAACACTGACTCATGGCAATATGATACAATACTGACTCATCAACAAGTCAGCCGCTGCCTTTGAATTAAGTTATTCATTTATTATTAGGCTTTAAAGCTTCTGGAGCAGACTGTGTATAATGAAGTACCTCTCATTGGAACTCGTGTTCCAGTAGCTAGCTGAGATCAAGCCAGAGCATGCCACTTGTGAGTTGTGATGTATTCAAATGTCACAGATGAGCAGAATCTCATAAAAACCCACAGACATCTTGAATAGCTATTAGAATAGATTTTAGACATACAAGTAGGCCTTCAATACAAAACTGGGATTAACTGCTGTCAATTTATGCCTCTACTTCCCATTTATGCACATGCATCAAGCAAACAGGACTTTATACATAATAAAACAGCACCGAATGGAGTTCTACACTATGGCGCCGTACACACTCACAGGTTGTTCTGGATAAGAGCGTCTGCTAAATGATGTAAATGTAAATGTAAATGTTGTTCAACTGATGTAGAATGCATTTGACACAATGGTTGTGATATAATTTTGTAATGGAGAGTTTGGAGAGTTTGTCTGCACAGAAATGTTAATAACTACTGTTCGGTGTCTCCAGAATGCTTGTGTAATCATTTTTCTGCAGAACTCTGTTGTATCACAACCATTGTGCCAAATGAGTTGTACATCAGTGTACAACTTGAGTGGGTACGGGCCTTATGCTGGGCTGCTTGTGCAGTTGGATGATGTAACACTCATTTGTGCACTGAGTGTACAAAACATTAGGAACACTTTCCTATTGAGTTGACTCCAATGCTTCCCACAGTTGTGTCAAGTTGGCTGGATGTCCTTTGGGTGGGGGACCATTCTTGATACACACACACGGGAATGTGTTGCGCGTGAAAAACCCAGCAGTGTTGCAGTTCTTGACACACTCAAACCGGTACGCCTGGCACCTACTACCATACCCCGTTCAAAGGCACTTAAATATTTTGTCTTGCCCATTCACCCTCTGAATGGTACACATACACAATTTTTATTTTATTTTTATTTAACCTTTATTTAACCAGGTAGGCCAGTTGAGGACAAGTTCTCATTTACAACTGCGACCTGGCCAAGATAAAGCAAAGCAGTGCGATAAAAACAACAACAACACAGAGTTACATATGGGATGAACAAAAACGTGCAGTCAATAACACAATAGAAAAATAGAACATCTATATACAGTGTGTGCAAATGTAGTAAGTTATGGAGGTAAGGCAATAAATAGGCCATAGTGCAAAATAATTACAATTTAGTATTAACACTGGAGTGATAGATGTGCAGAAGATGATGTGCAAATAGAGATACTGGGGTGCAAATGAGCAAAATAAATAACAATATGGGGATGAGGTAGTTGGGTGGGCTAATTACAGATGGGCTGTGTACAGGTGCAGTGATCGGTAAGCTGCTCTGACAACTGATGCTTAAAGTTATTGAGGGAGATAAGAGTCTCCAGCTTCAGATATTTTTGTAGTTTGTTCCAGTCATTGGCATCAGAGAACTGGAAGGAATGGCGGCCAAAGGAGGTGTTGGCTTTGGGGATGACCAGTGAGATATATTCCCTGCTTGAGCGCATACTACAGGTGGGTGATGCTATGGTGACCAATGAGCTAAGATAAGGCTGGGATTTGCCTAGCAGTGATTTATAGATGACCTGGAGCCAGTGGGTTTGGCGATGAATATGTAGTGAGGGCCAGCCAACGAGAGCGTACAGGTCACAATGGTGGGTAGTATATGGGGCTTTGGTGACAAAACGGATGGCACTGTGATAGACTACATCCAATGTGCTGAGTAGAGTGTTGGAGGCTATTTTGTAAATGACATTGCCGAAGTCAAGGATCGGTAGGATAGTCCGTTTTACGAGGGCATGTTTGGCAGCATGAGTGAAGGAGGCTTTGTTGCGAAATAGGAAGCCGATTCTAGATTTAACTTTGGATTGGAGATGCTTAATGTGAGTCTGGAAGGAGAGCTTATGGTCTAACCAGACACCTAGGTATTTGTAGTTGTCCACATATTCTAAGTCAGACCCGCCGAGAGTAGTGATTCTAGTCGGGCGGGTGCAAGCAGCGTTCGATTGAAGAGCATGCATTTAGTTTTACTAGCGTTTAAGAGCAATTGGAGGCTATTGAAGGAGTGTTGTATGGCATTGAAGCTCGTTTGGAGGTTTGTTAACACAGTGTCCAATGAAGGGCCAGATGTATACAAAATGGTGTCGTCTGCGAAGAGATGGGTCTGAGAGTCACCAGCAGCAAGAGCGACATCATTGATATACACAGAGAATAGAGTCGGCCCGAGAATTGAACCCTGTGGCACCCCCATAGAGACTGCCAGAGGTCCAGACAACAGGCCCTCCTATCTGAGAAGTAGTTGGTGAACCAGTCATTTCAGAAAATAAGGCTATTTAGTCTGCCAATAAGAATGCGGTGATTGACAGAGTCGAAAGCCTTGGCCAGGTCGATGAAGATGGCTGCACAGTACTGTCTTTTATCTATCGCGGTTATAATATCGTTTAGGACCTTGAGCGTGGCTGAGGTGCACCCATGACCAGCTCGAAAACCAGATTGCATAGCGGAGAATGTACGGTGGGATTCGAAATGGTCGGTGATCTATTTGTTAACTTGGCTTTCAAAATCTTTCGAAAGGCAGGGCAGGATGGTAATAGGTCTGTAACAGTTTGGATCTAGAGTGTCACCCCCTTTGAAGAGGGGGATGACCGCGGCAGCTTTCCAATCTCTGGGGATCTCAGACGATACGAAAGAGGGGTTGAACAGGCTAGTAATAGGGGTTGCGACAATTTCAGCGGCTAATTTTAGAAAGAAAGGGTCCAGATTGATCTAGCCCAGCTGATTTGTAGGGGTCCAGATTATGCAGCTCTTTCAGAACATCAGCTGTCTGAATTTGGGTGAAGGAGAAGCGGGGGGGGGGGCATGGGCAAGTTACAGCGGAGGCTGCAGAGTTGGTGGCCGGGGTAGGGGTAGCCTGGTGGAAAGCATGGCCAGCCGTAGGAAAATGCTTGTAGATTTATCAGTGGTGACAGTGTTTCCTAGCCTCAGTGCAGTGGGCAGCTGGGAGGAGGTGCTCTTATTCTCCATGGACTTTACAGTGTCCCAAAACGTTTTGGAGTTAGTGCTACAGGATAATAATAAATAATAATATGCCATTTAGCAGACGCTTTTATCCAAAGCGACTTACAGTCATGCGTGCATAATTTTTTTTTGGTGTATGGGTGATCCCGGGGATCGAACCCACTACCTTAGCGTTACAAGCGCCGTGCTCTACCATGCATATTTCTGTTTGAAAAAGCTAGCCTTTGCTTTCCTAACTGATTGTGTATATTGTCTCCATGTCTCTATTGTCTCTAGGCTTAAAAATCATTATTTAACCGGTCTCCTCCCCTTCATCTACACTGATTTGAAGTGGATTTAACAAGAGACATCAATAAGGGATCATAGCTTTCACCTGGATTCACCTGGTCAGTCTGTCATGTTCCTAATGTTTTGTACACTCAGTGTATGTCTGCATTATAGGAATGTTGTTTGGCTGCCTAACTCTGAGTAAAATCCTAGAAACCCCACTGGACATTACAATCAATCACAAGTTTCCAAATCAAAAACATATAAATCACCTTCACTTTTCCACTGCCTTGAAATAGACATGTACCTGACACTCAACCGTCTCCTGCTCGTTACCGTACAATCAAATAACTGAAAAATCAAGGTTTTGTTTGTTGTCAAGTAAGTCCATGTCATTGTGCATGTTTTGTACCCAGTCTTTTTCGAGAGACAAGGCTTTCATGTGCCTGCCATTTTAAAAACAACCCGGAGACAGCTTCTCTTTTATCTCACTGAATTCTGTTGCTCCAGATGTCATTATTTTTGTCTCTCTCAACACATCATCCACCTCAAGCGAGAGCTAGCTTTCTTTTGAAACCCACTCTTTCTTTCATTTCGTAATCTTTCACCCACTTTCAAAGGAGCGTTCAATCATTGTGTAAAATCCAACAAATATATTTCATCGTTTAAAGATGGCAGTCTTCCACTTCCTTTTTCCAATTAAAGATTCAGATTGGAGGTGCATGACCTCAATTAAACAATGCTTGTGAATTAATATTAAATCACTTTATTCATTGTCAGTCAGACTTAAAAGGCAACATAAAATGCTTTACTTCGATGCCCTAAAAGTAAGATTCAGCTGTCTTTGGGTTGACATTGGCTGTAAGTCTCCTGTCTAACTGATGGATCTCTAGATCCTCCTCTTCGTCATTGTACTGCTCGACTTTGATTTACATACCGCGTCTGTGAAATGCATTGCTAATATAGCAACCTCATCAATAAACACAAAAGTCATCGTTAAATTGTATCACAAAGGTTAAACAAATGTGCTTTAGAATAACTTTGAACTAGGAACTTTTACAGCCTGAGAAACACGACCTAGAATCATACGTATACATTCAGCATATGCGCTGACCCTGAAAAGGTGTAATTCACAACAAAAGTGGATTATTTGCATCTTCCTCTCGGAGACACACAGCAGTTGGAGCATAACACTAAAGCTGTGTCTACAATTGACACTTACATGCAACTTCTGCTATCAGAATATGAAGATCGCATTGAAAAGACCGGTCTAGACCCATAAAAGTCGGATTGTGGTCAGATTGTGTTCAGATCTGGCTGACCACTTCAGAAGGGTGGGGACGCATTGCGCGAATTTCTCCTCAGTCTGGATGCAATCAGGCTACCGAAAGCGCATAGAGTGGGCGACGTCAACAGCACTCCGCCCACAAGTCTCCAGAAAACGTGTGTTTTGGGAGTGAGAGGCACCTTTTCATTATAACGTTGGAGGAGATATGTTCCTAGCATGTGAGGAACATGTTTGCTGGCCACATAAATGCTAGCCAGCTAACTAATATTTAGAAAAATATTTTACGTTACGTTATGGTAACCCGTTTGCAATCCCTTTAGCTTTGCTTGTGTCACGTTCGTTGAATGACGGGTCAGACCAAGGCGCAGCGTGATATGCGTACATGTTTATTTTAACTGTTAAACACACGACAAAACAACAAAGGAAACGAAACGTGAAGTCCAAGGTAGCGCACACACAACATACCTTAACCGGAACAAGATCCCACAACCCACTAGTGCCAATAGGCTGCCTAACTATGATCCCCATTCAGAGACAACGAGCTACAGCTGCCTCTGATTGGGAACCACACTGGCCAACATAGATCTACACATATTAGAATATACAACATAGAACATACACAACAAAGAATATACACACCCTGACTCAACATATAAGAGTCCCCTGAGTCAGGGCGTGACAGTACCCCCCAAAGGTGCGGACTCCGACCGCACAACATAAGCATAACAGGGTAGGGGCCGGGTGGGGCGTGACGACCTCTCACTCTCCGCCTCCCTGTTGCGCCCCTGGTATGGTCTGGACCTCTGCACGCTACTTCCCCTCTCCTTCCTCCCACGATATGCCAGGCCCTGTCTGGACCCTGGTGTGGGAGACCCCGAACCTGGAGAGGGGCTTACGTCATGGTCTGGACTGGAGCTGCTGACCGGAGCTGGACTGGTCACCGGTGGAACGGGCACGGCCCGTGCAGGACTGGACAAACGCACCACTGGCTTGGTGCGAGGGACAGGAACGGGCCGGGCCAGACTGGCGACGCGCACCACTGGCATGGTGCGAGGAGCAGGAACAGGCCGGGCTGGCGACGCGCACCACTGGCTTGGTGCGAGGAGCAGGAACAGGCCGGGCCGGACTGGCGACGCGCACCACTGGCTTGGTGCGAGGAGCAGGAACAGGCCGGACTGGCGACACGCACCACTGGCTTGGTGCGGGGAGCAGGGACGGGCCGGACCGGGCTGGCGACGCGCACCACAGGCTTGGTGCGGGGAGCAGGAATGGGCCGGACCGGGCTGACGAAGCGCACCACTGGCTTGGTGCGGGGAGCAGGAACAGGCCGGGCCGGGCTGACGACGCGCACCATAGGCTTGGTACGGGGAGCAGGAACAGGCCGGGCCGGGCTGGCGATGTGCACCATTGGCTTGGTGTGGGGAGCAGGAACAGGCCGGGCCGGGCTGACGACGCGCACCATTGGCTTGGTGTGAGGGGCAGGAACAGGCCGGGCCGGGCTGGCGACGCGCACCCTAGGCTTGGTGCGAGGAGCAGGAACAGGCTGGGCCGGGCTGGCGACGCGCACCACTGGCTGGTGCGAGGAGCAGGAACAGGCCGGGCCGGGCCGGACTGTGGAGGCGGACTGGAGGTCTAGAGCGGAGAGCTGGCACAACCCGTCCTGGCTGGCTGCCCACTTTCGCACTACACGTGCGGGGTGCTGGCACAGGACGCACTGGGCTGTGCACGCGCACTGGCGATACAGTTCGTGGAACTGGCGCAGGATATGCGGGACTGAGGAGGCGTACTGGAGACCAGGAGCATTGAGCTGGCACACCCCGTCCTGGCTGGATGCCCATCTTCGCACGGCACGTGCATGCACAGGACGTACAGGACTGTGCCGGCGCACTGGCGACACAGTATGTCTGCTCTAACCCTAGGCTCCGCCAACCACCCTGTGTGCCCCCCCAACATTTTTTATTGGGGCTGCTTCTCGGGCTTCCTCCTCGACCGGCCTCCTCCGTGTTGCCGTTGCTCCTCTCCTGCCTGGGCATCTAACTTTGCCCATGGTCCTTTCCCCGCAAATATCTCTTCCCATGACCACAATTTGCCCACCTGTGACATGGCTATTCGCTCCGCCTGGGCACGCTGCCTGGTCCTCGTTTGGTGGGATCTTCTGTCACGTTCGTTGAATGACAGGTCAGACCAAGGCGCAGCGTGATATGCGTACATGTTTATTTTAACTGTTAAACCCACGACAAAACAACAAAGGAAACGAAACGTGAAGTCCAAGGTAGCGCACACACAACATACCTTAACCGGAACAAGGTAGCGCACCCACTAGTGCCAATAGGCTGCCTAAGTATGATCCCCAATCAGAGACAACGAGCTACAGCTGCCTCTGATTGGGAACCACACCGGCCAACATAGATCTACACATATTAGAATATACAACATAGAACATACACTACAAAGAATATACACACCCTGACTCAACATAGAAGAGTCCCCTGAGTCAGGGCGTGACAGCTTGCTTGCTTGCTAGCTACAGAGGTTAGCTCGCTAGTTAGCTACATTAGTTTGCTACTGCCATCAAGTTGTTGTTGTGTTAACATATTTTGCTCATTCCACCATTGCAGAATGCATACTGGCATTTGAATATAGCGCAGGAAAAGGGAATCTGGGCACAATGTGGACATGGTGGACACATTTAAATGTAAGTGTAGACGCATGACGTGTTCGGAATTTCATGATCAGAACTCCATGATCATAATACAAAAGCTCATGAACTTTCAAGTCTAAACACGGCCAAATGAGTGTTGGAGCTCCAGTTTCAGTTGCAACACATTATATGTCCTCCATAAAGCATTCCTTTGTCTATTTTCAGTGACGCTACCCCGTGGGCTCAGCCACATGGCCCCCACAGTTGATTATTTCCGACTCTGTGGAGAGCATTTGACTAATGAGTATTTTGCTGTTATTATACATGGACACTTCGCCTCTGGTCTCAGCGACGGTCCCATGCAGCAGCTCCAACAGTTAGACAGTTTCACATGGCTCTCCAGAAGGATGAGGCTCAGTCAATGCCCCAATACACAGAGAACGATATTAGGCGGACATTTCGGCTCACTGTTTCAATTGAAGTCACAGAGCCGTGTTTCCTGTCACCATGCTCTTAGACTATAGGGGTTTGTCTTCTCTTCTCCCGCCTGGACTGAGAAGCAACCAGGCTAAGGGGGAAGAAACTAAGAGAGGGAGAATTACAAGAGTTAGTTCAAGAAGAGTAATTACAAAGCGCTCTTTCTGCTCCACTGGTTTTTCAATTCAGAATAGTGTTGCAATTCATTGAATAAATGCAGCTAGAATCCATATTTATAGAGCAGGCACAAGGTAATGAAGAGTTGATCAATGGTGAGTTAAAGAAGAGTAGGAGGCTCTGGGCAGTTTCTAGCTTTTTGGGGGCCCTAAGCGATATTTGGTTGGGGGGCACCACCACCAATTGGGCAAAACATTTTTGTGGCCCCCCTCTTGGCAGTGGAGAGAAAAATGTGCAGCTCTAAAAGTTAATGTCCAGCATTTCTACAAAGGTTTCAATGAGGCAGAGAGAATATTTTGCAGTTTTAAAACTACAATGAACAAAAATATTCAGAATTCAGAGAGTGAATTCTTTGTGACCATTTAATTTAGAGGCCAATTATTTTGCCCTTGCATCACCAAGCACCAGGCTTCCACAATCAGCATTCCCTTGTCATGAATAACAAAGGCCTAAATGGGTCCATAGTAGACACCCAGCCAGCCAGGAGAATAAAAATGGAATCGTAGCTCTGGGAGGCTATTATGTGCTGGGTGTTCTGTAGACACACCACTGCTGCTAGCAGAAATCAATTCGGATTTGGGCATGTAATGGATGTCCAAGTGCTTTCCTGAGAGAACCACTGTGCATTCAAATTGAAACCCGAGGCCCTCTGATTGGCTCACCTTGTCCCTGGTTACCCATTTGTCTTTGAGATCATGTGATGGATAACTATGGGGTGTGTCGCTTTGGGGTAGTGTTTTGGGAATATTGCAATGTTCCACTGTCAACACCAATTACATTACTGTAACAAGGCATTAGGAGTTGGGCATATTTTGACTTCCCACATGGTAATGCACAGTATTATAATACAAAATATGCCCATTGAAGGAAAAGTTATTCTAAGAGTTTGCCATTTGTTTGAATTCAGACATCGCTCTCCAATGTCCTCAGGGTGGAAGACATTTATATTTAACCCAAATCAAACGTAAAGACTTCACTTTTCTCCATGAGAAAGGAATACATGGCAATGCTAATCAACAGGGCCTTTAGAGTTTTGAGAATGTAATCTAAACATTCATTCAACATTAGGAAAGGTATTATAGATCAACATTGATAAGAAAAACATATTTTGTGCCTTTTGAAAATATCAAGAAAGTCTGTCTGTCTGTCATTCACTTGTAAATCCTGAGCTATATATTTAAAAGATGATATGATACACTATGAGACCTACAGAAAATGGGTCATATCCAGCCAATGTAGAAAAGCCCCATATGCAGTGTCCCATCAGCATCTCATTTAAAGCAGCGGAATAAGGCCACATTTATGGCATCTCATGTAAAACGCTGTATGTCCATGGCCAGGCATAAAGCATGGCCGTGCTCTGACAGTTTCATAAAGTTAAAAGGTTTCTGCAGTGATCAACAGTGGCAGGTGCTTAACATTTATACTACAGATTGTCATTCCTGGCTGTAAAGACATTTATCAGGGTTAAGAAGGAGAGAACAGGGAGCCCAAGGATAAAAACACAGCCATAACCAACCCTTTTAGAGCCATGGCCCAATGTGGAGGTTGACAATATGTAGTGTTAAACATTTCTTTGATTCTTGCTATCCAAGTCCTGGAGAGAAGGTCGTTAAACCCCAATACTTTTTTTTACCACATACCCCCCCACCCCCCACAAAAGCTCTCACCGCTTGTCTCAAGTGCAAATTCACTAATTGAGTGATATCTCTAAGAATACAAACCTCAATTTCTCTTAAGACAACAGAGCTAGTGCCTCTGCTACAAACCATTCCTCATAGGATTCGTTTGGAGGAGGGAGGTAGAAAAACACTAAGGACGTAGTATATGGCGAGCAACACCTTGAGGATTATTGTGATTAAAATATGCTAATTAACGTTGCACCAATATATAAACATTGTTGATTACTCAAACTAACTGCAGAGTATTTAGCTAATCAGCAACAACCATTCAAACCCAGAAATCCATTAACATCGAATAAGCATATTCGTCCATTTGAATTACTGTCACGCCCTGGCTCTGGGGACTCTTATATGTTGAGCCAGGGTGTGTAGGGTCTATTTTTTGTGTTCTATGTTTCAGTTTCTAGTTCATGTGTTTTCTATGTTGGCCGGGGTGGTTCTCAATCAGAGGCAACGAGAATCAGCTGTTGCTTGTTGTCTCTGATTGGGAACCATACTTAGGCAGCCTGTTGTGCACTTGTCTTTTGTGGGATCTTGTTCCGTGTAGGTTTGTGTATGTTACCGAGGACTTCACGTATCGTTTTGTTGTTTTTGTTCATGTGGTGAATTAAAATAAAAGTATGTACTCATATCACGCTGCGCCTTGGTCCGTTACTTCTAACGATCGTGACAGAAGATCCCACCAATACAGGACCAAGCAGCGTGTCCAGGAGCAAACGCCGGAGGTAACGTTAGTGGATGTCCTCCTCGGTTGGGGGCAGATCACGGAGGAGGAGGCCGTCCGTTACCGGAGGGCGATGAAGGGGGAGACCCAGGCAGGAGAGGAGAAGCGGCGCCAACCGGGCCGTCGTCGGACAGGCGAGAGGCACCCCCAAGACATTTTTTTGGGGGGGCACACGGCATGGACGACGGGGCTGCTGGAGGCAGATAAAGGGCGAGTTTGTGGACGAGGAGAGAAGGCCACCAGGTTACGGGGGCCATTGGTCAGTAGAGGGAAGGAGAGTGTAGAGGCACGGCGAGAGGTACTGAGGTGTGTTACCAGTCCGGTCCGGCCCGTTCCTGATCCCCACACAAGGCCAGTGGTGTGTGTTCCCAGTACGGTCCGGCCTGTTCCTCGCACCAAGCCTGTGAAGCGCGTCGCCAGCCCGGCCCGGCCTGTTCCTGCCCCTCGCACTAAGCCAATGGTGCGCGTCGCCAGCCCGGCCCGGCCTGTTCCTGCCCCTCGCACCAAGCCAATGGTGCGCGTCGCCAGCCCGGCCCGGCCTGTTCCTGCCCCTCGCACCAAGCCTAGGGTGCGCGTCGCCAGCCCGGCCCGGCCTGTTCCTGCCCCTCGCACCAAGACAATGGTGTGCGTCGTCAGCCCGGCCCGGCCTGTTCCTGCTCCCCGCACCAAGCCAGTGGTGCGCTTCGTCAGCCCGGTCCGGCCTATTCCTGCTCCCCGCACCAAGCCTGTGGTGCGCGTCGCCAGCCCGGTCCGGCCCGTCCCTCACTTTCATTGCGCCACGGGGTGTGTTCGGAGAAAACCCTCTGACTTGCGCGCGCGTTAGACTCCTTGGTCCGTGTTTCAAGACGGGTCGGGTGGGTTGCCGACATCGCTGCTGACCCCTTGCACCAGTTTACGTGAGCCCGGCCCGGCCTGTTCCTGCCCCTCGCACCAAGCCAATGGTGCGCGTCGCCAGCCCAGCCCGGCCTGTTCCTGCCCCTCACACCAAGCCAATGGTGCGCGTCGCCAGCCCGGCCCGGCCTGTTCCTGCCCCTCGCACCAAGCCTAGGGTGCGCGTCGCCAGCCCGGCCCGGCCTGTTCCTGCCCCTCACACCAAGCCAATGGTGCGCGTCGTCAGCCCGGCCCGGCCTGTTCCTGCTCCCCACACCAAGCCAATGGTGCACGTCGCCAGCCCGGCCCGGCCTGTTCCTGCTCCCCGTACCAAGCCTATGGTGCGCGTCGTCAGCCCGGCCCGGCCTGTTCCTGCTCCCCGCACCAAGCCAGTGGTGCGCTTCGTCAGCCCGGTCCGGCCCATTCCTGCTCCCCGCACCAAGCCTGTGGTGCGCGTCGCCAGCCCGGTCCGGCCCGTCCCTGCTCCCCGCACCAAGCCTGTGGTGCGCGTCGCCAGCCCGGTCCGGCCCGTCCCTGCTCCCCGCACCAAGCCTGTGGTGCGCGTCGTCAGTCCGGCACAGCCTGTGCCTGTTTCACCGGTGCCTGGTCAGGTACCGGTCAGCTGCTCCACACCGGAGCTTAAGCAATCCGCTCTACCGATGTCCAGTCCAGGACTTCACGTATCGTTTTGTTGTTTTTGTTCGTGTGGTGAATTAAAATAAAAGTATGTACTCATATCACGCTGCGCCTTGGTCCGTTACTTCTAACGATCGTGACAATTACCAATTTCACTGTTTAAGAGCATTAACTTACTTATTCAGAATTCAAGATGAATTTGTAATTATTCAATGTTTATGATTTAGTTGTTTTTTTGTCCAACCGGCTCATATTGGATAGTGACTATATTTTCTCATTTTGGAAGAGCAGCTTTGAAGAGGAAATAGCTTACCTCTCCAAGGAGTTTGGATGCGGCATGGATCAGTAAGTATGCTCTGCCTTCCAATGGGTTGTTGAAGTATTGCATTTAGAATCAAATCAAGTCAAATATTAATTGTCACATGCTTCGTAAACAACAGGTGTAGACTAACCATGAAATGCTTACAACAATGCAGCATTAAAGATACAAAATTAAAGAAAAAATATAAATAGTGATGAGGAATAAATACACAGTCAATAACAATAAGGAGTAAAAATAACATGATATACATTACTAGTCAAAAGTTTGGACACACCTAATCATTCAAGGGTTTTACTTTATTTTTATTATTTTTACATTGTAGAATAATAGTGAAGACATCAAAACTATGAAATAACACATATGGAATCATGTAGTGACCAAAAAAGTGTTAAACAAATCAAAATATATTTGAGATTCTTCAAATAGCCACCCTTTGCCTTGATGATGGCTTTGCACATTCTTGGCATTCTCTCAACCAGCTTCATGAGGTAGTCACCTGGAATGCATTTCAATTAACAGGTGTGCCTTCTTAAAAGTTAATTTGTGGAATTTCTTTCCTTCTTAATGCGTTTGAGACAATCAGTTGTGTTGTGACAAGGCATGGGGGATATACAGAAGATAGTCCTATTTGGTAATATACCAAGTCCATATTATGGCAAGAACAGCTCAAATAAGCAAAGAGAAATGACAGTCCACCATTACTTTAAGACATGAAGGTCAGTCAATACGGAACATTTCAATAACTTTTAAAGTTTCTTCAAGTGCAGTCGCAAAAAACATCAAGCTCTATGATGAAACTGGCTTTCATGAGGACCGCGACAGGAATGGAAGACAGAGTTAACTCTGCTGCAGAGGATAAGTTCATTAGAGTTACCAGCCTCAGAAATTGCAGCCCAAATAAATGCTTCACAGATTTCAAGTAACAGACAGATCTCAACATCAATTGTTCAGAGGGGACTGTGTGAATCAGGCCTTCATGGTCGAATTGCTGCAAAGAAACCACTACTAAAGGACACCAATAATAAGAAGAGACCTGCTTGGGCCAAGAAACACGAGCAATGGACATTAGAGTGGTGGAAATGTGTCCTTTGGTCTGGAGTCCAAATTGGACTTGACCTGCATGGCTACCACAGCATTCTACAGTGATACACCATCCCATCTGGTTTGGGCTTAGTGGGACTATTATTTGTTTTTCAACAGGACAATGACCCAACACACCTCCAGGTTGTGTAAGGGCTACAGTTGAAGTCGGAAGTTTACAGACACCTTAGCCAAATACATTTAAACTCTGTTTTTCACAATTCCTGACATTTAATCCTAGTAAAAATTCCCTGTCTTAGGTCAGTTAGGATCACCACTGTAACTTGCCCATGCCCCCCCCCCCTGCTTCTCCTTTACACAAATTCAGACAGCTGATGTTCTGAAAGAGCTGAAAAATCTGGACCCCTACAAATCAGCTGGGCTAGACAATCTGGACCCTTTCTTTCTAAAATTAGCCGCCGAAATTGTTGCAAACCCTATTACTAGCCTGTTCAACCTCTCTTTCGTAACGTCTGAGATCCCCATAGATTGGAAAGCTGCCGCGGTCATCCCCCTCTTCAAAGGGGGTGACACTCTAGATCCAAACTGTTACAGACCTATATCCATCCTGCCCTTCGAAAGTATTTGAAAGCCAAGTTAACAAACAGATCACCGACCATTTAGAATCACACCGTACCTTCTCCGCTATGCAATCCGGTTTCCGAGCTGGTCATGGGTGCACCTCAGCCACGCTCAAGGTCCTAAACGATATTATAACCGCAATCAATAAAAGATAGTACTGCGCAGCCGTCTTCATCGACCTGGCCAAAGCTTTCGACTCTGTCAACCACCGCATTCTTATTGGCAGACTAAATAGCCTTGGTTTCTCAAATGACTGCCTTGCCTGGTTCACCAACTACTTCTCAGATAGACTTCAATGTGTCAAATCGGAGGGCCTGTTGTCTGGACCTCTGGCAGTCTCTATGGGGGTGCCACAGGGTTCAATTCTCGGGCTGACTCTATTCTCTGTGTATATCAATGATGTTGCTCTTGCTGCTGGTGACGCTCGGATCCACCTCTATGCGGACGACACCATTTTGTATACATCTGGCCCTTCATTGGACACTGTGTTAACAAACCTCCAAACGAGCTTCAACGCCATACAACACTCCTTCCGTAGCCTCCAACTGCTCTTAAACACTAGTAAAACTAAATGCATGCTCTTCAACCGAACGCTGCTTGCACCTGCCCACCCGACTAGAATCACTACTCTCGGCGGGTCTGACCTAGAGTATGTGGACAACTACAAATACCTAGGTGTCTGGTTAGACTGTAAACTCTCCTTCCAGACTCACATTAAGCATCTTCAATCAAAAGTTAGATCTAGAATCGGCTTCCTATTTCGCAACAAAGCCTCCTTCACTCATGCTGCCAAACATGCCCTCGTAAAACGGACTATCCTACCGATCCTTGACTTCGGCGATGTCATTTACAAAATAGCCTCCAACACTCTACTCAGCAAATTGGATGTAGTCTATCACAGTGCCATCCGTTTTGTCACCAAAGCCCCATATACTACCCACCATTGTGACCTGTACACTCTTGTTGACTGGCCCTCACTACATATTCGTCGCCAAAGCCACTGGCTCCAGGTCATCTATAAATCACTGCTAGGCAAATCCCTGTCTTATCTTAGCTCACTGGTCACCATAGCAACACCCACCCGTAGTCTGCGCTCCAGCAGGTATATCTCACTGGTCATCCCCAAAGCCAACACCTCCTTTGACCGCCATTCCTTCCAGTTCTCTGCTGCCAATGACTGGAACGAACTGCAAAAATATCTGAAGCTGGAGACTCTTATCTCCCTCACTACGTTAAGCATCAGTTGTCAGAGCAGCTTACCGATCACTGCACCTGTACACAGCCTATCTGTAATTAGCACATCCAACTACCTCATCCCCATATTGTTATTTATTTTGCTCATTTGCATCCCAGTATCTCTATTTGCACATCATCTTTTGCACATCTATCATTCCAGTGTTAATACGAAATTGTAACTATTTTGCACTATGGCCTATTTATTGCCTTACCTCCATAATTTACTACATTCGCACACACTGTATATATCTTTTCTGTTGTATTTTTGACTTTATGTTTTGTTTACCCCATATGTAACTCTGTGTTGTTGTTTTTATCGCACTGCTTTGCTTTATCTTGGCCAGGTCGCAGTTGTAAATGAGAACTTGTTCTCAACTGGCTTACCTGGTTAAATAAAGGTGAACTAAATAAAATAAATAAATACAAATACCCTAAGTACAGTCGTGGTCAAAAGTTTTGAGAATGACACAAGTATTGGTCTTCACAAAGTTTGCTACTTCAGTGTTTTTAGATATTTTTGTCAGATGTTACTATGGTATACTGAAGTATAATTACAAGCATTCCATAAGCGTCAAATACTTTTATTGACAATTACATAAAGTTTATGCACAGTCAATATTTGCAGTGTTGACCCTTCTTTTTCAAGATCTCTGCAATCCGCCCTGGCATGCTGTCAATTAACTTCTGGGCCACATCCTGACTGATGGCAGCCCATTCTTGCATAATCAATGCTTGGAGTTTGTCAGAATTTGTCTTGGATGGTTGGGAGAAGTTGCTCTCGGAGGATGTGTTGGTACCATTCTTTATTCATGGCTGTGCTCTTAGGCAAAATTGTGAGTGAGCCCACTCCCTTGGCTGAGAAGCAACCCCACACATGAATGGTCTCAGGATGCGTTACTGTTGGCATGACACAGGACTGATGGTAGCGCTCACCTTGTCTTCTCCGGACAAGCTTTTTTCCGGATGCCCCAAACAATCGGAAAGGGGATTCATCCGAGAAAATGACTTTACCCCAGTCCTCAGTAGTCCAATCCCTGTACCTTTTGCAGAATATCAGTCTGTCCCTGATGTTTTTCCTGGAGAGAAGTGGCTTCCTCGCTGCCCTTCTTGACACCAGGCCATCCTCCAAAAGTCTCAGCTTCACTGTGCGTGCAGATGCACTCACACCTGCCTGCTGCCATTCCTGAGCAAGCTCTGCACTGGTGGTGCCCCGATCTCGCAGCTAACGAGAGAATCACGAGAGAATCACTGACATGATGTCAGCTGGTCCTTTTGTGGCAGGGCTGAAATGCAGTGGAAATGTTTTTTTTGGTATTAAGTTCATTTTCATGGCAAATAGGGACTTTGCAATTAATTGCAATTCGTCTGATCACTCTTCATAACATTCTGGAATATATTCAAATTGACATCATAAAAACTGAGGCAGCAGACTTCGTGAAAATTAATATTTGTGTCATTCTCAAAACTTTTGACCACGACTGTACACAGAAGTGATGCACATCCATGAAAGTTGGGAGATCCTTTGTGAATTGCATTTTAACACCAAACTTCAAAGTGTAATGTACTTGTGGTAATACTGAAGTATAACGTGGTGAGGGTCTGTCCTAGCTTCAGGGAGAAGCTGGTTCCACCATTGGGGTACCAGGACAGAGAAGAGCTTGGACTGGGCTGAGCGGGAGCTGCCCTCCCGTAGGGGTGGGAGGGCCAAGAGACCAGACGTGGCAGAACAGAGTGCTCGGGTTGGGGTGTAGGGTTTGAATATTGCCTGAAGGTAGGAGGGGCAGTTCCTCATGCTGCTTCATAAGCAAGTACTATGGTCTTGCAGTTGATGCGAGCATCGACTGGAAGTGAGTGGAGCAGTGGAGGCTCCTCAGAGGAGGAAGGGGAGGACTATCCTCCTCAGTGATTTTCATTTTTTTTTTTAATTGTAAAACATTAAAAAAGTTATCCTTTTTAGATTAAACTATACTAAATATAATCACGTCATCAAATAATTGATTAAAACATACTATTTTGCAATGAAGGTCTACAGTAGCCTCAACAGCACTCTGTAGGGTAGCACCATGGTGTAGCCGGAGGACAGCTATCTTCCGTTCTCCTCTGGGTACATTGACTTCAATACAAAACCTAGGAGGCGCATGGTTCTCACCCTCTTCCATAGACTTACACAGTAATTATGACAACTTCCGGAGGACGTCCTCCAAACTATCAAAGCTCTTGCAGCATGAACTGACATGTTGTCCACCCAATCAAAGGATCAGAGAATTAATCTAGTACTGAAAGCATAATATACAGTTAGCTAGCACTGCAGTGCAAAAAAAATTGGTGAGTAGTTGACAAAGAGAGAGAAAAACTATAGTTGAGCAGTTTTGAACAAATTAATGTATTCCAAAATGAAGGAGAAGCGAGAGAGAGAGAGAGAGTGTCATTTTTTCCCCAGTTTCACTTACTTAGCTAGCAAATGCAGCTAGCTAGTTTAGCCTAATCAAACACCCTGCTCAAACAGAGGGATGCTATGTTAGCTAGCTGGCTATAACTATCCAACACAACACTGGAACTCTTCCAAGTTAAGGTAAGCTTTTGGTTTTACTAACTTATTCCCACCGGACCCCGCAGTTGTAAGTGCTAAACTGCTTACTGACTGTACATTGTAATGTTATTGCATGATTGTAGCAGGTTTACTAACGCGTTAGTTATATTAGCTATGTTGACTATGATGTTACTTTAGCTAATATGGTGACAACGATATAGGCTGTGCGTAGCAGTTATGATATGGTTTGGCTTGGAAAGGTTTTTTTGCCTGGCCACATACAGCTGATGTGTTGTGCATTGACGTCCACAACCGACAAAGGGAAAAGATGAGAAGAGGAGAGCGTATTGATGCGAGAAGGAATACAACGTGGCTGTTTTGAAAGTTAACTGTGTTTACGCGTGATCAGTGGTGTATTCATTACGCCAATTCTGTTGAAAAACTTTTCTTAAACTTTCATTCATAGGCTAGGTTGTAGCAACGTCATGATGGGTATAGGGAAAATTCAAGTATCATGTAGTAGCCTATACCTATCGCTGTTACATTGAACTGGGTGAATGGAATATGAATGACAGTCATCCAATATGCTGTAATATAAATAAGGCCATGCTCATGAAAAAAAAAATGTCCTCCCTCATCTTAAATGGCACTGACCGCCACCGCAATGGAATGTGCGGAGGAGAGGGGTGACATAGGAGAACTTGGGAATGTTGAACACCAGGCGGGCTGCAGCATTCTGGATACGTTGCAAGGGTTTGTTGGCACAAGCGGGGAGCCCAGCCAACAGCGAGTTGCAGCAGTCCAGACGAGAGATGACAAGTGCCTGGACAAGGACCTGCATCGCTTCCTGTGTGAGGTAGTGTCGTACTCTACAATACAATTTGTCTTTCAAGTTAAAGATTAAGTTTAATATTATATAATAATACTTTCAATGCAAAGAGCAGGATAGATAATATTGTAAAATTCATATAAAAACATAAATCAGCAGTTAGTTTCAGGTCTAAACATTTTCTAAGAAATATGGCCCAAAACGTTTTGATTCTTACCTCAATAATAACACTTTACAACACTGCTGGAACAAACCTAGATATTTCATTACAGGTGGTATTCCCTTTATTTTCAACTATCATTGATGATACTTAATTAACTTATTTTAATGCTGGAATTTGGAGCTGTGAAAAAAATCAAAGTGCCCTGGAAAACAATTGGTAGAGTATGTATCTGTTAACACTAGGGTCAAATCATTATTACAATCAACAGATGCAGACAATCATTTTAGTATATGGGTTTCTGTGATACTTTGCCATTTTGTATGAATTGCACAGCCCAAACTTAAAGCTGCACCCACAGAGGACACGTAGTTGTAAAAATTACACATCCCTTCTTTACAAACGCAAGACAGTCTACAACCCAGTTTAGTGTCTAGTAACATAAATTAATAGACCTCTTAAATTAAGACAAATTAGTTGTAAAATATGCATCCATTGGACATGAAATAATTGTTCTTTAATTTGTAACCTAGCCTAGTTACAATATTTACAGTAGGTACAAAACAGTCATTGTCACTGATGTGAGATTGGATTTTGTTAGAACAAATCAAGAGTATGTATACAATATCACGTACTTCCATAAACACTGTCAGTACATCTCAAACTGCAAATTCAAGTTTCAGGGAAAGGTGTTTTAACATAATGGAATCTTGTGGTAAGACCATAGTTATCAATAGTGAACCTAATCAATGTTAAAGGGATACTTCAGGATTCTGGCAATGAAGCCCTTATCTACTTCCCCAGAGTCAGATTAACTAATTAATACCATTTTTATGTCTCTGTATGAAGGAAGTTAGAGGTAGTGTCGCGAGCCAATGCTAACTAGCGTTAGCACAATGACTGGAAGTCTATGGTATCTACTAGCATACTAGCAGTTACTTCCTTCAAACTGCACGCAGAGACATAATTAATGAGTTAATGAGTTCATTGCCAAAATCCTGAAGTATCCCTTTAATGAACCCTTACAAGTTTGTGATGGAGAGGCTACATCTCTCCCATTTGTAACACTGTAGAGGTAAGGGGATGCATAAGTAAAACTGTTCTATAATAAAGACAGAAATATATTGACCGTACTGTTTGTAATGACATTTCTTCAGAGGAGTTGGTGATTAAAGTGTGCTACCATGCAAAAACAAATAAACATGTTGAAGTTGGAGCTAATGGACAGAATCAGAAAACCCCTGTCCAGTCACGGGACCAGCCTACAGTGTTGTGCCATTCTGTTGTCTTTGCCATTTGGTAATTCACCAGAAATCCCTTCCATAACTCTCTGCTCTTCTAAGGCCATTTCCACCACCATGGTTCTGTTCATGTCAGACCACTGCAGTGAATCAAAGAACATCTCTGTCATTTTTTTAAGATACGAAACAATTATTATCACCACAATAGCTGAGTGATAAGAAATAATAGCAAGAACCTTGTTAGTTTTCAATGGAATACACATGCACGAGGACTTTGCTCTTGCAGGTTTCGGAGTGTCGAAATGTAGTTAAAACGGTTAATGCTCACTGTCGTGATGAGTATAGTAGAAAATTACGAGATTATGTTTTAATACTGTTTATGCATCGAATAAGGTTTGATAAATACTTTCTCACTTTGTGAACTGATGGCTGATAAAAATAACCTTGTCTTAAGGTCCAAACCCTGGTTTCTATACAATTAGAATAGTCTTCACAGCAAATGCTATCTGGCTGGAGGATACTCCTCTCTCACATACCAAACCTCACCTTTTGACCCATTCCAGCATATCTGTTTTTTTGTCACGTACTCAGGAGGATATTCTTGGTCTATAAAGGTTGTAAACCCTACTTTGCTCGTTGGGCTCTCAACGATCACCTACGGGTGGTAGTTGACCAGCTCCTTTATTGCAATAATTAATCGATATTAAAGTCTGATTGTTTGAAGAAACTACTGTGTCTCTCCCACTTGGTTGAATTTCCACGACATGAGTCCACACACTCACAATCACCTGGAGTGTCATAGGATTTATACTGAACAAAAATCTTAACACAACATGCAACAAATTCAAAGGAAATCAAATCAACTGATATAAATTAATTAGGCCCTAATCTATGGATTTCACATGACTGGGAATACAGATATGCATCTGTTGGTCACAGATACCTTAACAAAAAAGATAAGGGTGTGGATCAGAAAACCAGTCAGTATCTGGTGTGACCACCATTTGCCTCATGCAGCGCGACACATCTCCTTCGCATAGAGTTGATCAGGCTGTTGATTGTGGCCTGTGGAATTCCTCTTCAATGGCTGTGCGAAGTTGCTGGATATTGGTGGGAACTGGAACACGCTGTTGAGCATCCAGAGCATCCCAAACTGGGTGACATGTCTGGTGAGTATGCAGGCCATGGAAGAACTGGAACATTTTCAGCTTCCAGGAATTGTGTACAGATGAATGGCATGACAATGGGCCTCAGGATTTCGTCACGGTATCTCTGTGCATTCAAATTGCCATCAATAAAATGCAATTGTGTTCGTTCTCCGTAGCTTATGCCTGCCCATACCATAACCCCACCGCCACCATGGGGCACTCTGTCAGTTACGACGCCGAACTGCAGTCAGGTCAAGACCCTGGTGAGGACGATGAGCACGCAGATTACAGTTTGTGTAGAAATTCTTCAGTTGTGCAATCTCACAGTCTCATCAGCTGTCCGGGTGGCTGGTCCCAGATGATCCTGCAGGTGAAGAAGCCGGATGTGGAGGTCCTGAGCTGGTGTGGTCAAATCAAATCAAATTTGATTTGTCACATACACATGTTTAGCAGATGTTATTGCGGGTGTAGCGAAATGCTTGTAAGAGCTAGTTGCGAGGCCACCATCTTCGTCGGCACCAGTTACACGTGGTCCGCGGCTCTGAGGTCGGTTGGACGTACTTTCAAATTCTCTAAAACGACGTTGGAGGCGGCTTATGGTAGGGAAATGAAATTAACACTCAATTATCTGGCAACAGCTCTGGTGGACATTCCTACAGTCAGCATGCCAATTGCACGGTCCCACAAAACCTGTGGCATTGTGTTTTGTGAAAAAACGGCACATTTTAGAGTGGCCTTTTATTGTCCCCAGCACAAGGTGCACCTGTGCAGTGGCGTGTATTCATGAGGGCCAAGGGAAACCAGGCTTCCCCAAAAAATTTAACAAGAAAAAAAGATTTTTTGTTTTGTTTTTGTCTCTCGGTGTTCCATAATTTTCCTTCAATTCGCAAGAGGCTGAATGTATCTCACCGGAGAAAGCATCCGAGCGAGCGGAGCAGTGCCCCTCTGTCTCTGTATGTGTAGGCCATCTATCTGATGCTCTCTGGTCCAAAGGAGTATGACATTGTTGCCGCCCGTAGCATTGAATGCAAGGGAAGCCACTGAGCATTTGGCCTCCTTTTGATATATATTTTTTAAAATAAAAGAATAGCCAATAAGCTTTGAGCTAAACTGAGTGAGCTCAACTGTGAATGGTCCTGACACACCCCAAATAAATGTCAAGGTAAGACAGTTTGGATTTGGCTTCACTCCAATCACATCGCATCGAGAGCATACGTCATTGACAGAAACTCATTGTGCATCTCGTTGTGTTGTTGTCCTCCATTGGCTAGCTAGCTATCTAAAATGTGTCCTTTCCTTGAATTAACCATGAATGGAGGTAGGGATTTGGACTTGTGGTTTTACTTAATTCTCCGTACTGGTCAATGATTATAACGGCGATTCTGATCCAACCATAAATGCATACATTGTGCCCCTGGCTTGAGGGGATGGAAGTTTAATATGTATCTAGATGTAGAAGGCTGATGTTAACTAGCTAATGTTGCCTATGAAAGGAAGTTAGGCTAGCGAGCAAGCATTTTAACTAGGTAGCCTAGGACAACAAAACATAAAAGCTTTACTATATAACAGACTGATAGACCATTTCTTCAACATGACATCTATTGTGTGTAGACTGCTGAGGATATTTGCTTATTTAATCCATTTTAGAATAAGGCTGTAACGTAACAAAATGTGGAAAAATTCAAGGGGTCTGAAAACTTTCTAAGGCACTGTATAACATTCATATGAATACATTTTAATCAGGTGTTGGCTTTGGCGGACCTTCTTTTTTAAAATTGACATTTTTGGCTGAGAGTTTCCTTTTACGAGGGTGGACTTAATCCACAGCTGACCAAATTACGCAAGGTTTTACTTCTCGGTTAATCAAGATTAGTGCTGTGTTCGCGAAGTGGGAATTTAACACATGACTGGGAAGAATTCACTTGAATGGCCCTCCATAAGGTATTTCAGTTTTTTATTTTTAACACATTTGCAAAAATGTCTAAACCTCTTTTCACTTTGTCATTATGGGGTATTGTTTGTAGATTTATATTTTGTAAATATTTTTTATCCATTTTAGAATAAGGCTGTAATGTAACAAAATATGGAAAAAGTCAAGGGGTCTGAATACTTTCCGAATGCACTGTATATTTGTATGTATTGTATCTTGAAACTGTCTAGGACATGAAAGAAAATAAATAAATAATTGTAGATTATTTTAATTTGTCCTGGGATATAAACATTGGGTTGTTATTTTAACGGAAATGCACAATGTCCTTTTTTCTGGATCTTTGTAGAATTTTGAGTCACAAAAAAATGGTGTGTTCTCTACTCTGACAATTAAGTTTGTGTCTTATAATTTTTTCATTAAAATGTTTGTTTCTAGTAATTTCTTCTTCTTCTTCTTCTTCTTCTTCTGACTTTATATGGCGGTTGGCAACCAACTTTAAGGTGCATTACCTCCACCGACTGGAGTGTGGACCTCAGTTCATCTTTCAATCACCCACGTGGGTATATGCTCCTAAAAACCAATGAGAAGATTGGAGAGGTGGAACTTGCAGTATGTCAAGCGTCAACAATAGAACCAAATTCTATTTTAGCGCCTGGTTATGCAGATGCTCGTTGTCACACGCGAGCTGTTTGGATGAAATGATTGAATAACATATGTATGTGTACATTTATTTTGCAACGCTCGCGAACAGAACGCGAGCGGTGTGGTCAGCATGTTAGTATGACAACTTGAAAGAGACTAAGCCTGATTTGATGCTAAATACTGTAAAACTCCACAATGCACGACTAAAGTATCAATATTCCTCACAGTCCCTGATATTAATGGCCCCTGTTGTGACTGTCCAGATAAAATACCAGGCCACCTTTTAGCCCATGTGTAATCTGGGCATTATTGGGCATCTGTCTGACAGCAGCAGTGGATTATTGGCCTGAAATATCTGGGAGGCGCTCCTCCAGCTCCAGTCCAGCCAGTGTTCCAGAGCAAAGCCTGCTGAAGCGCTGGCTTCCTGGAAGGAGGAGAGCAGCATTGCTGAAATGTCCTCAGGGCAACACTGTGTGAGTAATGAACCCTAGCTCAGCGGCATGGAGGATGGAGGAGAAACTCAGCATAAAAACCCACTCTGTAGCATCCACTAAAGAAAGAGAGGAGAGCATGCAAGTTACAACTCCCACAAAATAAATCCACCCATCACTGCCACAGAGAAAAAGCAAAACCCTCACTAAAAACTGTCTTGAGACTGTTAAAAAAAGAGAGGGAAGAAAAGAGAGAGAAGGAGGGATAGAGAGGTGAGCGACGAGGAGAGTGAGAGAGGAAAGGTATTCAAAAAAGACACTCTCTCCGACATCATGGGAGGAATGATTTGGTGTCTAAAATAAATAGTATGTTGCAGTTGCACACTCACCGTTCTCTCGCCTCCTTCCATCCAGAACTTTCCACCAGACAACCAGTGAAAAGGAAGGGTGTAAGGCCTACTGCTGCTAGGTAGCTCTCTCTCTGCTCTTCCCCTTCCCTCTGTCTGTCCTTGATTGCAGGAGTGAAGTCTGGTGTGCGGGAGTCAGGGTTCCAGCTGCAGCTCATTCACCATAATCACCTCAGCCTTTAAGACCCGGTCAAACTTACCACTCATCGTCAGATCATAGTCAAGACGACCATGTTAGTCTCGCTGCCGACTCAACCTGTTTGTTTTCGCTCTTTGTGTTTTTGGCCTGTTCTATTTACTTTTATCCTGTGCCACAGATTATTGGAACCTGACTCCTGCCTCTGCTTCACTCCTGCCACCACCATCCTGCTTTCCACTACCGGACCTCCCTTTTGGACTCACCACGGACACTAGGACATTACGGTACCACACCTGCCCTGACCTGGATCTGTTACCCTCCCTGTAACCTGGACTTGCTCTTCCCCTATTATTGGAAACCTGGACTAATTGAACATTGTAAATAAACCTGTTAAACCTTCTCTGGCTTGGTGTAGTTGTCTGCATTTGGGTTCAAATCCAGTTAAATCATGACAAAGGGGGGCAGTAAACCACTTCAAATTACTGTATGCCCATTCATGAAGTTTCTCTCGCAAATGCCAAGGTCATTTATTTCATTAGAACATTCTGAGACACCAGACTGCACTAAGCACAAGCTGACATGGTGACAAAATCATTTCATAGCACAGATACACAACGGAATAAAATGTCTGTATCAAGACACTAGTCAAATGAATACGGAGCGATTAATGGCGAATTGTCAAGAGACATTCTCAGTGATGAAACTGAAAGACTGAGGATTGTCTGATATTAATGATGAAGTAAAGACTGTGTCATCTCATTTGTTTAACCATTTTTGTTTATATGTCCCTCACTTGATAATACAAAAATATATATCTATTTTTGGGGAATTTGATTAGGATCCCCAATAGCTGTTGCGAAAGCAGCAGCTACTCTTTTTTTTTAAACAATGTTGGAAGGTGCCAGGTTTTGGGATGTATAGTGATATCTGTAATAGCCCCTGTGGAAGAGACGTGCATGGTGTCTGTGTGATTGTATTCCTTCCAGCACCAGCCAGCCAGCCAGGGCCCTGCGTACGTGCACACACACACACAGACACACTAATACCACAGATGATGAGTTTTATGAACTGCGGTTCTATCTCTGACTTCCCTTTAAGTGCCCTCTGGAGTGCAGTAAGCACGGCGACAGCCGCCATAATGGCCTCCACGTGAACTGAATAGCACCTGTCACCTCAAATAAACCGCCGCCATAAAGCGGGGGAAGTGCTGATTAAAATTCTCCAGCTATTGTTAGTGTTGATGGTTACTGCTCTGTTCTGCCTGGTCCCTGTGACTGGACACTGTAGTCGTCTGTCACTGGCAGCCACAGCTCTGATTAGATCTGTCTTTCATCTCATTAACAGTTTTCTGCCCATATGAGCCTGTTTAATGCAACCCTGGCACTGTGATTTACTGCAAAGTGAGGTCACCGTTCAATCCAATGCAGCGGGAGTCAATATACCACAATACACTGACCAAACACCTCTCGAACCAAAATTGATGTGGCAAAATGGTCAATACTGTGAGTAATTACGAAACATCTCGATATGTAATTGTGGTAAACAAAAGGGAAAAGTGGGCAGAAGCCAGTTCTGCTGTGATTTAGAAGTGACGAGTTTCTATTTATCTGTTGATAACCTGGTCTCAGGTTATAATGTGTTCCTGTTGGAAATATTCAACAGATGGTTTGGAAACACACATTGAGTTGTTTCAAGTCCACCTTTTCCTTTGATGAATGAGTGTTCAAATCTAAATATTACAGTATGCATAATTCAACTGATTTGAGACTTACCGGGAGGAGGAATGAACATCAACTTTAGTCATGTTTACAACGATAGCAATTAATAAAAAACAGCCATTTCTACTGATTATGTAGCAAAAGAAAAGTTTTAGTACAAAGGCTATTAATTCTATGATTGATAGTACTTTCTCCTCTGTATCACATATACTCAGAATCTGTCCATTCTTTACCAGAAGTGAGACTAACGTTGACAGACAGTGTTGTTCTGTTTCTCTCTCTGTTGTTCTGAAGGGTTATTATGGTCATCTATGGGTGCTGAGTCCTTTGATTGTACTGACCAAAGCTTGAGGAACACTTTGACTTGCTCTTTGAAACGGGATGTGTGCAACAATCAAAGGCCTTTTTCAAAGTCACAGGACTATGCCACTCTCTCTCCTCTTGGCATCATAGCGTTGAAATAGCCTCATTTCACACACACACAAATGCCATCTATACAGGATAGGCTCTATTAAAACCTACTTACACATGTCTGATAATATGTCTGAGGGGTGTCATGGTGATTTCAGGCCAGGGTTGGATAGAAGGGTCACTAGAAACACGTATACTAATACATTTACCTGGTACTTATGGCGGGCCAAAATGATGCTGCAACCACTATGTTTGAAATATGATGGTTGTATGGTTTTCTATGTTAAGCAGTTCCCAGGAAAGACGCCATTTGAACTCAATACCCATAATCTGCTTTAATGTTTATGCAGCAGTATTCATAATACTGCTATCAGAAAGATTGTTGTATGTTCCACTGTATATCTAAGTCCACATCCCCATATCGCACTATGCTATGCGTAATAGCTACACTAGAAATACCTCCTTGTTTTGATAGAAACCCTAGAAGTGCAAAGATATAAATCATAGCCTCTTTTCCTTTGTGTTCAAATGTGTTTAGATTGCAAATATTCTGTCAGATTCTGTTGTTTACCATTTCAGAGTATAGTTCCTTAGGAGTGAGACAAGACTTATTAACACTAAGCCCCCGAGACACTAAGAATATCTAAGATCAGGGTCTCTGGGGAGCAGAGAGGTCTTGTCCTAGTCTCGGAAAGATCTGATAAGGGGGTGCAGCTTGAACAGGTCAAAATGTTATCAATAAGAGGATGGACCTCAAGATCGATTCAGAGTGCAATAGGAAGCCGAAGCGGCAAATGTAAGATGAGGTGGAGTAGAAAACTAAATTCATGGTATTGATAACAATGGCATGACGCGACTGAGTGACGGATGTACAACCTATGAATAGCAGCCCATTGGATTCCATGATAATGCGATGCCTAGCATTGGGGTGAGTAGCTACTGGAAATGTTGTCGAATCCAATGGGCTGCTTTAGCATTAGCTAGCCTAGCATGCTGGCAAAAACTGCAGTTTAATTAAAAACTAGCAGTATATCATTCTGCTCAATGTATCATTTTGAATAATGGGATAATTAGGAGTACAGCAACCTCTCCCATCCATGGATTGAGGTAAGTTTTCCGAGCCATATCTCGCGCCGGCTCCGTGGTGTCCTGATCACGGCAGTCTGCCGTTCAGACCTTACAGGGTAGAGGTAATTACAGCGACCTTAAGGTCTGAATCTTTAGGCTAGCCAAGGACTGAGCCCTGGAGGACAGGGATTTTTCCCAAAGGCTGGATTTGAAAAAGTGAGTTTAAAGTGTCACAAAGTAAATGGATAAGTGAGATGCCTCACTTACATCACCTGCATCATAGGTCTATTCAGACATGCCTCCAAAATATCACAATGTGAGTAACTGCAAAGGATTCTGGGAAGCTTCACTGACAACAAATCGATCCCAATTTGGTGGTAGGTAGTAGTCTGGTTGTTGTAGGTCTGTGGTGGTTAAGTGGACCATGCTGTTATAGTAAATGTATGTACTAGTCAACGTATTGTAAATGTTGTTACTCAGTAAATGTCAACATACCTAACATCTTGTGTATATATCTCATATTTAAAAATGAACTCACAAAGTCACAATGGAGATGACTTTATAATTTTGGACAATAATTATAGGGTGAGAATTATAGTAAGGACTATGTAACAATACCTTCACTGTAATCACAATGTAGCTGCCAATATAATAACCATGTAAACACATGATGTATGCTTCACTTAATATAAAGTGGGACTGCAAAGTTACAATACCAAAGTATTTTCTATTCTGGAGAGTAAAACAGAATGCCAGTGGTCATGCACTGTTTAAAATGATGCCCACATGCACACTATGTTCCTAATAACATTTATTTAACTGAATAAAATATGCATTAACAATGTCTCTCTCTTCTCTGAATACATATCTGTAGGCGGTAGTTTCGGTCCTTAATTGACGAGAACATTTCCAATGTCCTGAATCAGCATAACTAAGTGTAATTAACACAAAATGAATGCTTGGTTAAAAACTAAAGGCAATATAATTTCTTATTATCAGGTGATTTAATGTTAATTTCCTCCATTATAAACGGTCATCTGGCCCCATCTGCTCCACTCCAGTGTTTATCAGTGGTGGAGACGTGGAGCAGTATAATGGGATCAGACAGGCGTGGAGAGAGACAGCCAAAGAAGGGTACATTACTACACCCAAGGTACTAAGTTACTGACAAGACATCTGCTTAACTACACAGCTATGTATGTCGAAGTAAACATCCCACCTAACCATCCATATAGACACAAACATACACCAAAAGAAAATGCAAAATAAGTCATTCAATTACTTAGCATGTTTTAGGAGACCTTGATATTTCCTGTGAATCCCTGAGATCTTGATATAATCTTGTACAGTCATTAGACTTCTCACCAGGAAGGTTAGATAGGTATAGGATATCAGTCTTAAAATTAACACTAAAAACAAAAACAAAAAAAAGTGTGATCAGTGTTTTTTTCCAGATAGTTGCTGGTTGAAAATAACATCTACACAGGACCTTATATTTAGCAGGCTTTGCATGGGTGGAGTTTCGGCTTGCCTCGTGACATCACCAGTCGGTATAAGTTAATAGACCAATAAGAAAGTGAGTTCCAAACCCCTTTGCCAATAACAGCTAGTTTTCAAGTTACATATCCCTCCCATTAGGCTCCTCCGCTCTGTTCCCTAATTTTTGCACTGACTCTATGCACACTCACAGGACTCTACGCAATCACTCACACACACACACTTCATTTGCTCACACACACACATAGCACGCACATTCATACTGACTATACACACACGCACACACACACACACACACACTCGCATACAATCATCATATACACTGCTACTACTCTGTTTATCATATATCCTGATGCCTAGTCACCTTACCTCTATACATATCTACCTCTATCACTCCAGTATCTCTGCACATTGTAAATATGGTATTGGGACTGAACCTGGAACTGACCCTGTATATAGCTTACTTACTTTCTTGTGTTCTTCTTATTTCTTTACAGTATAATATTTGTACTGATATTGATTACTGTATTGTTGGGAAAGTCATTTCACTGTACTTGTGCACGTGACAATAAAATGTGAAACTGGAGATGCACTCTGTAACCAAGTTTCAATCCAGCTGCTTCCATGTGAATACAATCCTATTGGGGAAAAAGTTCACAACAGAAGCATTGGAAACAGCAAAGGTGTTGCATTACATTTTGCCTAGAGTGTATCCTTGAAAGAGCAGCACAAAGACTGTTATAGATGAGAATTCATATTATTCATTATTTTTTTTGAGGATCCCTCCTGACAAGAAAGGTTGATAGGGTTTACAAGTATACTGTCCCTTATAGAGTGCTACAATCAGTGTATACCTGTTGCACTGGATGGGGGACTGACCTGTGGAGACTTGACACCTGTTCAGTGACTCTCAGATGAGTAACATTGAATGGGGTCAACAAGGGGTCAAAGTCCTTTTCACAAAACACCAGATTAAATTAAATTTTCAGGGTTTGCACTTTTGCATGATAATTCTTGTCATTTTGAAAGGAAATGAAATTGAGCATGAGGAACACTTTAACGAAGAGACAATTGCTGTTGTATAGTTGTAGGATAACCACGCCTGTTTTCTCACTGTCTTTTACCAGACTGCTGTGCTGTGCAATGAGAAATTAGAGAGCCATCTGTAACGATCCCGGCTGTCTGAGTCGGGGTCTGGTCGTAATCTCCAGTTTCCCGAGGGTTCGGGAACGCTCCGGGGAGCGCTCTGGTTTCCGCACCTGCTTCCTATTAGCAATCTGCACACCTGGGCCTAATCAGCACCTTTCTTAGGCTCTGGCCCAACATCCAGTTCCTGCCGGATCGTTAGCCATGAACAGTAGGTGTTCTGTGTATCAGTTTAGAGCGTTCTAGCGTGAGTTTTGTTATTTTGTACTTTGTTGAGTTTTTGTGTCTTACCTCCGTTTTTGTTCCACCTGCAGTCACACGTCCGGAACCTTCACCCCACCTCTGCCTGATGGTCGGCGGCTGCCGAGCCATCACTGGACCCAGACTGCACCCCCAACTACTCTACCACGCCGCCCGCTCTGTCCCTGGATTACTGCACCTTTTGTCGTATCTAATAAACCCTCACCTTCGTTCAACTCTCCTTGTCCTGGTCTGCTTTTGGGTTCTGGCTGAGGGAACTGTGACAGAACGATCCGGCCAATTATGAACCCAGCGGACCTGGACTCTGTTCGCCATGCCATTACCCAGCAGGAGAAGATGTTGGGCCATCATAGCATGGTACTACAGGAGATCGCGTTGTCAGTTCGGAACCTTTCTACCGGCCTGACGGAGGTCCAGAACCAACGCCAGTGTCCGGTGGAGGACTCACTACCGGTTTCACCCATCTCGCCTGCCGCTTCTGAAGTTGTGTCCCTCCGTGAGCCCAAGGTCCCGACGCCGGATAAATATGAGGGGGAGCTGGGAAGATGCCGTTCCTTCCTTATGCAGTGTGGATTAGTGTTCGATCTACAGCCCTACTCTTATGCCACTGACAAGGCTAGGATAGCCTTTTTGATTGAGTTGCTGCGTGGTCGAGCGCTGGAGTGGGCTTCAGCCGTTTGGGAACGACAGGATCCCTGCCTGGCTTCATACCAGGGGTTCACGGCCGAGATGAGGAAGCTCTTCGACCATTCCGTCCGAGGGAGGGACGCAGCTAGGCGTCTGTTTTCTCTTCACCAAGGAACTCGCAGCGTGGCCGACTTCGTGATCGAGTTCAAGACGTTGGCTGTGGAGAGTGGGTGGAACGAGGAGTCTTTGCAAGCGGCCTTTTACCAGGGCCTGTCGGAGCAGCTCAAGGATGAGTTGATCTCCTATCCGGAGCCTAGTGACCTGGACAGCTTGGTAGCCTTGTCTATTCGGGTGGATAATCGAGTCCGAGAGCGAAGGAGGGAGAAGCAATGGGGTCCGTCCAATCGATCAGCTTCTCAGTTCCCAGTCGGATCGGGTGGTGGACCAGAACACGTCGATCATTCTCCACCACTAAGGATTAGTAGAGAGGACCTCTCTCCCGATTCTGAACCCATGCAAGTGGGGCGGCACGGGTTAACCAAGGAGGAGCGTCAACATAGACGTGAGACCAACTGCTGCCTCTACTGTGGTCGCTCGGGACATTACATCTCCACTTGTTCCCGGCGGTCGTCAAACTGCCCGGCTCGCTAAAGTTGGGAGGACTTTTAGCGAGCCAGTTTCAACCTCTCAGTACCTCTGTCAGACCCCGCTTCCCGGCTACCCTTGTGAACAGGAATCAGAGCTTAGCGCTTAACGCTTTTATCGATTCAGGTGCCGATGGAAGCTTTCTTGATGCCGAAGTTGGTGGAACAGCTGGGGCTTTCCAAGGAGCAATTGCCGGAAGCCATTGAAGCGACCACTCTGAACGGCAGTAGTCTGGCACGTATCACGATGAGGACTGAACCGGTTAAGATGCGGTTGTCGGGGAATCATTCGGAGAGGATTTCATTTTTCATTCTGCCGTCTTCCCATGTTCCTCTGGTCCTTGGATACCCCTGGCTGAAGGAACACAATCCCACGTTCGATTGGGCGACGGGCAAGGTAACGAGTTGGAGTCTTGATTGTCATGCTAACTGTCTCAAGACTGCCTGCCCCCATTCGGTTCCCAGTCAGGTGATTGAGGCTAAACCCCCAGATTTGTCCCTGGTTCCCGAGACATATCACGATTTGGGGGAAGTTTTCAGTAAGCAGAAGGCTCTGTCACTTCCTCCCCACCGACCATATGATTGTGCCATCAACCTGGTTCCTGGAGCTGTCTACCCCAAGGGAAGGTTATACAGTATCTCCCGACCTGAACGTGAGGCGTTGGAGACCTACATCAAGGAGTCCCTCGCTGCTGGTCTCGTTCGTCCCTCGTCATCACCCCTGGGGGCAGGATTCTTCTTTGTGGGAAAGAAGGATGGCTCTCTTCGACCGTGTATTGATTATCGGGGGTTGAATGACATCACGGTCAAGAACAAGTATCCCCTGCCCTTGATGAGTTCTGCCTTCGACTCCTTACAGGGTGCTACGGTGTTCACCAAGCTAGACCTACGCAATGCGTATCACCTGGTCCGGATCAGAGAGGGGGACGAGTGGTTGACGGGTTTCAATACACCGATGGGTCACTTCGAGTATCAGGTGATGCCGTTTGGACTGACCAATGCTCCAGCGGTATTCCAGAGTATGGTGAACGACGTCCTGAGAGATATGATCGGTCTCTTCGTGTTTGTTTACCTGGATGACATTCTGATCTTCTCGAAGGAACCTTCCGACCACGTCCAGCATGTCCGGCAGGTTCTGCAGCGATTGTTGGAGAATCGTCTGTTCGTGAAGGCCGAGAAGTCGCGAGTTTCACGCCCACACTACATCCTTTCTCGGGTACATCATCTCCAGGGGTGAGATTAGGATGGATCAGGAGAAGGTTAGAGCGGTTCTGGAATGGGTCCAGCCCGGTACGAGATTGCAACTCCAGAGATTTTTGGGGTTTGCGAATTTCTACCGCAGATTCATCCGGGATTACAGCCGTGTGGCCGCTCCATTAACTGCCTTGACTTCCAGTATCAGGACCTTCAAGTGGAATCCGGAGGCGGATCGTGCGTTTCTGGATTTGAAGAGGCGATTCACCAACGCACCGATTCTCTCTCAACCGGACACGGCCCGTCAGTTCGTCGTTGAAGTGGACGCGTCGGATGTGGGAGTTGGCGCCATCCTGTCGCAGCGATGCTCCACGGACAGTAAACTCCATCCCTGCGCCTACTACTCGTCGCCTTTCGCCTGCAGAGAGGAATTACGATGTGGGTAACCGGGAGCTTCTCGCGGTGAAACTTGCCTTGGAGGAGTGGCGCCACTGGTTGGAGGGGCGGAGCAACCGCTTATTGTCTGGACTGACCACAAGAATCTTGCTTACGTGCAATCGGCTAAACGTCTCAACTCCCCGCCAGGCCAGGTGGGCGTTGTTTTTCGGACGATTCAAGTTTGCCCTGACGTTCCGACCTGGATCTAAGAACGGCAAGGCGGACGCCTTGTCCCGGATGTTCTCCAAGACGGAGGAGAGTGGGTCCAAGACCGAGACTATTCTCCCCCCGGAACTGCGTCGTGGGAGCAGTGATGTGGAAGATTGAGGAGGAGGTGCTGGCGGCCCTTCGGACTCAGCCCGGTCCCGGTAACGGTCCACCCGGTCGGTTGTTTGTGCCTGAGTCGGTTCGTCCTGCTGTCCTCAAATGGTCCCACGCCAGCAAGATGGCTTGTCACCCCGGCGTGGCTCGGACTATGGCGTTTCTTCGCAGACGTTTTTGGTGGCCTGCCATGGCCGAGGATACTCGGGGTTTTGTTGCTGCCTGTCCAGTGTGTGCGCAGAATAAGAGTACCAATCGGCCCAGCTCTGGACTACTTCATCCCCTTCCTATTCCCCGGCGTCCATGGTCGCATCTGGCCCTGGACTTCGTCACGGGGTTGCCCGCTTCTGAGGGGAACACGGTCGTTCTGACTATCGTGGACAGATTCAGCAAGTGCGCCCACTTTGTGCCTATTGCCAAGCTTCCCTCTGCCTCGGAGACGTCCGAGATCCTGGTTAGGGAGGTTTTCAGGGTCCACGGTTTGCCCAGTGATATCGTTTCCGACCGTGGCCCTCAGTTTACCTCTGCTGTCTGGAAGTCCTTCTGTTTGGCCATTGGAGCTACAGTCAGTCTCACATCTGGTTTTCACCCCCAATCCAATGGTCAGGCGGAGAGAGCCAACCAGAAGATGGAATCCACGCTACGCTGTCTGGTCTCTTCCAACCCCACCTCCTGGGCCTCTCAGTTGCCTTGGGTTGAGTATGCCCACAATACTCTCCCTACATCTGCCACTGGGATGTCTCCCCTTCCAGTGCCTGTATGGCTACCAACCTCCCCTGTTCCCTTCTCAGGAGAAGGAGCTCTCAGTGCCTTCTGTTCAGGCCCATATTCGGCGTTGCCACCGGACCTGGCATCGGGCCAGAAAGGCACTCCTTAGAGGTTCGGACCGGTATCAGCTCCAGGCGAATCGTCGCCGGATCCCCGCTCCCACCTATACCATCGGAGATAGGGTTTGGTTGGCCACACGGGATCTTCCGTTACGGACTGAGTCTAGGAAGTTGTTACCGAAGTTTATTGGTCCGTTTGTGGTGGAGAAGGTGATCAATCCAGTGGCAGTGCGACTCAAACTACCGAGGACGCTCAGAGTCCATCCCACCTTTCATGTCTCCTGCCTCAAGCCTGTCTTCCTCAGTCCTCTGTTGCCTCCTCCGCCTCCTCCTCCTCCTCCTCGGATGATCGGAGGTGGTCCTGCCTACACGGTGCGTCGCATTATGGATTCCAGACGGCGGGGCCGGGGTTTCCAGTATCTCGTGGACTGGGAGGGGTATGGTCCTGAAGAGAGGAGTTGGATTCCGCGGCGACAGGTCCTAGATGCGGATCTCATCAGGGACTTTTACCGCCTCCATCCTGGCGCTCCGGGGAGTCCGCCCGGTGGCGTTCGTCGGAGGGGGGGTACTGTAACGATCCCGGCTGTCTGAGTCGGGGTCTGGTCGTAATCTCCAGTTTCCCGAGGGTTCGGGAACGCTCCGGGGAGCGCTCTGGTTTCCGCACCTGCTTCCTATTAGCAATCTGCACACCTGGGCCTAATCAGCACCTTTCTTAGGCTCTGGCCCAACATCCAGTTCCTGCCGGATCGTTAGCCATGAACAGTAGGTGTTCTGTGTATCAGTTTAGAGCGTTCTAGCGTGAGTTTTGTTATTTTGTACTTTGTTGAGTTTTTGTGTCTTACCTCCGTTTTTGTTCCACCTGCAGTCACACGTCCGGAACCTTCACCCCACCTCTGCCTGATGGTCGGCGGCTGCCGAGCCATCACTGGACCCAGACTGCACCCCCAACTACTCTACCACGCCGCCCGCTCTGTCCCTGGATTACTGCACCTTTTGTCGTATCTAATAAACCCTCACCTTCGTTCAACTCTCCTTGTCCTGGTCTGCTTTTGGGTTCTGGCTGAGGGAACTGTGACACCATCTAATGCTACAGTTTCTTGAACATTATAATTACGATTGTTAGGTTTACTTTGGTGCAGTTTCTTATGAAGAACAGTATCAAAAGACAAGATGCATTGTAATTATGGTACTACAATATAGGTGTTATGATGTCATTTCATAGTGTTGTGTGAACCAGGTTAAAGTTAGTAGATAAGTGACTGGGCGCCGCACAGTCTGAATACCAAGGAGTCCATTATGTCAAGGGAGCTTATTGGTGGTTTATCTTAGAATGATTGATGGACATGATATACTGACTTGGGTACAGGGGAATAACATCAGAGAAGGGAGTGCCCACTGATGGTTACCAGATGTGGTTGAAGAAATGTGTAACAGAGGGTATATAAGTGAGAGGGTCTCTTTGTCTAGGGAGCTCAGAATAGCTAGAGGCAAAGCACTGTCTGTTTGTTATAACGAACCATGGTACCTATTAAATATCTATATGAACTCCCCAGCTAAGTGTTAAATATCTTCTTGCATCATGAATTACTTGACACCTGAGAAACTCATCATAACAAGTAGGCCTAAGTATTGGGTAAAATAATGTTTTAAGCAATCTAATGTGCTCAGCTTGATGCCTTTTGGAAAATGTAAGATAACAAATTATATTAATTTGCACACACTTAGTAGTTATTACCTTGATAAAGTAAAGCAGTGTCCTCCACTGATAGATTCAAACAAAGCAACATTGTAAAAGTGAGGGGAACCTATTTTCTTTGGACACACAGAAACCATCCTATTTTCCTCTACTTCATAAATGTTGTTTTGGGTCTTTGCTTTGAAGCCTTGGTGGTGGTACAAGATAAGAAGTGCCCACCTTAAAAATAAACACAAGACTGGTTGCCTCAGATCATACAGCGTTCAACACCAAACATGGCAAACATTGGAGAAGCACCTTGTACCTTGAAGTGAATATCAACTCTGTATGTTGTTATATCACTAAATAAATCTAATCTTCAAATCAAATGTTATTTGTTACATGCACCGAATACAACAGGTGTAGACCTTGGTGGTAGATCAGCTTAATATTGCAGATAGATTGTAACTTCCATCAATGTAATTGTCTGCATCACTTCCAATCCCCCATGTTTATGTTTATATATATATATATATATATATATATATATATATATATATATATATATATATATATATATATATATATATATATATACATACACATACATACACATATACACATATACATATATATATATATATATATATATACACATACACACACATACATACACATATACACTGTGATGTCACGAGAGGCTGTGTCCTGGAGGGACGTTACATCCCCCTGAGATGGCTGCAAACCCAGACAGCTATGGCTCCATCTGCTGGTATGGTCGGGAACTCCAACCCTCTATGGCCAATCTTCCCACGCAGCTGAAACCAATCAGGAGCTGATGAGCTGAAGGTTTGGGAAGGGAAGAGACACAGTCTCCAAGCTGGGCTCTCTGGAGGACAAGAGTGCTGCACGTCCACTTCCATGAGGAATATAAGGATTTGGAGATACTTACCTTTGGGAAATACTCACCTTTGGATATATGCACCTGTGGAAATACGTGTGGGACATTTGGAAGGACGTTTTGCTGGGTTGGCCACTAGCTGCAACGTGGAATACAGTAAGACTGGGGAAAAGTTATTTGAGCGAGGGAGAGTTATGATTTTGGATGTGGAAGAGACATCCCTGAACTGTTAACCCTTAAAGAGCCACCAGAGAACAGAATTGTGTTATACTTTCGTTAGTTTCCCAAGACCTTTAATAAAATCCTTGTTTTGGTTGAACCTGGTCTCCTTGCACTACTTGAGCAATCCCGCTGAAAGCTGTGTAGCCTCTCGTGACATCACAGATGGTGGAGAATACGGGCACGCTCAAGCGTTAATAGTGCATGTCAGAGGAGGATACCGAAGGTTTGATCACCCAGTTTTCCAAGTTGGCCGTAGGCTCCCCGCCGACTGAAATGGAGGACATATTGAAAGCCCTTGTTGCTGGCCAGCAAGCCCAGATGCAAGCAAACGTGGCTCTCTTGGAGGAGCAAAAGAAAGCCAACCTTCTGAAGGCAGAGGAATTGCAGTTGCAGAGACAGAGGGTGGTCCAAAATACCCGCCCAATAAAGGCAAGTGACTTTATATCTAAGATGGGAGCTACCGATGACATTGAGGCATACCTGCATGCATTTGAGGCCACGGCCACTAGGGAAGCCTGGCCCAAGCAACAGTGGGTTGGTCTGTTAGCCCCCTTTCTAACCGGGGAATCGCTGAATGCTGTCCGGGACCTGGGCCCTGACCAGGTTACTGACTATGATGCCCTGAAGTCTGAGATCCTCAGCAGATATGGACTCACAAAGTTTGGTATGGCCCAGCGCTTTCACAGCTGGACCTTCCAACCAGACCAACCTCCTCGGGCGCAGATGCATGAACTTGTCCGAATCGCAAGGAAATGGCTGGATCCGCAGAGGAATACAGCAGCGGCGGTGGTGGAGGCCGTTGTGGTGGATCGTTACCTCACGCGCCCCTGCCTTATGAGGCAAAACGGTTCATCAGTCAACAGGCCTTGACCACGGCTGATCTGACCGTGGAAGCTGTGGAAAAGTACCAGGCCACAGCGGAGATGCTGAATGCTTCCCGAAAAGACCCCAGGAGTGCGGCCCCACCACAAATGGGGAAGAACCCGTCCAAAGGACCCCAAGGTCTCGAACCCAGCCACGTCAGGACTTATCCCGGCTCCAGGGGGAGCCAGAAACCAGGCGGGTCCAAGAAGAGTACACCAGGAGGGGGGAAACTTCGACAGTGTTACCGGTGTGGGGAGATGGGACATATCTCCTGGCAGTGTGGGAAACCAGCCGAGGAACCTATGCCCACTGCGGAGTCCTCCAGCTCAGCACCCACACACCGTTTTGCCTCGCTCTTGGGAGTCGTAGATGGCGGCCCAGATCGACCCCCACCTGCCCGGTAACGGTGAATCACCATGATGTGGAGGCCTTACTGGATTCTGGTAGCCGGGCCACCCTGGTGCGTAAGGATTTGGTGGGCCCAACGTGTCTGACCCCCGGGGAAAGTCCTCCCAGTTTCCTGTGTCCATGGGGACACCAGAGAATACCCCATTACTGAACTTACAATGACCAGCACACGGGGAACCATACACGCGACGGCGGGGGTGGTTGATTCCCTCCCCGTCCCTGTCCTAATTGGACGAGACTGCCCAGCCTTTTACCCACTCTGGAGAGAGTCTCAGGAGAGGATAACCCGAGTACCTCGGAAACGGAGAGGCAAGACTCATCCTGGGAAGGCTCCGGTGCAATCCTCCGAATTACTCACTCCCGCCCGGGCTCTGATAGGGATGGCAGGTGCCCAGACCGACACAGAGACGGAGCTACAGAATCTGGACAAAGAACTGTCTGGTCTGAAGGGGACCGCTGAGAGGTATCGTTTGTTAAAGCAACAGTTAGACATGAAGACAGAAGAGTTAGATATCCTCCAGGCTAAACTCCAACAGAGCTCCTTCCCTAAGCAACAGGAGGAGCTGGAGAGGCTGCGCAGGACCATCGAGGAGTGTGAGGAGACCCTGCGCAGTAGTAAGGAGGTCCAGAAGAAGGCAGAGGAGAAGTACAAGGTGTTGGAGAACAAGATGAAGAATGCGGAGGCAGAGAGAGAGAAGGAACTGAAAGCTGCTCAACAGAAGCTAAACTCTGCTAAAACCAAGGCTGATGCGTTCAGTAAGAAACTCAAGGAGAGACAACAGGAGGCTGAGTCCCTGGTCCTAGAGTTGGAGGAGTTGAAGAGAGAGCAGTCTGGCAAGCACCACGGCAATGCGGACGCCCTCTCCCGGCGTGATGCCTTCTTCGCTGCCTTTACCCCGACGAGGACGTCGGTCCCGAGGAGGGGATGTGTGATGTCACGAGAGGCTGTGTCCTGGAGGGACGTTACATCCCCCTGAGATGGCTGCAAACCCAGACAGCTATGGCTCCATCTGCTGGTATGGTCGGGAACTCCAACCCTCTATGGCCAATCTTCCCACGCAGCTGAAACCAATCAGGAGCTGATGAGCTGAAGGTTTGGGAAGGGAAGAGACACAGTCTCCAAGCTGGGCTCTCTGGAGGACAAGAGTGCTGCACGTCCACTTCCATGAGGAATATAAGGATTTGGAGATACTTACCTTTGGGAAATACTCACCTTTGGATATATGCACCTGTGGAAATACGTGTGGGACATTTGGAAGGACGTTTTGCTGGGTTGGCCACTAGCTGCAACGTGGAATACAGTAAGACTGGGGAAAAGTTATTTGAGCGAGGGAGAGTTATGATTTTGGATGTGGAAGAGACATCCCTGAACTGTTAACCCTTAAAGAGCCACCAGAGAACAGAATTGTGTTATACTTTCGTTAGTTTCCCAAGACCTTTAATAAAATCCTTGTTTTGGTTGAACCTGGTCTCCTTGCACTACTTGAGCAATCCCGCTGAAAGCTGTGTAGCCTCTCGTGACATCACAACACATATACATATATATATATATATATATATATATATACACATACACACACATACATACACATATACATATACACACACACACATACACATACATACATATCCTTTAAAAAATATATATATATTCGCCTTTATTACTTTCCAACCCCGCCACCCTTTCCCCACTTGGAGTAAACTAGTGAACAACAACGCCTAGGCCTCTACTTCCAGCCCATACCCACTATCTACATTTTGTGGACACAGTCAATTTTACAATAATTATATTTTGTTTGTTCTTTCTCCTGAACTTCTTCTAGTCTCAACCTCTCCGATCATTTTCATGATGTCCATCCGGTTTGCTTCTATATGCCATATCTTTCTAACTGTGCTCCTTCACAAAAGCTCCCAACCTACAACCCATACACTTATTATGGACACAGCGTGCCTACATTATTAGTTATCTTGTTATTGTTTGTTGTTAGTTGTTATTAGTCCCATCCTTCAATTCCATTCACCACCTCCCATCTATTTTTTAACACCATCCATATAGGATTTCTATTTGCCATATATATTTCAACTGTACTGTGATGTCTTACAAAAGTTCTGAACCTTTCTATTCTCATTGTTTCTACAGATTGTGAATTGAAAATAAACATTTTTGCTAATAGTATTATTATGTTATTGATCGATTGACTATGACTTTTCAGATCACCCAGTAGTGCTATCTGCAGGGTTAGCTCCAGGTAAATATTGCAATCCTTTAGCCATTCCTGGACCTGTGTCCAAAAACAAGCTACAAATGGACAGTACCAAAACAAATGATCTAATGATTCTGTCTCTTCACAGCAAAATCTGCAGAGCTGGGAAGATTGTATCCCCCATATAAATAACATTCTATTGGTAGCAAGAATTTTATATAATAGTTTAAATTGAAAGATTCTAAGTTTTGAATCCGGTGTCGTTTTGCGTATCAGTTCATAAACACTATGCCATGGGATCGGTACGTCAAAAATCCCTTAGGTCAGTTAGGATCACCACTTTATTTTAAGAATGTGAAATTTCAGAATAATCTGTTTTTATTTATTTTATCACATTCCCAGTGGGTCAGAAGTTTACATGTTTTTTTTAATTTTATTCTTTAGTCATTTAGCAGACGCTCTTATCCAGAGCGACTTACAGTCAGTGAATACATTTTTTATTTTTATACTGGCCCCCTGTGGGAATCAAACCCACAACCCTGGCGTTGCAAATCTATCAACTGAGCTACATCCCTGCCGGCCATTCCCTCCCCCACCCTGGACAACGTTGGGCCAATTGTGCGCCGCCCATGAGTCTCCCGGTCGCGGCCGGCTGCGACAGAGCCTGGATTCGAACCAGGATCTCTAGTGGCACAGTTAGCACTGCGATGCAGTGCCTTAGACCACTGCGCCACTCAGGAGACATACACTCAATTAGTATTTGGTAGCATTGCCTTTAAATTGTTTAACTTGGGTCAAACGTTTCAGGTAGCCTTACACAAGCTTCCCACAATAAGTTGGGTGAATTTTGGCCCATTCTTCCTGACAGAGCTGGTGTAACTGAGTCAGGTTTGTAGGCCTCCTTGCTCGCACACACTTTTTCAGTTCTGCCCACAAATTTTCTATAGGATTGAGATCAGGGCTTTGTGATGGCCACTCCAATACTTTGACTTTGTTGTCCTTAAGCCATTTTGCCACAACTTTGGAAGTATGCTTGGGGTCATTGTCCATTTGGAAGACCCATTTGCGACCAAGCTTTAACTTCCTGACTGATGTCTTGAGATGTTGCTTCAATATATCCACATAATTTTCCTTCCTCATGATGCCCTCTATTTTGTGAAGTGCACCAGGCCCTCCTGCAGCAAAGCACCCCCACAGCATGATGCTGCCACCCCCGTGCTTCACTGTTGGGATGATGTTCTTCGGCTTGCAAGCAAAACCCTTTTTCCTCCAAACATAACGATGGTCATTATGGCCAAACAGTTCTATTTTTGTTTTATCAGACCAGAGGACATTTCTCCAAAAAGTACGATCTTTGTCCCCATGTGCAGTTGCAAACCGTAGTCTGGCTTTTTTATAGCGGTTTTGGAGCAGTGGCTTCTTCCTTGCTGAGCAGCCTTTCAGGTTATGTCGATATAGGAATCGTATTACTGTGGATATAGATACTTTTGTACCCGTTTCCTCCAGCATCTTCACAAGGTCCTTTGCTGTTGTTCTGGGATTGATTTGCACTTTTCGCACCAAAGTACGTTAATCTCTAGGAGACAGAACGTGTCTCCTTCCTGAGCGGTATGAAGGCTGCGTGGTCCCATGGTGTTTATAGTTGCGTACTATTGTTTGTACAGATGAACGTGGTACCTTCAGGCATTTGGAAATTGCTCCCAAGGATGAACCAGACTTGTGGAGGTCTATATTTTTTTTTCTGAGGTCTTGGCTGATTTCTTTTGATTTTCCCATGATGTCAAGCAAAGAGGCACTGAGTTTGAAGGTAGGCCTTGAAATACATCCACAGGTACACCTCCAATTGACTCAAATGATGTCAATTAGCCTATCAGAAGCTTCTAAAGCCATTACATCATTTTCTGGAATTTTCCAAGTTGTTTAAAGGCACAGTCAACTTAGTGTATGTAAAGTTCTGACCCAGTGGAATTGTGATGCAGTGAATTAGAAGTGAAATAATCTGTCTGAAAACAATTGTTGAAAAAATTACAAAGTAGATGTCCTAACCTACTTGCCAAAACTATAGTTTGTTAACAAGACATTTGTGGAGTGGTTGAAAAATGAGCTTTAATGACTCCAACCTAAGTGTATGTAAACTTCCCACTTCAACTGTACATGTAGGTAGAGTTATTAAAGTGACTATGCATAGATAATAAACAGAGAGTAGCAGCAGCGTAAAAGGGGGGGGCAATGCAAATAGTCTGGGTAGCCATTTGATTAGATGTTCTGGAGTCTTATGGCTTGTGGGTAGAAGCTGTTTAGAAGCCTCTTGGACCTATACAGAGAGAACAGTCTATGACTAGGGTGGCTGGAGTCTTTGACAAATTTTAGGGCCTTCCTCTGACACCGCCTGGTATAGAGGTCCTGGATGGCAGGAAGCTTGGACCCACTGATGTACTGGGCCGTATGCACTACCCTCTGTAGTAACTTGCGGTCAGAGGCCAAGCAGTTGCCATACCAGGCAGTGATGCAACCAGTTAGGATGCTCTCGATGGTGCAGCTGTAGAACCTTTTGAGGATCTGAGGACCCATGCCAAATCTTTTTCAGTCTCCTTAGGGGTAATAGGTTTTGTCGTGCCCTCTTCACGACTGTCTTGGTGTGCTTGGACCATGTTAGTTTTTATGGTGATGTGGACACCAAGGAACTTGAAGCTCTCAACCTGCTCCACTACAGCCCCGTCGATGAGAATGGGGGCGTTCTCAGTCCTCTTCTTTTTCCTATAGTCCACAATCATCTCCTTTGTCTTGATCAATGTTGAGGGACCGGTTGTTGTCCTGGCGCCACACGGCCAGGTCTCTGACCTCCTCCCTATAGGCTGTCTAGTCGTTGTCGGTGATCAGGCCTACCACTGCTGTGTCATCGGCAAACTTAATGATGGTGTTGGAGTCGTGCCTGGCCATGCAGTCATGAGTGAACAGGGAGTACAGGAGGGGACTGAGCACGCACCCCTGAGGGGCCCCCGTGTTGAGGATCAGCGTGGCGGATGTCTGGAAATAACATCTTCACAGGGGTCTTGTGTAGAAATATTTGATCTCACAAGATTTATGCAATTGTAGAATTTTATGGTGAACATAAAAAGGATTTCAGACACATTGGGTAGTAAACATAGTGGTTGTTGTTGTTGTGGAAATATCAGGTGGAAAGGGGAAATGGAGACTGACTAGAACCTGAGGATATTTGTAATGGTGCTTTCTAATGATATGGGTATGTACACATAGGATGTATGAGTGACATAGATATTAACTTGCAAAGTTATCATGAACCCAGCATATGGAGCATTATAGTTTGCTGTTGATGGAAACTGATCATCATTTGTCAGATAAATGCCTCGAAATTGAAAAGGAAACTGTCAATTTAATAACGTGAAAGAAATCAGTGACATCCAAATTCGGAGCAAATTGGATTTGCAATATCGCTGCCATCTTAATTTAATGTTGCCAGTTCCTCAATGCTTCTTTTAAAATATCAAATGATGAGTCCTTGGAAAGGTATTATCTCTAATTATTTCTCTATTTTCATATGCATATCAAGATGTAAATCCTATATTGGTTTATATTACCTGTCATCGAATGTATTAAAATTATTTTAAAAAGCTGTCATCTCATATTAAACTGAAGTAATCAACTTGTTTGTCACCTCAGACAGTGTTCAAACTTTTCATTCATCACTTCTCAGTAAGAATAATGGATATTTTCAGCCAACCACCCAAGTGAGCATTTTTTTTTTACAGTTTGTGAGTTTGTATACAGTATGTTATTAAAAGTGGCTATGCATATGCAATATTACATTTTGGGTCTGGTCAAGTCCCTCATATTACCTCAGACTGTCCTCACTCCCATTGGATGGGTCAAATCAAAGATGATGATGTATCATTGTCCTCTGGGAATGTGCTAAATGGAGGCTAGTAAATGGAGGCTAGTCCATTTACCATGACATTCTCCAGTCACACCGGAACCCTCAGAGCTGGTTCACATCAAGGAGAATTACACAATCTGCAAATGCTTCAATAGGCTCTGTGTCTATGAGTGGAGGTAACCCTCAAAATGACTGTCTTTTCTCCCTTGTTACTTGCGACTATGGGTGCCACGTCAACTCTACAGAATAATGTGTGTTAGAGGTTAGAGATCTATTTACTAAACCTGGAGGGTTTTGCATATGCAGATCATGGCAAACAGTCTGGACTGTGATATTGCGCCGGGAAAATATTTTAGTCTAAATAAGCAGGAGTGAGTACATATCTGATTCTTGAACAACACTCAGTAGAATGGCTCCACTGAGTGCTGGCTTTCCACTTGAGCATGTCCTTCAAATAGACTATTCCAGTGTGGGTGTAGCATGATAGAGAGTACCAATTGAGGTCTGAAGGGTATGCAGAAGCACTTCAGAGCCATTTCCACTTAAAATCAGGGGATAAACACGTCATAAACCTCTCCAATAAAACAGACACTACCCAAGTCAATCAGAGAGAAAAACAAACCGGTTCATGTTTTACTCCTCAGACAATGGAACACACAGCCTCAAACTTTCAGTGGGTTTGAAAAACATCACAAACAAACAATACATTTTCAAATATTCAATATGATTCAGGGCTATAAATCATTGTCATTGTAATGCTCATCACAATGTCATTTATTTTATTATGGCGTTTGCATCCTAATAAAATGCACACTCCAAAATGACATGGAATAACAGTTGACACAGTCTGGGCTCACCAAACAGTGCAAAAGAACATCCTTTTTAAGTTGAGCATAATTGTGTTTTTTTCATTTAAAAAAAGTATTCTTCATTTTTATTTAACCACACGGTATCTTGAGATGTGAGCCTTTCCCTCAAGAGACCTGGCTAGACAACCAGGATGCTTTACATAATGACACTACATAGACATTGCTTTGGCAGATTTTAATCCAGCCCGCTGTGCTTGATATACAGTGAGGGAAAAAAGTATTTGATCCCCTGCTGATTTTGTACGTTTGCCCACTGACAAAGACATGATCAGTCTATAATTTTAATGGTAGGTTTATTTGAACAGTGAGAGACAGAATAAAATAAAAAAAATCCAGAAAAACGCATGTAAAAAATGTTATAAATTGATTTGCATTTTAATGAGGGAAATAAGTATTTGACCCCTCTGCAAAACATGACTTAGTACTTGGTGGCAAAACCTTTCTTGGCAATCACAGAGGTCAGACGTTTCTTGTAGTTGGCCACCAGGTTTGCACACATCTCAGGAGGGATTTTGTCCCACTCCTCTTTGCAGATCTTCTCCAAGTCATTAAGGTTTCGAGGCTGACGTTTGGCAACTCGAACCTTCAGTTCCCTCCACAGATTTTCTATGGGATTAAGGTCTGGAGACTGGCTAGGCCACTCCAGGACCTTAATATGCTTCTTTTTCAGCCACTCCTTTGTTGCCTTGGCCGTGTGTTTTGGGTCATTGTCATACTGGAATACCCATTCACGACCCATTTTCAATGCCCTGGCTGAGGAAAGGAGGTTCTAACCCAAGATTTGACGGTACATGGCACCGTCCATTGTCCCTTTGATGCGGTGAAGTTGTCCTGTCCCCTTAGCAGAAACCCCCCCCCCCCCAAAGCATAATGTTTCCACCTCCATGTTTGACGGTAGGGATGGTGTTCTTGGGGTCATAGGCAGCATTCCTCCTCCTCCAAACACGGCGAGTTGAGTTGATGCCAAAGAGCTCGATTTTGGTCTCATCTGACCACAACACTTTCACCCAGTCCTCCTCTGAATCATTCAGATGTTCATTGGCAAACTTCAGACGGGCCTGTATATGTGCTTTCTTGAGCAGGGGGACCTTGCGGGCGCTGCAGGATTTCAGTCCTTCACGGTGTAGTGTGTTACCAATTGTTTTCTTGGTGACTATGGTCCCAGCTGCCTTGAGATCATTGACAAGATCCTCCCGTGTAGTTCTGGGCTGATTCCTCACTGTTCTCATGATCATTGCAACTCCACAAGGTGAGATCTTGCATGGAGCCCCAGGCCGAGGGAGATTGACAGTTATTTTGTGTTTCTTCCATTTGCGAATAATCGCACCAACTGTTGTCACCTTCTCACCAAGCTGCTTGGAGATTGTCTTGTAGCCCATTCCAGCCTTGTGTAGGTCTACAATCTTGTCCCTGACATCCTTGGAGAGCTCTTTGGTCTTGGCCATGGTGGAGAGTTTGGAATCTGATTGATTGATTGCTTCTGTGGACAGGTGTCTTTTATACAGGTAACAATCTGAGATTAGGAGCACTCCCTTTAAGAGTGTGCTCCTAATCTCAGCTCGTTACCTGTATAAAAGACACCTGGGAGCCATAAATCTTTCTGATTGAGAGGGGGTCAAATACTTATTTCCCTCATTAAAATGCAAATCAATTTATAACATTTTTGACATGCGTTTTCTGTATCTCACTGTTCAAATAAACCTACCATTAAAATTATAGACTGATAATTTCTTTGTCAGTGGGCAAACGTACAATATCAGCAGGGGATCAAATACTTTTTTCCCTCACTATAGTTATGCACAGTAGAGATGTGGTTTACATCAATAGTGTGGTCAGCCAAGGAAGTGGATCGGAAAGATCACAGAGGGACCAAAACCAAAGCCAACCACACTTTCCCTGGCAGAGATCCAAGTGAAGAATGTAATAGCATGGTTGAAATCACAGCACCCTGGATTAAACAGTTCTCACACGCTCTGAACGGTCAAATGTTAACCCTGTGAAAATACTAGTGTAGACTCTCATACTGTACGTGGTCATAGCAGCAGCGCAGGTGTACTGTACCGTGTGTGTCATGTAACGGGTGTTATGCTGTGAGAACAGATGTCCAGGACACATTGTACTCATCATGGCAAAGCTCTACACTCCAGTGCCTTCATAGGACACTGAACAGCGGGGAGCGAGAAGACAGCTATTGCGGGGAGGGAGGAGACCGCTATTGTGAAGCAATGGAGAAAATCACTGATGAGGTTTGATCTCTTTGCCTTCCAAGAACACATAGACGGTGCTACCCGACTGAGTTCCACACACATAGTTGGCCTCTTGATGGGTTAACCCTACACATGCTGTGTGATGAATTACAGGACAATAGTGAATCCTGTCCTACATCATTCAACATGCACTCTGATGGGGATGCTAAACACATGGGTGGAATGAGGTTGGGCCAAGGTAGGATGGAGGTTATTCACTTTACCACCACCGGATTTACCACACTTATTTAAATCAATACAGAAAAACATGCACAAATCTCACTGGAATTCAGAATGAACATCATTAAATTTTCTTTTTCCAGATGGTCTTGTTAACACCCTGAGCATCTTGCATAATATATCATAATAATAATATTTTGTTGTATTTAACTGCCGAAAATGCTGTTATCAAAGTCGTTTCCTTAGTAGGTGAAGTAAGAGGTCAGCATGTGGGAGAAGTGGGAGCTCAGGATGATAGACGAGTTTCCCACTAGTAATTACCAGTTGGAGGGCCATTCAAGTGGATTTTTCCCAGTCATATGTGGCAAATTCCCACTTCCCACTTCGTCGCGAACACAGCACTTGATTAACCCAGAAGTAAAATCTTGCGGAATTTGGTCAGCTGTGGATGAATTTCTATGTTTTTGACTGAACTGTCGATTTCTAACAGTATAGACAAAGTCTCCACCCTCGCAAAAGGAAACTCTCAGCCAAATATGTAAATGAAAAAAAAGTAGGTCCCCCAAAGCAAACACTTGATAAAAATGTATTCATATGAATGTTATAAGTAAATATGCTTTTTGCTCTTACAGGGACAACTGTGTGGAGTTTGGAGTTTGTGACAGCAACTGTGTGAGCTCATTACCGTATTATTGACACTATGTCCTGGGATTTCCTATGATCTATGACTCTTGTGCAGCAAAATATGTTACATGTGGGTGTTTGTGAGAGTCTCAGCCTTTCATAGATAGCTTTTAGTAGTTTGTAGCTCAAACCATATGGACTTTACAGATGTTTTTGTAAAAGGACCCAGCCCCGGGCCCTTTTGGGTTCGGTGCTTGTCTCACAAACACCGCTCTAGCTCAGCCCCCGTTAATCACAGACTAATGGTCGGTATCTATGGATGCAAAAGAAATAGACTAATCCAATGGTACAAACCAGAAATCTGTAGCTCAAACATACAATGTTTAACTCATCTATTTAGTTATGAAGAGATCTCTCGATAGTCATTTCCAAAATAGCACATTGGTAGTAGTCATTGACAAATATCAAAGCTAAGCAGGGCTGGGCTTGGTTAAAACCCTGAATGGGAGACCAAATTGATAGCTCTAGATAGAGCAACTCTCCAGTCCAGAAGGAAATGCTGCCCAGACTATTTTCTATTTTTTATAGCAGATATAACGTTGAAGATCTGATGTTGTTTCAAAGGTAAAAATGTAACATTTAATACAAGGTTTGTTTATGTTGAAAATTGGTTACCATGATGACATAATCCTGTGGTTGACATTTCACACTCACAACAAGGTTGATTACTTTTTTCAAATCTAATGTATTTTCAATGTAGATTTCATGTCACAATACGTTGGCAAATTATGTTGAAACAACTAGTTTGTGCCCAGTGGGGAGTTCATTAATAAATATACTGTCTTTCTTTACCCTGACACTGTAGACACTTCCATAATGCAGAGAAACAGGGGCTCATCTTCTAACACAAGTTAGGTTAATAATGTCTGCCAGACAACCTGCAGAATATTCACACAAGCGGAATGAGGTGATTACTCAGACACTGGCAGGGCCCTAGCTTTCATTTGTGCTCTGCAAGGTTTTATTGGAGTTTCATAGCCAGGTCTGCATCCATGCAGGCTAAATGATCTCTGTTACTTTGCCTAGTAAACTTGAGGCCTTGTGTATTTTTAGTGAGAGGGATAATTATGATTTGATTTTATTTATTTGACATTGCATAGTAATAGTTGCATAAAACTAGGGTTCCGCATGACTTCACAAGTCATTATCTTCCAGCGTTAATTGGATTTCTGGGGGGAAACAGATACAGGAGGAGAGAAACGTTCTCATTTCTGGCTGTTTTGTAAGAGAAATGGAGAACACTTCTAGATTGAAAGGTAGTGCCCAGATTCTTGGTGATGTTTTGAGTAGAAAAATGGTATACAAAAGTGTTTTTTTATAAACCACACACTTGAAATGACTACCGAGTGACCTAACTACTAAAACGTTTTTATAGACCACAGTCTTGAAATGACAACTGAGTGATATAACTCCTATGAAATAATACACTGAGAAGAGATAAACAATAATTCTTGACATGACATGTTCTATCATGCAAGTCCCCCATAAACCCCTTCAAAAATATCACAGGTGGATAGGTGTCTATTGACACAAATCTCTCCACTGCATGTATAGCACATTGTTTTACACATGACGAGGTAGGAGGGTTTGACATGTAATGAGCAGCCAAGAGTGACCCTGACCCCATAATACTACACCATCACGGTCCAATTATTATTTAAGTTTAATCAAATCAGGTTATGACTGGTCTTTACAGAGTCCTTATCTCCAGAATGAACTGCCATATTAACCTAAATGTCAAAAATCCACTTACGCGTTACCTCCATAACAACCCCTTTCTGTCACACCCTGATCTGTTTCACCTGTGTTTGTGCTCGTCTCCACCCCCCTGCAGGTGTCACCCATCTTCTCCACTATCCCCTGTGCATTTATACCTGTGTTCTCTGTTTGTCTGTTGCCAATTCATCTTGTCAAGCCTAACAGCGTGTTTTCCGTACTCGTTTTACTGTGGATTTAGATACTTTTGTACCTGTTTCCTCCAGCATCTACACAAGGTCCTTTGCTGTTGTTCTGGGATTGATTTGCACTTTTCACACCAAAGTACGTTCATCTCTAGGAGACAGAATGCATCTCCTTCCTGAGCGGTATGACGGCTGCGTGGTCCCATGGCGTTTATACTTGCGTTCTATTGTTTGTACAGATGAACGTGGTACCTTCAGGCATTTGGAAATTGCTCCCAAGGATGAACCAGAGGTCTACAATTTCTTTTCTCAGGTCTTGGCTGATTTCTTTTGATTTTCCCATGATGTCAAGGAAAGAGGCACTGAGTTTGAAGGTAGACCTTGAAATACATCCACAGGTACACCTCCAATTGACTCAAATGATGTCAATTAGCCTATCAGAATCTTCTAAAGCCATGATATCATTTTCTGGAATTTTCCAAGCTATTTAAAGGCACAGTCAACTTAGTCTATGTAAACTTCTGACCCACTGGAATTGTGATACAGTCAATTATAAGTGAAATAATCTGTCTGTAAACAATTGCTGGAAAAATTACTTTAGTAATTTTAGCACCCCCATCAGAGTGTAAAAACTATAGTTTGTTAACAAAAGATTTGTGGAGTGGTTGAAAAACTAGTTTTAATGACTCCGACCTAAGTGTATTTAAACTTCCGACATCAACTGTATGTCAGAGAAACGCTGCGGTGACATAATCAGGTCTTAGTTGATATAAATAAAACAGGTAGACAAACTGATTAAATGCGGCAGGGATATTGTCCCTCGTTTGTCTGGAGGACACACTCCATCTTCTTCCCCTCACTGACAGAGTGATCAAAGAGCTCGTAGGAAGCAGGCTCCAAACTCGGGGGATTTGCGGTGAAGAGTGTGGCGCAAGGATTAAACAAAGCCATTCCTGTTTTATACGCAAGGTAAGCCCAGGCACTAATCAAAGGGCTCCTGTGAAATTGACACTGTGTTATGCCTATTAGCGACCTGGAACAGCAGGGGATAAATGCTCTCCAACTGGCAGGGCTGACTTATACAGAACACAGTCTGGTGGAGCTTACCTCATACTCTGTTTGACTAATGTGGTTCAACAATCAAGCTAGTTTCTGCTATATTATACATTACAGTTAAAATGGCCTAGTGCTTCCTTTAGGTTACTGTAGTCTAGTCCCACTACTAGGACATAAAGGACTGTGCACTCTACATTCATTTGGTAACTTACTGTAGCCCCCTAAAGATATCTGATGCAGTGATTATTATGTAAAGTCCCTCTTTGGTTTTAATAATGGTTTTCATTATTGGAAATGAAATAAACCTTGAAGATGATTGATCTCATAGTAAAAAAATCTTTACATTAATAAATGCATAACTCATATTGTTAATCGTAAAGATTCTGAACAGCAAGTGGAAATACGTCAATGCCCAAGCCAACGTGCTAACTGTTCAACTGTACATTGTATTAGATAGAAGAGACAGACTGACAGTCCTTTAATAGACCGTTGTTTCTCTGTTCAGCTGTCAGAGAAATGGTACCTCTCATCCAGCCATCCCACCAATCACATCCTATTGAGAGAGAAGAGACACACAGGTCATCTTATAGTGAGGCAGGTCACACACACACACACACACACAAAGCATCTAATCCACACGTCTCTATCTTGGAGCCCCACAGCAGCCCAAAATAGTCTGGCAAAAATCTTTGCAACGGTCTGACATTACTTAGTAGCGTCCATTACAATAAACTATCTATCACCTCCACTTTTTAGACTTGGCTCCATTGTGTCTAGCTGAAATGTATGATTTACTGTGAAGCTATTCTGTATTACAGGTTCTAGAGGGCATTGTAGGAGTGTACCAATCAAGTCACAAGAAGAATGTCACCTGTGCTTCAGCAGTCATTATATCACAAGTTCTTCTATTTTGAGTACCAGCTCACTGTTATAGCCTCATAGCCATTACCAGTGGATATTATGAAGGATACAGTGGCTTTGGAACTACCATCAAACTCAAAATAGCAGAGAGATTATGAGTTTTCTGGATCTGCAATATTCCACGTACCCTTGAGCAAAATACCACATATTAATCTCATAAACTCCATCATGTGCATCTTCCTTTGGAGGGTTTTAATAATTCTGATGGATGAACTCCTCTAACTACAGTGAGGGGAAAAAAGTATTTGATCCCCTGCTGATTTTGTATGTTTGCCCACTGACAAAGAAATTATCAGTCTATAATTTTAATGGTAGGATTATTTGAACAGTGAGAGACAGAATAATAACTAAAAAAATCCAATTATAAATTGATTTGCATTTCAATGAGGGAAATACATATTTGACCACCTCTCAAACAGTAAGATTTCTGGCTCCCAGGTGTCTTTCATACAGGTAATGAGCTGAGATTATGAGCACACTCTTAAAGGGAGTGCTCCTAATCTCAGATTGTTACCTGTATAAAAGACACCTGTCCACAGAAGCAATCAGTCAATCAGATTCCAAACTCTCCACCATGGCCAAGACTAAAGAGTTCTCCAAGGATGTCAGGGACAAGATTGTAGACCTACACAAGGCTGGAATGGGCTACAAGACCATCGCCAAGCAGCTTGGTGAGAAGGTGACAACAGTTGGTGCGATTATTCACAAATGGAAGAAACACAAAAGAACTGTCAATCTCCCTCGGCCTGGGGCACCATGCAAGATCTCACCTTGTGGAGTTGCAATGATCATGAGAACGGTGAGGAATCAGCCCAGAACTACACGGGAGGATCTTGTGAATGATCTCAAGGCAGCTGGGACCATAGTCACCAAGAAAACAATTGGTAACACACTACGCCGTGAAGGACTGAAATCCTGCAGCGCCCGCAAGGTCCCCCTGCTCAAGAAAGCACATATACAGGCCCGTCTGAAGTTTGTTTTTCTGCTAAGGGGACAGGACAACTTCACCGCATCAAAGGGACGACGGACGAGGCCATGTACCATCAAATCTTGGGTGAGAACCTCCTTCCCTCAGCCAGGGCATTGAAAATGGGTCGTAGATGGGTATTCCAGCATGACAATGACCCAAAACACACGGCCAAGGCAACAAAGGAGTGGCTCAAGAAGAAGCACATTAAGGTCCTGGAGTGGCCTAGCCAGTCTCCAGACCTTAATCCCATAGAAAATCTGTGGAGGGAGCTGAAGGTTCAAGTTGCCAAACGTCAGGCTCGAAACCTTAATGACTTGGAGAAGATCTGGAAAGAGGAGTGGGACAAAATCCCTCCTGAGATGTGTGCAAACCTGGTGGCCATCTACAGGAAACGTCTGACCTCTGTGATTGCCAACAAGGGTTTTGCCACCAAGTACTAAGTCATGTTTTGCAGAGGGGTCAAATACTTATTTCCCTCATTAAAATGCTAATCAATTCATAACATTTTTGACATGTGTTTTTCTGGATTTTTTGGTTGTCATTCTGTCTCTCACTGTTCAAATAAACCTACCATTGAAATTATAGACTGATCATGTCTTTGTCAGTGGGCAAACTTACAAAATCAGCAAGGAATCAAATACTGTTTTCCCTCACTGTATGAGATTTTATATCTACTGCTGGGCACGAGCCATAAGACCTGTTAATAATGTAAGGGTATTGTATTGTTGTATTGTTTGCTGCTGTGAGGGAGCGTAACAGGTTTGCTGGCATCGGCCATATTTCCAGTTGGAGAAAGGCAATCATGGTGGATTTAGGGGAGTTTTTTGTCCTAACGCTTCCTCTCTGGGTGGATGGGAGTAGTATAACATGACACTGCATGTTGACTCTGGGAGAACAGAGAGCGTGTCTAGTATAACCAGCTATATTCTGCCAGATAACAAAGCATGACAGTAACCTTTTCCTGACACACTAGACTTTTTATCTCATAAGTTTTGTTCTTTATACCTTTACCCTCTACCCTTATCTCTCTCATTTCAACTTCTAGTGTACCTTGGATTTGGAGGTGTCAGACGACATCTGCGTTTCATGCCCCTTAGATCTCCATAAATAAAAAAAGCTGTGAGTGTCTCTTCTTTAGAAGCTTTTGATTGACAGATTTTTGACCCACTTTTCCAATGGAAAGCTCAGCATGGAAAGGTATATGTGGCAGACATAACAAGCATAGCCTAATTTTAAAACCTGCTTCACAGATCTGAGATTAAGCCTTGACTGGTTTTGGGCAAAGAGATAATGTGTACTTCCACACTTTAACTGAAAATCTGATTCAACACTGGCCTTCACACTCCACTTTATTTGCCCCTTTGCACACACACACAGTAAGCACCTTTACCTTAATATTGAGCAGTGATAATGGATTTTTATCTCTTGCCAATATATAGGGCCTTGGACAGCTATTCTCTCCAATGGATAAATAATAATCATGTTTGTATCATCCCATCTCCAAGGCATTTTGATCTAGTCTTCCTGTCAATTGCAATCAAAATATAATAGTTTTTCTCATAGTAAAACAATGGGACCCTTACACAGTAATAATGTTGCTGCCATTCCCTGTCTGTCATCTCAATAATTCCTCCACCCATTGAAGTCACTTACCAGAGGAGTTCAGTGTTCCTCTCACTGAATCTGTCTGGCTAATATTATTGAATATTTTATGACAAAGCCCCTGTAGAGGCTCTTCCTTACACCTGTAGACAACAATGGAAGTACTTTCGGAGGGCTGTCTAAACTGATGTAGTGGCTATTGAGGAAAAGCAGATAAGGTGCATCCGTCATCGGAGCCAGGCTGACCCGGAGCTGCCGCTTCTCTCTCTGCTCTCTGGGCCCGGCAGTTCTGGCTTTGTGAGAGCTCTCTCTCTCTTTCTCCATCGGTGCCATGCTAAGCCAGAGTGCCATGAGATCCCCTTCAGACCTGTCTGATAAAGAAGTCCACAGAGAGCACTAGACTGGGCCCCAGTCATTCTACATTCACTCTAATGTCTAATTGATGTGATGCCTCTATACTGCAACCCATACAGGCTGAGTATGGAGTGCAGCAGGGATGTGTACTGTGGCTAGATAAGATAATATACCCCGACCAGATTCATTAATGATAACTGTAGCTGTATGAGCATGAATGATATCATATCGGCAGACAGCAATGCTTCAAAAGGCCTACATTATTCCTTGATTGTAGGGTTTGATTCTCACAATCATAGGTTACACCTTAAAACACATACAAATACAGAAAGTCAACCATTGCTACACGTGAAAGGAATTAATATTTAACCATCTCATATGAAATACTAAACGAGCCTTAAGTGTCTGTACTTCCATGATATCACATTCTATCGTATACGAAAGATAAACTGAAACCCCAAGTGGCACTCAGGGACTTGAGTTGGGTTTTAGCTGTAAATGTTTCAGATAGAACATCTGAAAAGTGCAGCTGAATGTAGCTGGTTGTCATAACAATACCTCTGTCCCTGCAGTACCTTTAGGTCGTTATCAATAAAACGTCACAATAAAGGTGCTGAGTGTTCGATTTGACTGCTGGACGGAAGGAGACTCGCAGCTCCGCAAAAACCATTGACAACTGCGTGCCGTTTTCCAGGGATTGTTAAATAAATGTAAACTATTTGGTTGTAATATCATTACCTCTTGAAGAGCATAGTCAGAACAAACAGTTCATATTTTTCCATGCAAAACAATTGTGCACATTTAGCTCCATCATCAGAGTTATACAGCAAGTAACTGCATGCAATTCATGATCAGTAAATATCAATTGATCATGTAATTTCAATTTATGTGAGGGTATTGGCCACTATTAATTGGATATTTGAGTGAAATAAAATTAAAGTGAACTATACCTGACAAGTATGAGTGGTTTAGGTTCATTTCCCATCCGGGGTCTGCCTGTCAAGCAGCAGAAGGGCGCATTTGCCGATGTAACGTTACTATTAGCTAATCATATTTACTTCGCAAGCTACTGGTAGAAACTTTGTACAGTTGGTTAAACATAGTGGTAAGTAGACCTAATGTACTTTTTTCTCCAACCAATGTAGGTGTCACGACTTCGGCCGAGGCTGCCTCCCCTCCTTGTTCGGGCAGGCTTCGGCGTTCGTCGTCACCGGTGTACTAACCACTGCCGCCCCAATCATCATCACAATTGTCTTGTCTCGTTATCACACACACCTGGTTCTAATCCCCTAATTAGTCTGTGTATAAGTGTTCCCTCTGCCCCCTTGTCCTTGTGGGTGATTGTTTATTGTGAAGGTTAGTGAAGCGCGTGTATTTTGTTAGACGGTAGTATTTTCCTGTGTGCCTTGTATTTTCCAGTGCACCTGTTTTGTGCCTGGAGTGTGTTTGACGCAGTTCTGCGTAAACCTGTATTTTGCGGATTAAAGCCTGTTATTCTGTGATTTACCCTCCTGCGCCTGACTCCTTCAACACCACCTCATCTCAGTAGGCCTATCTAGAGAAGTTGGCTAACATTATCCGACATCGTTTTTAAATAGTGTTTAATCCCGATTGCTGATGACAGACATGATAGGATACATTGATTGATGGACCACTTCAAATTGGCTAGCTAGCTAATAACAGATCACATCAATATGGCTAGTTAACAAGCTAACTTTCAGGGGATAAACTAGATGGCTATTTCCAAATATGGTTTGAATTGCTTGCCATTTAAAGTGGTGATGACAGTAGTCCGACTGACAACTTAACCAGGACCATGTCAAGCTCTTTCCAAAAGCCTTATCTCGGATGAAGGAAGCTAAGTGAGATACAGTTGAAGTCGGAAGTTTACATACACTTAGGTTGGAGTCATTAAAACTCGTTTTTCAACCACTCCACAAATTTCTTGTTAACAAACTATTGTTTTGGCAAGTCGGTTAGGACATCTACTTTGTGCATGACAAGTAATTTTTCCAACAATTGTTCACAGACAGATTATTTCACTTATAATTCACTGTATCACAATTCCAGTGGGTCAGAAGTTTACATACACTAAGTTGACTGTGCCTTTAAACAGCTTGGAAAATTCCAGAAAATTATGTCATGGCTTTAGAAGCTTCTGATAGGCTAATTGACAAACAATAGTACGCAAGTATAAACACCATGGGACCACGCAGCTGTCATACCACTCAGGAAGGAGACGCGTTCTGTCTCCTAGAGATGAACGTACTTTGGTGCAAAAAGTGCAAATCAATCCCAGAACAAGAGCAAAGGACTTGTGAATATGCTGGAGGAAACAGGTACAAAAGTATTATATCCACAGTAAAAGGAGTCCTATATCGACATAACCTGAAAGGCCACTCAGCAAGGAAGAAGCCACTGCTCCAAAACCGCCATAAAAAAGCCAGACTACGGTTTGCAACTGCACATGGGGACAAAGATCATACTTTTTGGATAAATGTGGTCTGATGAAACAAAAATAGAACTGTTTGGCCATAATGACCATCGTTATGTTTGGAGGAAAAAGGGGGTCTCCTGCAAGCCGAAGAACACCATCCCAACCGTGAAGCACGGGGGTGGCAGCATCATGCTGTGGGGGTGCTTTGCTGAAGGAGGGACTGGTGCACTTCACAAAATAGATTGCATCATGAGGAAGGAAAATGATGTGGATATATTGAAGCAACACCTCAAGACATCATTTAGGAAGTTAAAGCTTGGTCACAAATGGGTCTTCCAAATGGACAATGACCCCAAGCATACTTCCAAAGTTGTGGCAAAATGGCTTAAGGACAACAAAGGCAAGGTATTGGAGTGGCCATCACAAAGCCCTGACCTCAATCCTATAGAAAATGTGTGGGCAGAACTGGAAAAGCGTGTGCGAGCAAGGAGGCCTACAAACCTGACTCAGTTACACCAGCTCTGTCAGGAGGAATGGGCCAAAATTCACCCAACTTATTGTGGGAAGCTTGTGGAAGGCTACCCGAAACGTTTGACAAAAGTTAAACAATTTAAAGGCAATGCTACTAAATACTAATTGAGTGTATGTAAACTTCTGACCCACTGGGAATGTGATGAAATAAATAAAAGCTGAAATAAATAAATCTCTCTACTATTATCCTGACATTTCACATTCTTAAAATAAAGTGGTGATCCTAACTGTATATTTACGAGAATTAAATGTCAGGAATTGTGAAAAACTGAGTTTAAATGTATTTGGCTAAGGTGTATGTAAACTTCTGACTTCAACTGTATGTTGTTAGCTACATGCCAAACGGTTCTGGCTACCCCACGTATCTGAAAATACATTATCAATTGATGTTTACTGATTGCTGTAGAACTCTGATAGAGCTAAATCTTGAATAATCGGAATTGTGTAGTTCTGATTATGCTCTTTAAGAGGTGATGATATTAAAACCAAATAGTTATAACATTTATTTAACAATCCCTTGAAAATGGCACATAGTTGTCAATGGTTTTAGTGGAGCTGGGGGTCTCATTGCCCCCAGCAGCCAAATCGAACGCTATTGTGACGTTTTATTGATAACTACCTATAGAAAGAGTCTGTCCTTCAACACAGGAGGTCCTCCTATAGCTGGTCACAGTCAAAATACAGAACACAGCCCCGGGAAGCAGCAGGACCTGCCAGTTACCCACAACTTCCCAAAGAGCTAATTGCTATCAAGGGTGATGTAGCTATCTAGGCTATAAAACTACTTTCATTTTGGTCTGAGACAGATCCACTGGAAAATGTCTGGACATGTTGCATGTTCGATAAATTCAATTCAAGTCCATTCAACAGATCTCATAAGGTCAGTATTCATTAGAATGTACGTTATTTCACAAGGTAATCATCATTCTTCAAGATACATAATTTCAGTGTAAAATGTGACAAAACATTATTTGTCAATATGTTATTAAATTCAACACGGATAGACTATTCAAAAGTTAAAAAGTTTAGCCTTTTCTCTGTCACTGAGGCTACAGGACATCAGTAGAGCAGCATATATTTATCATTTCCTGGCACCAATGCTTGGTGATGCACAGAACTCTGGGACACTCACAGCTGAACTTAATAAATTGTGCGGCGCTGAGCAAGGGGCTGCTCCGGGCTTCCATTGAGAGGAATTATTTCCTAGTTTCAATCATTGCTTGCAGAACCAACACATCTTTCCAAATGTACACATGGACGTTGAGCTCTTACACTACCCACCTCCAGCTACAGTGCATTCTGAAAGTATTCAGACCCCTTGACCTTTTCCACATTTTGTTACTTTACAGCATTATTCTAAAATGGATTAAATGAAATGATTTCCTCATCAACCTACACACAATACCCCATAATGACAAAGCGAAAACAGGTTTTTAGAAATTATTATTATTTACATAAGTATTCAGAACCTTTGCTAGGAAACTCAAAATTGAGCTCAGGTGCATCCTGTTTCCATTGATCATCCTTGAGATGTTTCTACAACTTGATTGGAGTCCACCTGTGGAAAATTCAATTCATTGGACATGATTTGGAAATGCACACACCTGTCTATTTAAGGTCCCACAGTTGACAGTGATGTCAGAGCAAAAACGAAGGAAATGTCCGTAATGCTCCGAGACAGGATTGTGTCGAGGCACAGATCTGGGGAAGGGTAAAAAAAAATGTCTGCAGCATTTAAGGTCCCCAAGAACACAGTGGCCTCCGTCATTCTTTAATGGAAGAAGTTTCTAACCACGAAGACTCTTCCTAGAGCTGGCCTCCCGGCCAAACTGAGCAAACGGGGGAGAAGGGCCTTGGTCAGGGCGGTGGTTACTCTGACAGAGCTTGAGAGTTTCTCTGTGGAGATGGGAGTACCTTCCAGAAGGACAACCATCTCTGCAGCACTCCACCAATCAGGCCTTTATGGTAGAGTGGCCAGATGGATGCCACTCCTCAGTAAAAGGCACGACAGCCCGCTTGGAGTTTGCCAAAAGGCAACTAAAGGACTCTCAGACCATGAGAAACAAGATTATCTGGTTTAATGAAACCAAGATTGAACTCTTTGGACTGAATTCCAAGTGTGACGTCTGGAGGAAACCTGGCACCATCCATACGGTGAAGCATGGTGGTGGCAGCATCATGCTGTTGGGATGTTTTTCAGCGGCAGTGACTGGGAGACTAGTCAGGATCGAGGGAAAGATGAACGGAGCAAAGTACAGAGAGACCCTTGATGAAAACCTGCTCCAGAGCACTTAGGACCTCAGACTGGGGTGAAGGTTCACCTTCCAACAGGACAACAACCCTAAGCACACAGCTAGGACAACGCAGGGATGGCTTCGGGACAAGTCTCCGAATGTCCTTGAGTGGTCCAACAAGATCCTGGACTTGAACCCGATCTAACATCTCTGGAGAGACCTGAAAATAGCTGTTCAGCGACGCTCCCCATCCAACCTGACAGAGCTTGAGAAGACCTGCAGAGAATAATGGGAGAAACTCCCCAAATACAGGTGTGCCAAGCTTGTAGCGCCATACCCAAGAAGACTTGAGGCTGTAATTGCTGCCAAAGGTGCTTCAACAAAGTACTGAGTAAAGGGTCTGAATGTAGATATGATATTTCAGTGTTTTTATTTTTTTAAACCTGTTTTTGCCTTGTCATTATGGGGTATTGTGTGTAGATTGATGAAAACAAACAAAATGTAATCAATTTTAGAATAAGGTTGTAACGTAACAAAATGTGGAAAAAGTCAAGGGGTCTGAGTACTTTCCGAATGCACTGTAAATCAAACAGATCAGTCTAAATGTAAGACTGATCTGTTTGATTTAGCTGGGGATAGCCTTGCTGAAATTCTGGTATGACTGGACAATTTTTTATCAAATGGGATTTCAGCAACTAAACCTGTATTTCTAATTGATGGTTGTTGCAATGAGGTTGTAATAGGCCTTTTACTTCTAAGAGGAAACAATAATATTCATAACAGTTTGCTCAGCTCATGACCTGCCTTAGCCAGAGGGGTACCGGTAGCAGAACTACCTTACAAGGCATTAGCAATTCTATTAGCTATTCTATTTTGTGGAATTTTTTGTGCTGAAAATCCAAGAAAAATCAAACAGAAGCATTGAAATATTCAACCCACTGCATGGCCAATGATAACCAATGGATGGTGGGTTTGCCATGTTCTATTTATACAGACAAATCTACAGGCCCTCATTGACTGTTGTTTAACACTCTGAGTACCATTGAGAGTGATGGCAGATACACAGGTACAACTGTAGCCACAGGCAACACACACAGGAAAGAGTGACTCTTAACAGAGAGGAGCCTGGAAGTTCAAATCAGGAAGTGTGTCTCAGCAAGGGTGTTAGGACCGACGGTAACTCACTCACTCCCAACGTTCACCTTTTGATAGATAGGAAGCCATTGAGAGCTTTACAGAGGCCTCCGCCCCTAAACGACAGCAAAGCCATTCCTCACTGTCTTCTCCTTAAAGGTTGTTAGCAGCACTGACTTACCTGAAAGCAAAGAGAAAGAAAAGGAAGTGGCATTAGGTGGTGAAGTTCACACAGTCATACATTATTAGGGTCATTTGAACCAAATTGTTCAACATCATGTTTTCCATTTATTTTAAACAAGAGAACAAGACGAGCGATGCATTAGCTCTGCCCCTGTCCATAAACTGTCTAATTACTTTTTATACATACTCTCTCACTTTTCCCGATTTAACATCCCACAAAGGTAGTGAAAGGTGACATAGATATGTCCTTGACAACAGGTCTCCATTTGTGGCATATTTAGTTTCAGATATCGATGATTAATGTCTACAAAAGCTGTAGTTTCTCAGAGAACACCAATGATCTGTCAAATCACCTTGTAGTCTGGTGTGCAATTCAAGATCTACTTGATTATCATTGTAAAAAGCAATTTACATCCTATTTGAAGAGGAAAATGTTCCCGGTTGGTGTATGACAGTTATCCCGTTTGGTGTATGGTGTATGACACTCTAGGTGAAAAAGCGTTGGTGCATCAAACTTGATTTAAATCTAGTCAGATATGAAATAATTCCAGACACTTTCTATTATCACTCATAGAAATAGCAGACAGAGCATTCATTTCACAGTTCATATTCCAAATAGCCTTTCTTTACAGGGTGAGGCATACTTCGTCAGCTTCGAGACAGATACATTACCTTCCTTGAGGGGCCACATTCAATGTTAATCAAATTGTAATAGGCCCATACACTCTCTTTTATATACCTATGTATCATGCAGGTGAAAGTATTTGTCATTTTGCCAAAAGCTGACAACTGAAGAACAATGCTGAGCGCTAGTCCCACAACATTAAAATATATTTCATTACGTAATCAAAAGTATTCTAATGAATTCTACGAGTTAACAAGTCTACCTCATTTGAAACCTATTCATTTTCAGAATCTACGATTTTACTGAATAATTGACCAGAAACAGTCAAATGACATTGTATTCAGGCAGTTACTCTTACTGAAAGAGCTCAGTCTGCAGACATGTACAAATCTGTCTGAATCTGAAAGTAATACTTTCCATCATATTCCTTTAACAAAGATCCATTGGGTGCTATGTAGAGCTTAAGAGCAAGTAGGGACGGCTCGGTGCCACATTTGATTGAAGAGGTACATGAATATATTCGCCACAGAAACTACAGTTTCAGCAGAAGATTACTTTCCCATCATGAACGGTCAGTCCTGCCACATAAAAAGAGCCTAGTAGTACAATTTGCATTTAGAGTACAGCTCTGGCCACGTTTCTTTGGCAAAAAATGGGGCATGAAATCATTTACTCCTGACTCCTTTGACTAAGGGGTCATGAATCGGTCCAGAGGGTTTTGGTGGAGTGACATGAGGTCAGTCTTGTACAACTAAATTGCTGTCAAGCATGTCAACAGAAGTGGCATGGATGAAACATTTTTAGCCTCCCACTCACAAAGGTAATTAATTACACATCACTAACACTACAACCGCTAAAGCAGTCATTTTGACTGCTCATTAATATTTTGGTTTTATTACTCTGCCATTTTTTAAGTCATGCCCCCTCCGTCCTTGACGTTTCCTAATTAAGTCTATATAACACACTGTCGGTGTTAGAATCTTAATATCACAAACAGAACTGGAGTTATAAGCAGTTTTAGGAGGGCATGCCATTTTTTAAAATAGTTTTCCCCAGTTGCCCCTCCTTCTCCCAACAGTAGGGCCTGCTCCGCTCCTTCTTCCGACAGTTGAAAGTGCAGTGCCCAGCTGATAATCATCCAGATAATTGCCTCGAAACTGAAGCTAAACTATACCGAAACGAATTTCACACATATAAGAATAGATTAAATCAATTAAGTTAAGTATGATGGGGAGAAAGGGGGAGAATGGGGGAGTTGATGAACGAGAGGAAGCGAACATTGCATAATTATGTAACCACCAATTGTGAATGAAGAACAGGGCAGGCCATTCTATTGTATTCATCCATTCTAATTATAATCTTAAAATGATATGTACCCTATATCAGTCCACCGAATCAAAGCAGTTTTATCAGTCTACCCTGGCCTACTTGGAGTAGGCTACACAGTGAGAGCGTGCATAATTGTACATGCTGAACGGCTTTGAATATCTGGGAAAATATCCACATCGGGCAGCAGGTGAGCGAGTATCAGAGAATGTGGTGATGAGGCTTGTGGAACCTTACGTTGGCAAGGGGAGAAATGTCACTGTGGACAATTTCTTCATTTCACTGTCATTTGTGAACAAGTTGCTTGCAAAGAAAACAAGTCTGGCCGGCATCATGAGCAAAGTGAGACGGGAGCTCCCTCCCCTTGCGCAAAATAAGGCACCTGCACATCCGTACAACGGTGCTGAAGAATGACAACACGAGGGAACACAATAAAGAGAAAACCGGAGACTATTAAGCACAACCAAACAAAGGTATGACAAAGCGTGTCAAGCAAGTGAAAGTTACGAAAAATGTGTCAACTGTTAGGACAAGAGATAACAGCTAAATGAAATCCAACTGATGCCATTGCGTGAAGCCCCACACAAGCACGAGCTGACAATAATGTACTATTTTTGACTGCTGTCAAATCGACACTTATATTTATTACAATGCCATTATTGCTTTTGTGCTGAGTTGCATTATTTATCAAGGCCACTTGGTGCATATAATGATGTTTAGGCTACTGATGTTTTCAACATTTGTCCGCGTGTCTTGGTGGTTGGGGTATATTTGGTTTGATTTTGGCCTTTATAAAAAGAAGCTGTTACCGTGTTTCAACACATATGTTTTCTGTTTCATAGTTGTAACAAGTCACTCCAGAAATAAAAAAAATTTAACACTTGAACGTTAGTGTTTTTTTAAAAGTATTATTATTTTTTTACATACAACCTACAGTAACATCAACGATTCCAAATGCTATTGTGTTATAAAAATAAAACCCAAGGCCTTCATAAACACAACCAAATTATTATTTTTCTGAAAGCATATATGAAATGTATTAATTATACTGTTAGAATGTTGCAGTCAGAATTACTGCTCATTAGCTTGAAGGGGGGTCCGTTGAGGCCTAAACCATTTGTGAGCCTTACAGTGGAGGAGGTTCATCTCCAACTCACTGCTCAGATGCAGTATCTGTGCTGCTAGGGACTTTCCCCAGGGGACCCCTTGGAGTCTGGGAGGGTTTATACACTAACACAACTGACAAGATAGTAGTCCAGAGCTTCTGCCTCAACTTAACAACAATGCACCCATTCCTGTAGCATTCACAGTAATTTGGTTACAAACTTTTGGTCACAATACTTTGATGTCTACATGGAAGGGTTATTCAAGGTATATTTGGCAATTCACTTTGTATTTGTTCTTTAGACAAGTCATTTTCTGATAACCCTCCACCAGGGATATAAACACAGCGTTTCAGTTTAACTCATCGTTCTATTTGCTTCATGTATCACTCTGTGTAAACGAGCGGCTAGAGATCTACATAAGATAAGGCATCAAGGATTCAATGTACTGTATCTATTATATACACTACCAGTCAAAAGTTTGCACACACCTACTCATTCAAGGGTTTTTCTTTATTTTTACTATTTTTTACATTGTAGAATAATAGTGAAGACATCAAAACTATAAAATAACACATAAGGAGTCATTGGTAACGAAAAAAGTGTTAAACAAATCAAAATATATTTTATATTTGAGATTCTTCAAATAGCTTTGCCCACTCTTGGCATTCTCTCAACCAGCTTCATGAGGTAGTCACCTGGAATGCATTTCAGTTAACAGGTGTGCCTTCTTAAAAGTTAATTTGTGGAATTTATTTCCTTCTTAATGCCTTTGAGCCAATCAGTTGTGTTGTAGGGGGGTATACAGAAGATAGGCCTATTTGATAAAAGACCAAGTCCATATTATGGCAATAACAGCTCAAATAAGCAAAGAGAAACGACAGTCCATCATTACTTTAAGACATGAAGATCAGTCAATACGGAACATTTCACAAACTTTGAACGTTTCTTCAAGTGCAGTCGCAAAAACCATCAAGCGCTATGATGAAACTGGCTCTCATGAGGACCGCCACTGGAATGGAAGACCCAGAGTTACCTCTGCTGCAGAGGATAAGTTCATTAGAGTTACCAGCCTCAGAAATTGCAGCCCAAATAAATGCTTCACAGAGTTCAAGTCACAGACACATCTCAACATCAACTGTTCAGAGTGGACTGTGGGAATCAGGCCTTCATGGTCGAATTGCTGCAAAGAAACCACTACTAAAGGACACCAATAAGAAGAAGAGACCTGCTTGGGCCAAGAAACACAAGCAATGGACATTAGACCAGTGCAAATGTGTCCTTTGGTCTGGAGTCCAAATTTGAGATTTTTGGTTCCAACCACCGTGTCTTTGTGAGACACGGTGTGGGTGAACGGATGATCTCCGCATGTGTAGTTCCCACCGTAAAGCATGGAGAAGGAGGTGTTATGGTGTGGGGGTGCTTTGCTGGTGACACTGTCTGTGATTTATTTAGAATTAACCAGTATGGTTACCACAGCATTCTGCATCGATGCGCCATCCCATCTGGTTTGGGCTTAGTGGGACTATCATTTGTTTTTCAACAGGACAATGACCCAACACACCTCCAGGCTGTGTAAGGGCTATTTTACCAAGAAGGAGAGTGATGGAGTGCTGCATCAGATTACCTGGTCTCCACAATCACCCGACCTCAACTCAATTGAGATGGTTTGGGATGAGTCGGATGGCAGAGTGAATGAAAAGCAGCCAACAAGTGCTCAGCATATGTGGGAACTCCTTCAAGACTGTTGGAAAAGCATTCCAGGTGAAGCTGGTTGAGAGAATGCCAACTGTGCAAAGCTGTCATCAAGGTAAAGGGTGGCTATTTGAAGAATCTCAAATAGAAAATATATTTTGATTTGTTTAACAGTCTTTTGGTTACTACATGATTCCATATGCGTTATTTCATAGTTTTGATGTCTTCACTATTATTCTACAATAGTAAAAATAAAGAAAAACCCTTGAATGAGTAGGTGTGTCCAAACTTTTGACTGGTACTATAACTGAGGGGCTGCAATATCCTGTCTCCTTGTGTGTTCTTCACAGAATGTGCCTTTGTGTCATGCAATTTTGATTATTACAATCCCAACCCCAACTAGAAAACAGGGAGATGGCAGAATAAGCTCACAGTGTTTATTCAATGATCGCTTCCTACAACACTGAAGGTCAAAGCATTCACCGGAGTACACACACACTCGCACGCGCACACATACCACACACACACACACACACACACACACACACACACACACACACACAGTGAGTACGATTATGAAATGATTTATAACTAATAACGTAATTGTGGAAATAATGGAATAAATCATCAATTTCAACAACAGGAAAACACCCCCAGTTGATTTCTCCAGATTAATTGATTTTAATGAGAGGAAATGGCTTCCTCCTTCAGAAAAAGAGAAAGGACAAAGA